>NC_069500.1:608162932-608480706 GCF_027579735.1 Bombina bombina | reverse complement strand
ATTAAGGCCCTGAGAGTCCTATCTTCTTGTTCCGAGGGGTTCCACCCTTCCTTGCATGCAAGATGTCATGGGGGCTGGATTCTGGTACTAGGACGCTGTGGTTCAGTGTCCTATCTCTCTTTTTGGGAGTGTCCCTTCTTTAGGGAAGGGAGCTGTGCAGGGGTTCTAGAACCCGAGCACGTAGTATTTCAGTCATGGCTTGGTGGTAGCATGCCGAATTTAAGTAATTGGTCAGAGTTGTTCCCCTATGGGTTTAGTTTTCCTCTAAGGCCCTTCCTTTATCTTCCTGAGATCTGGTTTTGTGGCTTCCCTGGAGCAGTTCTATGGAGTTGTGTCGTAGGATGGGCTTTTGTTTTCCTCGCGATCGCTCTCTCTTAAGTGTGGATTTACACTCTGGGGGAGGGATAGGATCTTTGTCCTTCTAGGGAGTTCATTTCCCTGGGCGGCTGTCTTGTAGCAACCTTGGGTTTGCTTAGTCTTTTGAGATTTTTTCTTACCCTAGTTGGTGGTCCTTTGGATCTCTTATTGTATACTCCATTCTCCCCCTCGGGGGGTGGTGGATGTTCTCTTCCTTCGGGTCGGGGGTAAGTTTCAAGTGATCCGGGAGCCTGCAGGACTTGGCTCCTTGGAGGCCTTGTGCTCAGAGGACTCTAGGGTTTTGAGTGGTTTTTAGCACAGCCTTGCTGGTGTTAACTGATGGGCAGTTACTTGGTCCTTTCGATTTTTACCGTTTTTTTGTTCTAATGATACAGTTGGGGTTTTTTTAGCGGGTGTTCAGTAATTTCAGGCTGTGGTGCATTTCGAAGGGGCCGCCTTCTGTACCAGCCCTTTTTTTGCATTCAGTGTCCTCTATAGCTTGGGTATTGTTTTACCAAAAGTAATGAATGCAGCTGTAGACTCTTCCCATTTAAGAAGAAAAACTTAAATTATGCTTACCTGATAACTTTCTTTTCTTCTGACGGGAAGGGTCCACAGCTCCCCGCCCGAGTTTTATCTATGGGGCGGTAATATTTTAGCTTTTATTCTTCTGGCACCTTTTTCACTCTGATATTTCTCCTACTGTTCCTTCTTCCCTTGGCAGAATGACTGGGGGGTGAGGGTAGTGGGGGAGTTATTTAAACCTTTGGCTGGGGTGTCTTTGCCTCCTCCTGGTGGCCAGGTTCTGAATTCCCAAAAGTAATGAATGCAGCTGTGGACTCTTCCCGTCAGAAGAAAATAAAATTATCAGGTAAGCATAATTTAAGTTTTTACAGTGAACTTTCTTTGTCTTACTATAACGCTCTTCTCACCTTTATCTGATGCGCTTGGTGTGGATATCGAAGAAGATGAAACTATTGTCTGTGTAGAACTGTTTTCTGTAAGTAAGCAAGAGCTACTTCCTCCATGCTCCTTTTTCACAAGTACTTCTCCAGCAATGGGTAAAGGGACAGGATGGCTTATACCCATCTCTTCCTCTTGTGCTTGCTGCCTACGAAGTGCTACCTGAAAAAGTGAAATAGGCTTTAAGTGTTTGAAGAAAAAAAAAGGCCTAGTATAACAATTACATGAAATAAGCACATTTAGTCCTAGATTACGAGTGGAGAACAAAATATTACAAGCGCAATGTGAACGTGAATTTAAAATATTTTTTCAAAATTTTAATTTATTTTATAGAAAGATTAAAGGGACACTGAACCCAAAATTTTTCTTTCATGATTCAGATAGATGATGACATTTTAAACAACTTTCTAATTTACTCCTATTATCAAATTGTATTCATTCTCTTGGTATCTTTATTTGAAATGCAAGAATGTAAGTTGAGATGCCGGCCAATTTTTGGTGAACCTGGGTTGTTCTTGCTGATTAGTGGATAAATTCATCCACCAATAAAAAATATAATTTATGCTTACCTGATAAATTTATTTCTTTTGTAGTGTATCCAGTCCACGGATCATCCATTACTTGTGGGATATTCTCCTTCCCAACAGGAAGTTGCAAGAGGATCACCCACAGCAGAGCTGCTATATAGCTACTCCCCTCACTGCCATATCCAGTCATTCGACCGAAACAAGACGAGAAAGGAGAAACCATAGGGTGCAGTGGTGACTGTAGTTTAATTAAAATTTAGACCTGCCTGAAAAGGACAGGGCGGGCCGTGGACTGGATACACTACAAGAGAAATAAATTTATCAGGTAAGCATAAATTATGTTTTAAAGTACAAAGAGGAGACACAGCAGCACTGATGCAAGGAAATCCAGGGCCCAAAAAAGTAAAACAAAATTTTACCTTTATTAGAACGGTTTACATAAGTACACAAAAGAGCTTCCCTGACTAGTTTCGTGCTCACCAGAGCACTTAATCATAGGGTAAGTTGCTAGGTGTGTACCCTCCCTTTTTAAAGGGAAAGAAACACCTGTTAGTGATTAGTTAAATTTACATGCATATTAAAATTCAATATATGTATGGGAACCTATAAGTGCACATACACATTGAAAAATCAATCAATCACAACACAAACAAAATCTGTTACAAATCACATGCACAATGGATAAGGAAAAAACAAAATTACAAATGACATATTATAAGAAAGATCAGTGTATGCATATATCAATGTACCAATACTGTCAGAGACCAAAAAAAAAAACAATGTTTATAACTGCAGATGACAAATTACCATAAATATCCATGTATGCAGGTATCCATACATAAATACAGATACAAATATGCTGCAAAAACAAATTCTAAAATTATTAATGGGTAAATACCCAAACAAACAAGTTTATGCAGATCATGGATATTGAATTGCTACAAAAAGCCTTAAATGTCTAACCATGTGGAACAAGATATGCAAACATGCACATCTAAAGTGTAGTCCCAAAAGGAAAGATAACACTCCATAAAAAAAACACAAAAAAATAATACGCAAAAAATATATATATAAATATATATATGAGATAAGGATATATCCATAATGTAAAAAACATTTAAAGTGATACATTTCTCAATGTTATCAAATGGAGCATTACAAGGACCACTTTACTTATTGTTTCAAAAGGGAAGACAAAAAAAGAACATTTAGAAAGCGTAGAAAAATATATATATATAGAAAAAATCATCAGAGAACTTAGTAAGACATTAATGGACATGATATATCAAAAAAGTCAATATAACCAATATTACCAATATTAGGCTAACCATTAACCAGTAATGCTTGTACAATGCAATACAATGGGTGACATATATGGAAAACACTACTCAACAAAGTAGCTCATATCCCACTCCTTATTCAAACCCAGCGGAGTGATAGTTCTGAGCTTATAAATCCAGTATAGTTCTTGTTTCTGTAACAGTTTACATCTATCACCACCCCTGGGTGGGAACATGATGCGGTCAATTACCTGCACTTTCATATTAAAAATATTAGTCATGTGTACAAGATTAAAGTGTCTGGCAACCGCTGATTCTTTGACATACTCCCTGGTGTCCCTCATATGTTCCCTAATTCGAGATCTTAGTTCCCTGGTCGTTTGGCCAGTATATTGCAGAAAACATTGCTTACACTCAAGTAAGTACACAACATACGTACTTCTGCAATTTGCATAAAATTTATGAGGAAATTCCTCACCAGTTTGGGTGCTTTTAAAGCCATTACCTATACCAATAAAGCTGCAGGTGTATCCAGTCCACGGATCATCCATTACTTGTGGGATACCAATACCAAAGCTAAAGTACACGGATGATGGGAGGGACAAGGCAGGAACTTAAACGGAAGGAACCACTGCCTGTAGAACCTTTCTCCCAAAAACAGCCTCCGAAGAAGCAAAAGTATCAAATTTTTAAAATTTGGAAAAAGTATGAAGGGAAGACCAAGTTGCAGCCTTGCAAATCTGTTCAACAGAGGCCTCATTTTTAAAGGCCCAGGTGGAAGCCACAGCTCTAGTAGAATGAGCTGTAATCCTTTCAGGAGGCTGCTGTCCAGCAGTCTCATAGGCTAAGCGGATTATACTCCGAAGCCAAAAAGAAAGAGAGGTTGCCAAGGCCTTCTGACCTCTCCTCTGTCCAGAGTAAACAACAAACAGGTTAGATGTTTGGCGAAAATCTTTAGTAGCCTGTAAGTAAAACTTCAAGGCACGGACTACGTCTAGATTATGCAAAAGACGTTCCTTCTTTGAAGAAGGATTAGGACATAATGATGGAACAACAATCTCTTGATTGATATTCTTGTTAGAAACCACCTTAGGTAAAAACCCAGGTTTTGTACGCAGAACAACTTTATCTGAATGAAAGATCAGATAAGGAGAATCACAATGTAAGGCAGATAACTCCGAGACTCTTCGAGCCGAGGAAATAGCCATCAGAAAAAGAACTTTCCATGAAAGAAGTTTGATATCAATAGAATGAAGGGGTTCAAACGGAACCCCTTGAAGAACTTTAAGAACCAAGTTTAAGCTCCATGGAGGAGCAACAGGTTTAAACACAGGCTTAATTCTAACTAAAGCCTGACAAAATGCCTGAACGTCTGGAACTTCTGCCAGACGTTTGTGTAACAGAATAGACAGAGCAGAAATCTGTCCCTTTAAAGAACTAGCTGATAATCCTTTGTCCAAACCCTCTTGGAGGAAGGACAATATCCTAGGAATCCTAACCCTACTCCATGAGTAATTCTTGGATTCACACCAATGAAGATATTTACGCCATATCTTGTGGTAAATTTTCCTGGTGACAGGCTTTCGTGCCTGTATTAAGGTATCAATTACTGACTCGGAGAAGCCACGCTTTGATAGGATCAAGCGTTCAATCTCCATGCAGTCAGTCTCAGAGAAAGTAGATTCGGATGATTGAAAGGACCTTGTATTAGAAGGTCTTGTCTCAGAGGCAGAGTCCATGGTGGAAAGGATGACATGTCCACTAGGTCTGCATACCAGGTCCTGCGTGGCCACGCAGGCGCTATCAATATCACCGAAGCTCTTTCCTGTTTGATTTTGGCAATCAGACGAGGGAGCAGAGAAAACGGTGGAAACACATAAGCCAGGTTGAAGAACCAAGGCGCTGCTAGAGCATCTATCAGTGCCGCTTCTGAGTCCCTGGACCTGGATCCGTAACAAGGAAGCTTGGCGTTCTGGCGAGACGCCATGAGATCCAATTCTGGTTTGCCCCAACGGAGAACCAATTGAGCAAACACCTCCGGATGGAGTTCCCATTCCCCCGGATGAAAAGTCTGACGACTTAGAAAATCCGCCTCCCAGTTCTCTACACCTAGAATATGGATCGCTGACAGGTGGCAAGAGTGAGTCTCTGCCCAGCAAATTATCTTGGAGACTTCTGACATCGCTAGGGAACTCCTGGTTCCCCCTTGATGGTTGATGTAAGCCACAGTCGTGATGTTGTCCGACTGAAATCTGAGGAACCTCAGTGTTGCTAGCTGAGGCCAAGCCAGAAGAGCATTGAATATTGCTCTTAACTCCAGAATATTTATTGGGAGGAGTTTCTCCTCCTGAGTCCATGAACCCTGAGCCTTCAGGGAGTTCCAGACTGCACCCCAACCTAGAAGGCTGGCATCTGTTGTTACAATTGTCCAATCTGGTCTGCGAAAGGTCATACCCTTGGACAGAAGGGCCCGAGATAACCACCAGAGAAGAGAATCTCTGGTTTCCTGATCCAGATTTAGTAGAGGGGACAAATCTGTGTAATCCCCATTCCACTGACTGAGCATGCATAATTGCAGCGGTCTGAGATGCAGGCGCGCGAATGGCACTATGTCCATCGCCGCTACCATGAAGCCGATTACTTCCATACACTGAGCCCCTGAAGGGCGAGAAGTAGAATAAAGAACACGGCACTGAGCCACCGTGGGGCGCGGAATGGAGTGAAGAACACGACAAGCATTTAGAAGTTTTGATAACCTGGACCACGTCAGGTAAATTTTCATTTCTACAGAATCTATTAGAGTCCCTAGGAAGGAAACCCTCGTGAGAGGAGATAGAGAACTCTTTTCTTCGTTCACTTTCCACCCATGCGACCTCAGGAATGCCAGAACTATCTCTGTATGAGATTTGGCAATTTGAAAGCTTGACGCCTGTATCAGGATACCATCCAGGTAAGGAGCCACCGCTATGCCTCGCGGTCTTAGGACCGCCAGAAGTGAGCCCAGAACCTTTGTAAAAATTCTTGGGGCTGTAGCCAACCCGAATGGAAGAGCTACAAATTGGTAATGCCTGTCTAGAAAGGCAAACCTCAGGAACTGATGATGATTCTTGTGAATCGGAATGTGAAGGTAGGCATCCTTTAAGTCCACTGTGGTCATGTACTGACCCTCTTGGATCATGGGTAAAATGGTTCGAATAGTTTCCATCTTGAATGACGGAACTCTGAGGAATTTGTTTAGGATCTTTAAATCCAAAATTGGTCTGAAGGTTCCCTCTTTTTTGGGAACCACAAACAGATTTAAATAAAACCCCTGTCCTTGTTCCGTCCGCGGAACTGGATGGATCACTCCCATTACAAGGAGATCTTGTACGCAGCTTAGGAATGCCTCTTTCTTTATCTGGTTTGCAGATAATCTTGAAAGGTGAAATCTCCCTTGTGGAGGAGAAGCTTTGAAGTCCAGAAGATATCCCTGAGATATGATCTCCAACGCCCAGGGATCCTGAACATCTCTTGCCCACGCCTGGGCGAAGAGAGAGAGTCTGCCCCCTACTAGATCCGTTGTCGGATAGGGGGCCGCTCCTTCATTCTGTCTTAGAGGCAGCAGCAGGCTTTCTGGCCTGATTGCCCTTGTTCCAGGACTGGTTAGGTTTCCAGGCCTGCTTGGATTGAGCAAAAGTTCCCTCTTGTTTTGAAGCAGAGGAAGTTGATGCTGCACCTGCCTTGAAATTTCGAAAGGCACGAAAATTAGACTGTTTGGCCTTTGATTTGGCCCTGTCCTGAGGAAGGGTATGACCCTTACCCCCAGTAATGTCAGCAATAATTTCTTTCAAACCAGGCCCGAATAAGGTCTGCCCCTTGAAAGGAATGTTGAGTAATTTAGACTTTGAAGTCACATCAGTAGACCAGGATTTGAGCCATAGCGCCCTACGCGCCTGGATGGCGAATCCGTAATTCTTAGCCGTTAGTTTAGTCAAATGAACAATGGCATCAGAAACAAATGAGTTAGCTAGCTTAAGAGTTCTAAGCTTGTCAACAATTTCAGTCAATGGAGCTGTATGGATGGCCTCTTCCAGGGCCTCAAACCAGAATGCCGCCGCAGCAGTGACAGGCGCAATGCATGCAAGGGGCTGTAAAATAAAACCTTGTTGAATAAACATTTTCTTAAGGTAACCCTCTAATTTTTTTATCCATTGGATCTGAAAAAGCACAACTGTCCTCAACCGGGATAGTGGTACGCTTTGCTAAAGTAGAAACTGCTCCCTCCACCTTATGGACAGTCTGCCATAAGTCCCGTGTAGTGGCATCTATTGGAAACATTTTTCTTAATATAGGAGGTGGGGAAAAGGGCACACCGGGCCTATCCCACTCCTTACTAATAATTTCTGTAAGCCTTTTAGGTATTGGAAAAACATCAGTACTCACCGGCACTGCATAGTATTTATCCAGCCTACACAATTTCTCTGGCACTGCAATTTTGTCACAGTCATTCAGAGCAGCTAATACCTCCCCAAGCAATACACGGAGGTTCTCAAGCTTAAATTTAAAATTAGAAATCTCTGAATCAGGTCTCCCCGATTCAGAGACGTCACCCACAGACTGAAGCTCTCCGTCCTCAGGTTCTGCATATTGTGACGCAGTATCAGACATGGCTCTTACAGCATCTACGCGCTCTGTATCTCGTCTAACCCCAGAGCTATCGCGCTTGCCTCTCAATTCAGGCAATCTGGATAATACCTCTGACAGGTTATTATTCATGATTGCAGCCATGTCCTGCAAAGTAATCGCTATGGGCGTCCCTGATGTACTTGGTGCCATATTAGCGTGCGTCCCTTGAGCGGGAGGCGAAGGGTCCGACACGTGGGAAGAGTTAGTCGGCATAACTTCCCCCTCGACAGACCCCTCTGGTGACAATTCTTTTATAGATAAAGACTGATCTTTACTGTTTAAGGTGAAATTAATACATTTAGTACACATTCTCCTATGGGGCTCCACCATGGCTTTTAAACATAATGAACAAGTATCCTCTGTTACAGACATGTTTGTACAGACTAGCAATGAGACTAGCAAGCTTGGAAAACACTTTAAAGCAAGTTAACAAGCAATATAAAAAGCGTTACTGTGCCTTTAAGAGAAACAAATTTTGACAAAATTTGAAATAACAGTGAAAAAAGGCAGTTACACTAACAAAATTTTTACAGTGTATGTAACAAGTCAGCAGAGCATTGCACCCACTTGCAAATGGATGATTAACCCCTTAATAACAAAAACAGAATAATAAATGACAAAAACATTTTTTAAACACAGTCACAACAACTGCCACAGTCTACTGTGATTGTTACCCTCCTCAAACACAACTTTGAAGCCTTTTGAGCCCTTCAGAGATGTCCTGGATCATGCATGAAGAAGCTGAATGTCTCTGTCAGTATTTTTAGCTGCACAGAAAAGCACTAAAATAGGCCCTTCCCACTCATATTGCAACAGTGGAAAGCCTCAGGAACTGAGCCATGTGGAAACCAGCCATGTGGAAAAAAACTAGGCCCCAATAAGTTTTGTCACCAAACATATATAAAAACGATTAAACATGCCAGCAAACGTTTTATATTACACTTTTATAAGAGTATGTAATAAGCCTGATACCAGTCGCTATCACTGCATTTAAGGCTTTACTTACATTAATCCGGTATCAGCAGCATTTTCTAGCAAATTCCATCCCTAGAAAAATATTAACTGCACATACCTTATCGCAGGAAAACCTGCACGCCATTCCCTCTCTGAAGTTACCTCACTCCTCAGAATATGTGAGAACAGCAATGGATCTTAGTTACTTCTGCTAAGATCATAGAAATCACAGGCAGATTCTTTTTCTAATGCTGCCTGAGATGAAACAGTACACTCCGGTACCATTTAAAAATAACAAACTTTTGATTGAAGTTAAAAAACTAACTATAATACACCACTCTCCTCTTACTACGTCCATCTTTGTTGAGAGTTGCAAGAGAATGACTGGATATGGCAGTGAGGGGAGTAGCTATATAGCAGCTCTGCTGTGGGTGATCCTCTTGCAACTTCCTGTTGGGAAGGAGAATATCCCACAAGTAATGGATGATCCGTGGACTGGATACACTTAACAAGAGAAAAGTGCTGTCCAGAGTGCTGAATTTTAAAAAAAGCTTAGATGCCTTCTTTTTCAAATAAAGATAACAAGAGAACTAAGAAAAATTGATAACAGGAGTAAATTAGAACGTTGCTTAAAATTGCATGCTCTATCTGAATCACAGAAGAAAAAAATGGGGTTCAGTGTCCCTTTAATAGTTTTACAAATATACATAAATGTAAAGAGAATAACAAATACAAAAAAATTCCGATAGTTTGCAATCAGGTTGAATCCCAATAAAGAAAGGAGTAAACAACATAAATACATAGTCCATAACATGGGCTCCTCATCAAGCATTGGGAGTTGCATTTTAGTTAGTGAGAGGAGCAAACATAAGTAGAATCTCAAAAAGAAAAATCTGATTAAAGGGAGAGCAAAGTCAAAATTATACTTACATGATTCAGATTAGGGCACCGCGGGAGTATACGATTTATAACCCTGCCTACTATGATGGGATGCCCTATACGGACTGGAGTTGCGGCTCCGTAGGGGCCCTCAGTCAATCCAGTTTCTTTGGGAGATACAGCAATAAGGAAGGTCTGCGATCCTGCGGCGGTAGGACTCTCGGTATTACCGCCACAGGATTGATTTAGTTGTAGAGCTTAGATCACAGCAAACTTGATCACAGACTGTTCCCGAAATGTTTGTGCACTCTCAGGCTCCGTCTAGACACTACGGACGGAGCGTGGTTGGGCCTATAGGTCTTTGATTTTTTTTCTTATTAAAGCCTGTATTTACTGTGGATGTGGCACCGCGGGGCTTGGTGCCAATTCCTTCACAGCGTTAACGGCCATTCCTAGAGAACTACTATCTAGACAATAGGGTACTTGAATGGATTCTCCCTTAGTGTGATTGAAAGGGAACTACGATATGGGGCATATGATTAGTATCCTTGCATAAGGAGGGATATGAATGTCAGACATACTAGCTCTTTATACCGTTACATATTTGGAAGAGGCTGGTACCTTGGTGTTTATTGTGTGAGGGAGATGACACTATAGTAAACCTTGGTATAGACATAAATTATCTGCCTTATTGTCACGTATCAACTTTGAGTTGCAGTACTTGCACTTATTTAAGTCCTTTTTCAATGGAACTTCCATAGCGCCGGTATTACGAGTTTGCCTGTCCGGCCAAAAAGTGAGCGGTACAGCCTAAAACTACAAGATCCGTACCGTAAACTGAAAGTCAGTTATGGGTTTTACGCTACAAAGCTGTAGCATAAAACTCATAACTAAAGTGTTACAAAGTACACTAAACACCCATAAACTACCTATTAACCCCTAAAACGAGGCCCTCCCGCATCGCAAATGCTAAAATAAAAATATTAACCCCTAATCTGCCGCTCCGGACATCGCCGCCACTATAATAAACATATTAACCCCTAAACAGCCGCACTCCAGCATCGCAAACACTAGTTAAATATTATTAACCCCTAATATGCTGTCCCTAACATCGCAGCAACCTAAATTACTGTTACTAACCCCTAATCTGCTGCCCCCAAAATCGCTGGCACTATACTAAAGTTATTAACCTCTAAACCTAACCCTAAGTCTAACCCTAACACCCCTAACTTTAATATAATTAAAATAAATCTAAATAAAAATTACTATCATGAACTAAATAATTCCTATTTAAAACGAAATACTTACCTGTAAAATAAACCTTAAGCTAGCTACAATATAACTAATAGTTACATTGTAGCTAGCTAAGGTTTAATTTTTATTTCACAGGCAAGTTTGTATTTATTTTAACTACGTAGACTAGTTAGTAAATAGTTATTAACTATTTACTAGCTACCTAGTTAAAATAAATACAAATTTACCTGTAAAATAAAACCTAACCTCTCTTACACTAACAGCTAACATTACACTACAATTAAATAAATTACATTAATTAAAAACAATTAACTCAATTACTAAAAAAAACACTAAATTACACAAAATAAATAAGAAATTATCAAAAATTTAAACTAATTACACTTCATCTAATAGCCCCCCCAAATAAAAAAAACCTAGCCTAAACTAAACTGCCAATAGCCACACAACCAACCCCCCCAAAAAAAAATCCTATCTAAAAAACCTAAGCTCCCCATTACCCTGAAAAGGGCATTTTGATGGGCATTGCCCTTAAAAGGGCATTAAGCTCTTTTCCATTGCCCAAACCCTAAGCTAAAAATAAAACTCACCCAATAAACCCTTAAAAAAACCTAACACCCCTGAAGATCCACTTACAGTTTTTGAAGAATGGACATCCATCCTCATCGAAGCCGGGAGAAGTCTTCATCCAAGCGGCAAGAAGTCCTCAACAAAGCCGGGAGAAGTCTTCATCCAAGCAGCAAGAATTGGTCCTCCAGACGGGCAGAAGTCTTCATCCAGACGACATCTTCTATCTTCATCCTTCCGACAGGGAGCGGCTCCATCTTCAAGACATCCGGCGCGGAGAATCCTCTTCTTCTGAAGGCTACTGAAGGCATCTTCAAGATGGCGTTGATTGAATTGCGATTGGCTGATAGAATTCTATCAGCCAATCGGAATTTAAGTTGAAAAAATCCTATTGGCTGATAAAATAAGCCAACAGGATTGAGCTTGCATTCTATTGGCTGATTGGAACAGCCAAAAGAATGCAAGCTCAATCCTATTGGCTGATTGAATCAGCCAATAGGATTGAAGCTCAATCCTATTGGCTGACTGCATCAGCCAATAGGATTTTTTCAACTTTAATTCCGATTGGCTGATAGAACTCTATCACCCGATCAGAATTCAAGAGACGCCATCTTGGATGACGTCCCTTAAAGGAACCTTCATTCTTCAGTAGCCATCGGAAGAAGAGGATGCTCTGCGCCGGATGTCTTGAAGATGGAGCCGCTTCGCGTCGGAAGGATGAAGATAGAAGATGCCGTCTGGATGAAGACTTCTGCCCGTCTGGAGGACGACATCTTGCCGCCTGTATGAAGACTTCTCCCGGCTTCGTGGAGGATGGGTGTCCGGTCTTCAAAAACTGTAAGTGGATCTTCGGGGCTTAGTGTTAGGTTTTATTAAGGGTTTATTGGGTGGGTTTTATTTTTAGATTAGGGGTTTGGGCAACGAAAAATAGCTAAATGTCCTTTTAAGGGCAATGCCCATCCAAATGCCCTTTTCAGGGCAATGGAGAGCTTAGGGTTTTTAGATAGGATTTTATTTGGGGGGTTTGGTTGTGTGGGTGGTGGATTTTACTGTTGGGGGGTTGTTTGTATTTTTTTTCCAGGTAAAAGAGCTGATTTCTTTGGGGCAATGCCCCGCAAAAGGCCCTTTTAAGGGCTATTGGCAGATTAGTTTAGGCTAGGGTTTTTTTCTATTTTGGGGGGGGGGGGGCTTTTTTATTTTGATAGGGCTATTAGATTAGGTGTAATTAGTTTAAATATTTGATAATTTCTTTTTTGTAATTTATTTAATTGTATTTAATTAATGTAATTTATTTAATGGTAGTGTAAGGTTAGGTGTTAGTGTAAGCCAGGTTAGGTTTTATTTTACAGGTAAATTTGTATTTATTTTAATGTTTTGCGTTATGAGTGGCTCGGTACTAACTTGCAAGTTATTTCCACCGCTCACCTCCCTATAGCGCTGCTATTACAGGTTTGCAAAATGGGACGTCATCCAAGATGGCGTTCCTTGAATTCCGATTGGCTGATAGAATTCTATTAGCCTATCAGAATTAAAGGTGAAAAAAATCCTATTGGCTGATGCAATCAGCCAATAGGATTGAGCTTGCATTCTATTGGCTGTTTCAATCAACAAATAGAATGCGAGCTCAATCCTATTGGCTCATAGCATCAGCCAATAGAATTTTTTCACCATTAAATCCGATTGGCTGATAGAATTCTATCAGATAATCGGAATTCAAAGGACGCCATCTTGGATAACGTCCCTTAAAGGAACCTTCATTCTTCAGTAGTCGTCAACAGAATATGCTCCGCGCCGGATGTCTTGAAGATGGAGCCGCTCCGCGTCGGAAGGATGAAGATAGAAGATGCCGTCTAGATGAAGACTTGTGCCCGTCTGGAGGACCACTTCTTGCCATCTGGATGAAGACTTCTCCCGGCTTCGTTGAGGACTTCTGCCGGCTTGGATGAAGACTTCTCCCGGCTTGATGAGGATGGATGTCCAGTCTTCAAAAACTGTAAGTGGATCTTCGGGGGTTAGTGTTAGGTTTTTTGAAGGGTTTATTGGGTGGGTTTAATTTCTAGCTTAGGGTTTGGGCAAAGAAAAAGAGATTAAATGCCTTTTTAAGTACAATGCCCATCTAAATGCCCTTTTCAGGGCAATGGGGAGCTTAGGTTTTTTAGATAGGATTTTATTTGGGGAGTTGGTTGTGTGGGTGGTGGGTTTTACTGTTGGGGGGGTTGTTTGTATTTTTTTTTTTACAGGTAAAAGAGCCGATTTCTTTGGGGCAATGCCCCGCAAAAGGCCCTTTTAAGGGCTATTGGCAGTTTAGTTTAGGCTAGGGTTTTTTTTTTATTTTGGCGGGGCTTTTTTATTTTCATAGGGCTATTAGATTAGGTGTAATTAGCTTAAATATTTGATCATTTCTTTTTTATTTTCTGTAATTTAGTGTTTATTTTTTTTGTAATTTAGGTAATTTATTTAATTGTAGTGTAAGGCTAGATGTTAGTGTAAGACAGGTTAGATTTTATTTTACAGGTAAATTTGTATTTATTTTAGCTAGGTAGTTAGTAAATAGTTAATAACTATTTACTAACGAGTCGACCTAGTTAAAATAAATACAAACTTGCCTGTAAAATAAAAAACAAAATTTATGCTTACCTGATAAATTTATTTCTCTTGTGGTGTATCCAGTCCACGGGTTCATCCATTACTTGTGGGATATTCACCTTCCCAACAGGAAGTTGCAAGAGGACACCCACAGCAGAGCTGTCTATATAGCTCCTCCCCTAACTGCCACCCCCAGTCATTCGACCGAAGACAAGCAAGAAAAAAGGAGAAACTATAGGGTGCAGTGGTGACTGTAGTTTAAAAATAAAAAACACCTGCCTTAAAATGACAGGGCGGGCCGTGGACTGGATACACCACAAGAGAAATAAATTTATCAGGTAAGCATACATTTTGTTTTCTCTTGTAAAGGTGTATCCAGTCCACGGGTTCATCCATTACTTGTGGGATACCAATACCAAAGCTTTAGGACACGGATGAAGGGAGGGACAAGGCAGGAACTTAAACAGAAGGCGCCACTGCCTGTAAGACCTTTCTCCCAAAAAAACAGAATTTATGTTTACCTGATAAATTTCTTTCTCCAACGGTGTGTCCGGTCCACGGCGTCATCCTTACTTGTGGGAATATTCTCTTCCCTAACAGGGCAAAAGCTGCCCATATAGCCCCCCCTCTGGCTCCGCCCCCCAGTCATTCGACCGACGGTTAGGAGAAAAAGGAGAAACTATAGGGTGCCGTGGTGACTGTAGTGTATAAAGAAAGAAATTTTTCAAACCTGATTAAAAAAACCAGGGCGGGCCGTGGACCGGACACACCGTTGGAGAAAGAAATTTATCAGGTAAACATAAATTCTGTTTTCTCAAACATTGGTGTGTCCGGTCCACGGCGTCATCCTTACTTGTGGGAACCAATACCAAAGCTTTAGGACACGGATGAAGGGAGGGAGCAAATCAGGTTACCTAAACGGAAGGCACCACGGCTTGCAAAACCTTTCTCCCAAAAATAGCCTCCGAAGAAGCATAAGTATCGAATTTGTAAAATTTGGCAAAAGTGTGCAGAGAAGACCAAGTCGCTGCCTTACATATCTGATAAACAGAAGCCTCGTTCTTGAAGGCCCATGTGGAAGACACAGCTCTAGTAGAGTGAGCTGTAATTCGTTCAGGAGGCTGCCGTCCGGCAGTCTCATAAGCCAATCGGATGATGCTTTTCAGCCAAAAGGAAAGAGAGGTAGCAGTAGCTTTCTGTCCTCTCCTCTTACCAGAATAAACGACAAACAAAGATGAAGTCTGTCTGAAATCCTTTGTTGCGTCTAAATAGAATTTTAAAGCACGGACCACATCTGAATTGTGTAACAAAGGTTCCTTCTTTGAAACTGGATTCGGACACAGAGAAGGAACAACTATTTCCTGGTTAATATTCTTGTTGGAAACCACTTTTGGAAGAAAACCAGGTTTGGTACGCAAAACAACCTTATCTGCATGGAATACCAGATAGGGTGGATCACACTGCAAAGCAGACAATTCAGAAACTCTTCTTTCAGAAGAAATAGCAACCAAAAACAGAACTTTCCAAGATAGTAACTTAATAGCTATGGAATGTAAAGGTTCAAACAGAACCCCTTGAAGAACTGAAAGAACTAAATTTAGACTCCACGGAGGAGTCATGGGTCTGTAAACAGGCTTGATTCTGACTAAAGCCTGTACAAAAGCTTGTACATCTGGCACTGCTGCCAGGCGTCTGTGTAACAAAACAGACAAGGCAGATATCTGTCCTTTTAGAGAACTCGCTGATAACCCTTTATCCAAACCCTCTTGGAGAAAGGAAAGAATCTTAGGAATTTTAATTTTACTCCAAGAGAATCCCTTGGAGTCACACCAACAGATATACGTTTTCCATATTTTATGGTAAATCTTCCTAGTCACAGGTTTTCTGGCTTGGACCAGAGTATCTATAACTGAATCTGAAAACCCACGCTTAGATAAAATCAAGCGTTCAATTTCCAAGCAGTCAGCTGCAGAGAGACTAGATTTGGATGTTCGAATGGACCTTGTACTAGAAGATCCTGTCTCAAAGGTAGCTTCCATGGTGGAGCCGATGACTTATTCACCAGGTCTGCATACCGAGTCCTGCGTGGCCACGCAGGAGCTATCAGAATCACTGAGGCCTTCTCCTGTTTGATCCTGGCTACGAGCCTGGGAAGGAGAGGAAACGGTGGAAACACATAAGCCAGGTTGAACGACCAAGGCGCCACTAATGCATCCACTAGAGTCGCCTTGGGATCCCTGGATCTGGACCCGTAGCGAGGAACCTTGAAGTTCTGACGAGACGCCATCAGATCCATGTCTGGAATGCCCCATAATTGAGTTAACTGGGCAAAGACCTCCGGGTGGAGTTCCCACTCCCCCGGATGGAAAGTCTGACGACTCAAATAATCCGCCTCCCAGTTGTCTACTCCTGGGATGTGAATTGCAGATAGGTGGCAGGAGTGATCCTCCGCCCATTTGATGATCTTGGATACCTCTTTCATCGCCAAGGAACTCTTTGTTCCTCCCTGATGGTTGATGTAAGCTACAGTCGTCATGTTGTCCGACTGAAATCTTATGAATCCGGCCTTCGCTAGTTGAGGCCAAGCCCGGAGTGCATTGAATATCGCTCTCAGTTCCAGGATGTTTATCGGGAGGAGAGACTCTTCCCGAGACCATAGACCCTGAGCTTTCAGGGAGTCCCAGACCGCGCCCCAGCCTAATAGACTGGCGTCGGTCGTGACAATGACCCACTCTGGTCTGCGGAAACTCATTCCCTGAGACAGGTGATCCTGAGTCAACCACCAACGGAGTGAGTCTCTGGTTACCTGGTCTACTTGAATCTGGGGAGATAAGTCTGCATAATCCCCATTCCACTGTCTGAGCATGCACAGTTGCAATGGTCTTAGATGAATTCGAGCAAAAGGAACCACATCCATTGCTGCAACCATTAGACCTATTACTTCCATGCACTGAGCTATGGAAGGTTGAGGAATAGATTGAAGAACTTGACAAGCCTTTAGAAGCTTTAATTTTTTGACCTCTGTCAGAAAAATCTTCATTTCTACAGAATCTATTATTGTTCCCAGAAAGGGAACTCTTGTAGACGGGGACAGGGAACTCTTTTCCACGTTCACCTTCCACCCGTGAGACCTGAGAAAAGCTAATACAATGTCTGTATGAGCCCTTGATCTGGAAAGGGACGACGCTTGGATTAGGATGTCGTCTAGGTAAGGTGCCACTGCAATGCCCCTCGGCCTTAGAACCGCTAGAAGGGACCCTAGCACCTTTGTGAAAATTCTGGGAGCAGTGGCTAGACCGAACGGAAGAGCCACAAACTGGTAATGTTTGTCCAGAAAGGCGAACCTTAGGAAGTGATGATGATCTTTGTGGATAGGAATATGTAGGTACGCATCCTTTAAATCCACGGTAGTCACATATTGACCCTCCTGGATTGTTGGTAAAATCGTTCGAATGGTTTCCATTTTGAAAGATGGAACTCTGAGGAATTTGTTTAGAATTTTTAAATCCAGAATTGGTCTGAAAGTTCCCGCTTTTTTGGGAACTACAAACAGGTTTGAGTAAAACCCCTGACCTTGTTCCACTGTTGGAACTGGGTGTATCACTCCCATCTTTAACAGATCTCCTACGCAATGTAAGAATGCCTGTCTCTTTATCTGGTCTGAAGATAAGCGAGACATGTGGAACCTTCCCCTTGGAGGGAGTTCCTTGAATTCTAGAAGATAACCCTGAGAGACTATTTCTAGTGCCCAGGGATCCTGAACATCTCTTGCCCAAGCCTGAGCAAAGAGAGAAAGTCTGCCCCCTACTAGATCCGGTCCCGGATCGGGGGCTACCCCTTCATGCTGTCTTGGTAGCAGCAGCAGGCTTCTTGGCCTTTTTACCCTTGTTCCAGCCTTGCATTGGTTTCCATGCTGGCTTGGCCTGGGAAGCGTTACCCTCTTGTCTAGAGGCCGCAGAGTTAGGAGACGGTCCGTTCCTGAAGTTGCGAAAGGAACGAAAATTAGATTTATTCTTAGCCTTAAAGGGCCTATCATGTGGGAGGGCATGGCACTTTCCCCCAGTGATGTCTGAAATAATTTCCTTCAATTCTGGTCCAAAAACATAATTTATGCTTACCTGATAAATTCCTTTCTTCTGTAGTGTGATCAGTCCACGGGTCATCATTACTTGTGGGATATTAACTGCT
Source organism: Bombina bombina (assembly GCF_027579735.1). Taxonomy (NCBI): domain Eukaryota; kingdom Metazoa; phylum Chordata; class Amphibia; order Anura; family Bombinatoridae; genus Bombina; species Bombina bombina. The sequence continues at coordinate 608,462,486 of NC_069500.1, read as the reverse complement.
CCCCTACAGGAAGTGCAAGAGGATTCACCCAGCAGAGTTGCTATATAGCTCCTCCCCTCTACGTCACCTCCAGTCATTCGACCAAGGACCAACGAGAAAGGAGAAGCCAAGGGTGTAGTGGTGACTGGAGTATAATTTAAAAAATATTTACCTGCCTTAAAAAACAGGGCGGGCCGTGGACTGATCACACTACAGAAGAAAGGAATTTATCAGGTAAGCATAAATTATGTTTTCTTCTGTTAAGTGTGATCAGTCCACGGGTCATCATTACTTGTGGGATACCAATACCAAAGCAAAAGTACACGGATGACGGGAGGGATAGGCAGGCTCTTTATACAGAAGGAACCACTGCCTGAAGAACCTTTCTCCCAAAAATAGCCTCCGAGGAAGCAAAAGTGTCAAATTTGTAAAATTTGGAAAAAGTATGAAGCGAAGACCAAGTTGCAGCCTTGCAAATCTGTTCAACAGAGGCCTCATTCTTAAAGGCCCAAGTGGAAGCCACAGCTCTAGTGGAATGAGCTGTAATTCTTTCAGGAGGCTGCTGTCCAGCAGTCTCATAAGCTAAACGAATTATGCTACGAAGCCAAAAAGAGAGAGAGGTAGCAGAAGCTTTTTGACCTCTCCTCTGACCAGAGTAAACGACAAACAGGGAAGACGTTTGTCGAAAATCTTTAGTTGCCTGTAAATAAAATTTAAGGGCACGAACTACATCCAGATTGTGCAAAAGACGTTCCTTCCTCGAAGAAGGATTTGGGCACAAGGATGGAACAACAATCTCCTGATTGATATTCCTGTTAGTGACTACCTTAGGTAAGAACCCAGGCTTAGTACGCAGAACTACCTTATCCGAGTGAAAAATCAAATAAGGAGAATCACAATGTAAGGCTGATAACTCAGAGACTCTTCGAGCCGAGGAAATAGCCATTAAAAATAGAACTTTCCAAGATAACAACTTTATATCAATGGAATGAAGGGGTTCAAACGGAACACCCTGTAAAACGTTAAGAACAAGGTTTAAACTCCATGGTGGAGCCACAGCTTTAAACACAGGTTTAATCCTGGCCAAAGCCTGACAAAAAGCCTGAACGTCTGGAACTTCTGACAGACGCTTGTGTAACAGAATGGACAGAGCTGAGATCTGTCCCTTTAAGGAACTAGCGGATAACCCCTTTTCTAAACCTTCTTGTAGAAAAGACAATATCCTAGGAATCCTAACCTTACTCCAAGAGTAACCTTTGGATTCGCACCAATATAGGTATTTACGCCATATTTTATGGTAAATCTTTCTGGTGACAGGCTTCCTAGCCTGTATTAAGGTATCAATAACTGACTCAGAAAAACCACGCTTTGATAAGATCAAGCGTTCAATTTCCAAGCAGTCAGCTTCAGAGAAGTTAGATTTTGATGTTTGAAAGGACCCTGAATCAGAAGGTCCTGTTTCAGAGGTAACGACCAAGGTGGACAGAATGACATGTCCACCAGATCTGTATACCAAGTCCTGCGTGGCCATGCAGGCGCTATTAGAATCACTGATGCTTTCTCCTGTTTGATTCTGGCAATCAATCGAGGAAGCATCGGGAAAGGTGGAAACACATAAGCCATCCTGAAGGTCCATGGTGCTGTCAAGGCATCTATCAGGACCGCTCCCGGATCCCTGGATCTGGACCCGTAGCGCGGAAGCTTGGCGTTCTGTCGAGACGCCATGAGATCTATCTCTGGTTTGCCCCAACGTGGAAGTATTTGGGCAAAGACCTCTGGATGAAGTTCCCACTCCCCCGGATGAAAAGTCTGACGACTTAAGAAATCCGCCTCCCAGTTCTCCACTCCCGGGATGTGGATTGCAGACAGGTGGCAAGAGTGAGACTCTGCCCAGCGAATTATCTTCGATACTTCCATCATTGCTAGGGAGCTTCTTGTCCCTCCCTGATGGTTGATATAAGCTACAGTCGTGATGTTGTCCGACTGGAACCTGATGAACCCCCGAGTTGCTAACTGGGGCCAAGCCAGAAGAGCATTGAGGACTGCTCTCAATTCCAGAATGTTTATTGGAAGAAGACTCTCCTCCTGATTCCATAGTCCCTGAGCCTTCAGAGAATTCCAGACAGCGCCCCAACCTAGTAGGCTGGCGTCTGTTGTTACAATTGACCAGTCTGGCCTGCTGAATGGCATTCCCCTGGACAGATGTGGCCGATAAAGCCACCATAGAAGAGAATTTCTGGTCTCTTGAATGGAATGAAGGACACGGCATGCATTTTGAAGTTTTGTTAACCTGTCCTCTGTCAGGTAAATCTTCATTTCTACAGAATCTATCAGAGTCCACAGGAAGGGAACTCTTGTGAGTGGAAAGAGAGAACTTTTCTCTTCGTTCACTTTCCATCCATGCAACCTTAGAAATGCCAGTACTATCTCTGTATGAGATTTGGCAGTTTGAAAGCTTGAAGCTTGTATCAGTATGTCGTCTAAGTACGGAGCTACTGAAATTCCTCGCGGTCTTAGTACCGCCAGAAGAGTGCCCAGAACCTTTGTGAAGATTCTTGGAGCCGTAGCCAGTCCGAATGGAAGAGCTACAAACTGGTAATGCCTGTCTAAAAAGGCAAACCTTAGATACCGGTAATGACTTCTGTGAATCGGTATGTGAAGGTAAGCATCCTTTAAATCCACTGTGGTCAAGTACTGACCCTCTAGTCCCTGCAAAATAGGTTAAGTCTATGTATACAGTTTAAAAGCCAGAGAAGTACCATTTCCCAGAAAACTGAAGTGTAAAATATACATACATGACAGCCTGATATCAGCTACATCTACTGCATTCAAGGCTGAGTTTACATTATAACGGTATGGCAGGATTTTCTCATCAATTCCATGTCAGAAAATAATAAACTGCTACATACCTCTTTGCAGATTAATCTGCCTGCTGTCCCCTGATCTGAAGTTTACCTCTCCTCAGATGGCCGAGAAACAGCAATATGATCTTAACTACTCCGGCTAAAATCATAGAAAAACTCAGGTAGATTCTTCTTCAAATTCTACCAGAGAAGGAATAACACACTCCGGTGCTATTATAAAATAACAAACTTTTGATTGAAGATATAAAAACTAAATATATCACCATAGTCCTCTCACACATCCTATCTAGTCGTTGGGTGCAAGAGAATGACTGGGGGTGACGTAGAGGGGAGGAGCTATATAGCAACTCTGCTGGGTGAATCCTCTTGCACTTCCTGTAGGGGAGCAGTTAATATCCCACAATTAATGATGACCCGTGGACTGATCACACTTAACAGAAGAAAAGGGTCTTACCTTTGAAAGGAATATTAAGCAATTTTGTCTTGGAAGACACATCCGCCGACCAAGACTTTAGCCAGAGCGCTCTGCGGGCCACAATTGCAAAGCCTGAATTTTTCGCCGCTAACTTCGCTAATTGCAAAGCGGCATCTAAAATAAAGGAATTAGGTAACTTAAGTGCATGAATTCTGTCCATGACCTCCTCATATGGAGTCTCCTTATTGAGCAAATTTTCTAGTTCTTCTAACCAAAAACACGCCGCCGTTGTGACAGGAATAATGCACGAAATTGGTTGGAGGAGGAAACCTTGCTGAACAAATATCTTTTTAAGCAAACCCTCCAATTTTTTATCCATAGGATCTTTGAAAGCACAACTGTCGTTTGGCCAACGTAGAAACTGCCCCCTCAACCTTAGGGACTGTTTGCCATGCATCCCTCCTTGGGTCTACAATGGGGAACATTTTCTTAAATATAGGAGGTGGGACAAAAGGTATGCCCGGTTTCTCCCACTCCTTGGTCACTATGTCCGCCACCCTTTTGGGTATCGGAAAGGCATCAGGGTGCACAGGGACCTCTAGGAATTTGTCCATTTTGCACAATTTTTCTGGAATGACCAAAGAGTCACAATCGTCCAGAGTAGTTAGTACCTCCTTAAGCAGGGCGCGGAGATGTTCTAACTTAAATTTAAACGTCACAACATCAGGATCTGCCTGTTGAGAAATTTTTCCTGAATCAGAAATTTCTCCCTCCGACAGACCCTCCCTCACTGCCAATTCTGACTGGTGTGAAGGTATGACAGATAAATTCTCGTCAGCGCACTCTTGCTCATCCGCTGTATTTAAAACTGAGCAATCACGCTTTCTTTGATATGCTGGCATTTTGGATAAAATATTAGCTATAGAATTATCCATTACTGCCGTTAATTGTTGCATAGTAACAAGCATTGGCGCGCTAGATGTACTAGGTGTCGCCTGCGCGGGCATAACTGGTGTTGACACAGAAGGAGAGGATGATGAACTATCCCCACTACCTTCACTTAAGGAATCATCTTGGGCAACCTTATTAAATGTGACAGTACTGTCCTTACTCTGTTTGGATGCCATGGCACAATTATCACATACATTTAAAGGGGGGACCACCTTGGCCTCCATACATACAGAACATGTTCTATCTGAAGGTACAGACATGTTAGACAGGCTTATGCAGGCTATTAATGCAATAAAACCGTTTTTAAACAAAACCGTTACTGTCTCTTTATGTTAAACAGAGCACACTTTATTTCTGAATGTGTGAAAAACTATGAAGGAAATATCCGATCCTTACCAAATTTGCACCCTAGTGTCTTAATGCTTTGAAAGTATTGCACACCGAATTTCAAGTTTGTAACCCCTTAAATGAGCAAACCGGAGCAATTTGATCAATTTACCAGCTTAAACCCACTACAGTCCCAGCCACAGCCTTTGCTGCGGCCTCACCTTTCCTTAGGGCAGTGCTTTCCAAACTGTGTGTCGGGACACACTAGTGTGTCAGCAGCAGTGTGTAGGTGTGTCCCTGCTTCAGCACAATTTTTTTTAAATTTAATTATTTTTTTTTTAAATTGTTTTTTGGTTTCTGACTTTCCACCTGCCTGCTACGCATATCACATGGTTGACACGTGATTGATACCTAGTGGGTCACAGATCATCTTAACCAATTGGCACAGCTCAGTGGGAACTGAAACTATTACCATTGGCGGATTTCGCGGCACATTGGCTCCTGACTGCACGTGTAGTCTCCTTAATTGGCTCGTGACTGCAAGTGTAGCCAGTGAGTGGGACAGCAGTGTGTTTGCCGCGCGGGCAGTTGTCAGTCGGACTCACAGAGCTCTGAGGGTGGCAGCTTAAATGCTGAGCTAAAGTCAGAAGTCAGTTGGATTTTTTTGCAACTAGCTCCCAGTAGTGCATTGCTGCTCCTGCTCTTGATATATGGATAGGAAGTGGAAGCTTTAAAATGCTTGATGATGAAATGCAAGTGTCTTTATCTAATATTACACCAAATATTCCGAAACTGTGTTCATTCCATCAACCTTATACATCCCATTAAAATAGTAAGTAGCTATTGGTGTTATTAAACTTTTTTTAATTCTTGCACATACTTACATACTGTTACTTGTAAATGCATTTTGTTATTATATAATTTATGCATGTGTCCGTATCTTTTAAAACAAGTTAGTTTAACCTCTTGTTTGCTGGTACAACTGAATTACTGTGTCGCGAAATGATGTAGGTCTACAAAGTGTGTCACCAACATGAAAAGTTTGGAAAGCTCTGCCTTAGGGGATATTCGCCACAGAAATAAGCCCTCCAGAAACGTTTTTTATGGTCACCGGACCTCTCTCACATGAAGCTGCATGCACTGCTTCCAGAAGTAACTGCGCAATAAAGGCGCGAAAATGAGGCCTCCTCCCTCTGCATACTAGAGTGAAAGGCCCTTCCTGACTAGAATAGGTGTCTAAACGACTGCCAGGCGATTAAAAAACGTTCCCCAAAGTGTTTTCAAGTTCCAAAACACTCCAAAATACATATAAATATTGAATAAATCAATGGATTTAGCTCACAATAGTGTCAACCAGTATATAGCCCATTAATAAGCCTTCATTCTGTTATGAGTCTAAGAAAATGGCTTACCGATCCCAAAAAGGGAAAATGACAGTCTTCTAGCATTACTATGTCTTGTTAGAAAAAGGACTAGTCATACCTTGAGCAGAAAAGTCTGCAAACTGTTCCCCCCAACTGAAGTTCTCTGGGCTCAACAGTACTGCGTGGGAACAGCAATCGATTTTAGTTACTGCTGCTAAAATCATCCTCCTCTTTAAACAGAACTCTTCATCTTTTTTCTGTTTTAGAGTAAATAGTACAAACCGGCACTATTTTAAAATAACAAACTCTTTATAGAAGATTAAAAAACTACAACTAACACCACATACTCTTTACCATCCCCGTGGAGATGCTACTTGTTCAGAGCGGCAAAGAGAATGACTGGGGGGCGGAGCCAGAGGGGGGGCTATATGGGCAGCTTTTGCTGTGTTCTCTTTGCCATTTACTGTTAGGGAAGAGAATATTCCCACAAGTAAGGATGACGCCGTGGACCGGACACACCAATGTTGGAGAAACATAATTTATGCTTACCTGATAAATTTATTTCTCTTGTAGTGTATCCAGTCCACGGATCATCCATTACTTGTGGGATATTCTCCTTCCCAACAGGAAGTTGCAAGAGGATCACCCACAGCAGAGCTGCTATATAGCTCCTCCCCTCACTGCCATATCCAGTCATTCGACCGAAACAAGACGAGAAAGGAGAAACCATAGGGTGCAGTGGTGACTGTAGTTTAATTAAAATTTAGACCTTCCTTAAAAAGGACAGGGCGGGCCGTGGACTGGATACACTACAAGAGAAATAAATTTATCAGGTAAGCATAAATTATGTTTTCTCTTGTTAAGTGTATCCAGTCCTTGGATCATCCATTACTTGTGGGATACCAATACCAAAGCTAAAGTACATGGATGATGGGAGGGACAAGGCAGGAACTTAAACGGAAGTAACCACTGCCTGTAGAACCTTTCTCCCAAAAACAGCCTTCGAAGAAGCAAAAGTGTCAAATTTGTAAAATTTTGAAAAGGTGTGAAGCGAAGACCAAGTCGCAGCCTTGCAAATCTGTTCAACAGAGGCCTCATTTTTAAAGGCCCAGGTGGAAGCCACAGCTCTAGTAGAATGAGCTGTAATCCTTTCAGGGGGCTGCTGTCCAGCAGTCTCATAGGCTAAGCGTATTATGCTCCGAAGCCAAAAGGAGAGAGAGGTTGTCGAAGCTTTTTAACCTCTCCTCTGTCCAGAGAAAAGGACAAACAGGGCAGATGTTTGACGAAAATCTTTAGTAGCCTGTTAGTAAAACTTCAAGGCACGGACTACGTCCAGATTATGCAAAAGACGTTCCTTCTTTGAAGAAGGATTAGGACACAATGATGGAACAACAATCTCTTAATTGATATTCCTGTTAGAAACCACCTTAGGTAAAAACCCAGGTTTGGTACGCAGAACTACCTTGTCTGAATGAAAAATCAGATAAGGAGAATCACAATGTAAGGCAGATAACTCAGAGACTCTTCGAGCCAAGAAAATAGCCATCAAAAACAGAACTTTCCAAGATAAAAGTTTAATATCAATTGAATGAAGGGGTTCAAACGGAACTCCCTGAAGAACTTTAAGAACCAAGTTTAAGCTCCACGGGGGAGCAACAGTTTTAAACACAGGCTTAATCCTAACCAAAGCCTGACAAAATGCCTGGACGTCTGGAACTTCTGCCAGACGCTTGTGCAAAAGAATAGACAGAGCAGAGATCTGTCCTTTTAAAGAACTAGCTGATAAGCCTTTGTCCAAACCCTCTTGGAGAAAGGACAATATCCTAGGAATCCTAACCTTACTCCATGAGTAACACTTGGATTCACACCAATAAAGATATTTACGCCATATCTTATGGTAGATTTTCCTGGTGACAGGCTTCCGAGCCTGTATTAAGGTATCAATGACTGACTCGGAGAAGCCACGCCTTGATAGAATCAAGCGTTCAATCTCCATGCAGTCAGTCTCAGAGAAATTAGATTTGGATGATTGAAAGGACCTTGTATTAGAAGGTCCTGCCTCAGAGGCAGAGTCCATGGTGGAAGAGATGACATGTCCACTAGGTCTGCATACCAGGTCCTGCGTGGCCACGCAGGCGCTATCAGAATCACTGATGCTCTCTACTGTTTGATTTTGGCAATCAGTCGAGGGAGCAGAGGAAACGGTGGAAACACATAGGCCAGGTTGAAGAACCAAGGAGCTGCTAGAGCATCTATCAGCGTTGCTCCCGGGTCCCTGGACCTGGATCCGTAACAAGGAAGCTTGGCGTTCTGGCGAGACGCCATGAGATCCAGTTCTGGTTTGCCCCAACGATGGACCAGTTGAGCAAACACCTCCGGATGGAGTTCCCACTCCCCCCGGATGAAAAGTCTGACGACTTAGAAAATCCGCCTCCCAGTTCTCTACGCCTGGGATGTGGATTGCTGACAGGTGGCAAGAGTGAGACTCTGCCCAGCGAATTATCTTTGAGACTTCTAACATCGCTAGGGAACTCCTGGTTCCCCCTTGATGGTTGATGTAAGCCACAGTCGTGATGTTGTCCGACTGAAATCTGATGAACCTCAGTGTTGCTAACTGAGGCCAAGCTAGAAGAGCATTGAATATTGCTCTTAACTCCAGAATATTTATTGGAAGGAGTTTCTCCTCCTGAGTCCACGATCCCTGAGCCTTCAGGGAGTTCCAGACTGCGCCCCAACCTAGAAGGCTGGCATCTGTTGTTACAATCGTCCAATCTGGCCTGCGAAAGGTCATACCCTTGGACAGATGGACCCGAGAAAGCCACCAGAGAAGAGAATCTCTGGTCTCTTGATCCAGATTTAGTAGAGGGGACAAATCTGAGTAATCCCCATTACACTGACTTAGCATGCATAATTGCAGCGGTCTGAGATGCAGGCGCGCAAATGGCACTATGTCCATTGCCGCTACCATTAAGCCGATTACTTCCATGCACTGAGCCACTGACGGGCGTAAAATGGAATGAAGGACACGGCAAGCATTTAGAAGTTTTGATAACCTGGACTCCGTCAGGTAAATTTTCATCTCTACAGAATCTATAAGAGTCCCTAGGAAGGAGACTCTTGTGAGTGGTGATAGAGAACTCTTTTCCACGTTCACTTTCCACCCATGCAACCTCAGAAATGCCAGAACTATCTCTGTATGAGACTTGGCAATTTGAAAGCTTGACGCCTGTATCAGGATGTCGTCTAGATACGGAGCCACCGCTATGCCTCGCGGTCTTAGAACCGCCAGAAGTGAGCCCAGAACCTTTGTAAAAATTCTCGGGGCAGTGGCCAACCCGAAGGGAAGAGCTACAAATTGGTAATGCCTGTCTAGAAAGGCAAACCTTAGGAACCGATGATGATCTTTTTGAATCGGTATGTGAAGGTAGGCATCCTTTAAGTCCACTGTGGTCATGTACTGACCCTCTTGGATCATGGGTAGGATGGTCCGAATAGTTTCCATTTTGAATGATGGAACTCTGAGGAATTTGTTTAAGATCTTTAGATCCAAGATTGGTCTGAAGGTTCCCTCTTTCTTGGGAACCACAAACAGATTTGAATAAAATCATTGTCCTTGTTCCGTCCGCGGAACTGGATGGATCACTCCCATTACTAGGAGGTCTTGTACACACCTTAGGAATGCCACTTTCTTTATCTGGTTTGCTGATAACCTTGAAAGATGAAATCTCCCTTGTGGAGGAGAAGCTTTGAAGTCCAGAAGATATCCCTGATATATGATCTCCAACGCCCAGGGATCCTGAACATCTCTTGACCACGCCTGGGCGAAGAGAGAAAGTCTGCCCCCCACTAGATCCGTTTCCGGATAGGGGGCCGTTCCTTCATGCTGTCTTGGGGGCAGCAGCAGGCTTTCTGGCCTGCTTGCCCTTGTTCCAGGACTGGTTAGGTTTCCAGTCCTGTCTGGAGTGAGCAACAGTTCCCTCTTGTTTTGAAGCGGAGGAAGTTGATGCTGCTCCTGCCTTGAAATTTCGAAAGGCACGAAAATTAGACTGTTTGGCCTTTGATTTGGCCCTGTCCTGAGGAAGGGTATGACCCTTGCCTCCAGTAATGTCAGCAATAATTTCCTTCAAGCCAGGCCCCGAATAAGGTCTGCCCCTTGAAAGGAATTTTGAGTAATTTAGACTTTGAAGTCACGTCAGCTGACCAGGATTTAAGCCATAGCGCCCTACGCGCCTGGATGGCGAATCCGGAATTCTTAGCCGTTAGTTTAGTCAAATGAACAATGGCATCAGAAACAAATGATTTAGCTAGCTTAAGCGTTCTAAGCTTGTCAATAATTTCATTCAATGGAGCTGTCTGGATGGCCTCTTCCAGGGCCTCAAACCAGAATGCCGCCGCAGCAGTGACAGGCGCAATGCATGCAAGGGGCTGTAAAAAAAAACCTTGTTGAATAAACATTTTCTTAAGGTAACCCTCCAATTTTTTATCCATTGGATCTGAAAAAGCACAACTGTCCTCAACCGGGATAGTGGTACGCTTTGCTAAAGTAGAAACTGTTCCCTCCGCCTTAGGGACCGTCTGCCATAAGTCCCGTGTAGTGGCGTCTATTGGAAACATTTTTCTAAATATAGGAGGTGGAAAAAAGGGCACACCAGGTCTATCCCACTCCTTGCTATTAATTTCTGTAAGCCTTTTAGGTATAGGAAAAACGTCAGTACACACCGGCACCGCATAGTATCTATCCAGCCTACACAATTTCTCTGGAATTGCAACTGTGTTACAGTCATTCAGAGCAGCTAATACCTCCCCAAGCAATACACGGAGGTTCTCAAGCTTAAATTTAAAATTAGAAATCTCTGAATCAGGTTTCCCCGAGTCAGAGATGTCACCCACAGACTGAAGCTCTCCGTCCTCATGTTCTGCATACTGTGACGCAGTATCAGACATGGCTCTAACAGCATTTGCGCGCTCTGTATCTCTCCTAACCCCAGAGCTATCGCGCTTGCCTCTTAATTCAGGCAATCTAGATAATACCTCTGACAGGGTATTATTCATGATTGCAGCCATGTCCTGCAAGGTAATCGCTATAAGCGTCCCTGATGTAATTGGCGCCATATTAGCGTGCGACACCTGAGCGGGAGGCGAAGGGTCTGACACGTGGGGAGAGTTAGTCGGCATAACTTCCCCCTCGACAGAACCCTCTGGTGCTAATTCTTTTATACATAAAGACTGATCTTTACTGTTTAAGGTGAAATCAATACATTTAGTACACATTCTCCTATGGGGCTCCACCATGGCTTTCAAACATAATGAACAAGTAGGTTCCTCTGTGTCAGACATGTTTAAACAGACTAGCAATGAGACTAGCAAGCTTGGAAAACACTTTAAAACAAGTTTACAAGCAATATAAAAAACGTTACTGCGCCTTTAAGAAACACAAATTTTCCCAAATTTTGAAATAACAGTGAAAAAATGCAGTTACACTAACGAAATTTTTACAGTGTATGTAATAAGTTAGCAGAGCATTGCACCCACTTGCAAATGGATGATTAACCCCTTAATACCAAAAACGGAATAACAAATGACAAAAACGTTTTTTAAACAGTCACAACAACTGCCACAGCTCTACTGTGGCTTTTTACCTCCCTCAATACGACTTTTGAAGCCTTTTGAGCCCTTCAGAGAAGTCTTGGATCATGCAGGAAGAAGCTGGATGTCTGTGTCTGTAATTTTTGCTGTGCAAAAAAACGCCAAAATAGGCCCCTCCCACTCATATTACAACAGTGGGAAGCCTCAGGGAACTGTTTCTAGGCAAAATTTAAGCCAGCCATGTGGAAAAAACTAGGCCCCAATAAGTTTTATCACCAAACATATGTAAAAAACGATTAAACATGCCAGCAAACGTTTTAAAATACACTTTTATAAGAGTATGTATCTCTATTAATAAGCCTGATACCAGTCGCTATCACTGCATTTAAGGCTTTACTTACATTACTTCGGTATCAGCAGCATTTTCTAGCAAATTCCATCCCTAGAAAAATATTTTAACTGCACATACCTTATTACAGGAAACCTACACGCTATTCCCCCTCTGAAGTTACCTCACTCCTCAGAATATGTGAGAACAGCAAAGGATCTTAGTTACTTCTGCTAAGATCATAGAAAAAGCAGGCAGATTCTTCTTCTAAATACTGCCTGAGATAAACAGTACACTCCGGTACCATTTAAAAATAACAAACTTTTGATTGAAGAAATAAACTAAGTATAAAACACCACAGTCCTCTTACGACCTCCATCTTAGTTGAGAGTTGCAAGAGAATGACTGGATATGGCAGTGAGGGGAGGAGCTATATAGCAGCTCTGCTGTGGGTGATCCTCTTGCAACTTCCTGTTGGGAAGGAGAATATCCCACAAGTAATGGATGATCCGTGGACTGGATACACTTAACAAGAGAAATAGCCTCTGAGGAAGCAAAAGTATCGAATTTGTAGAATTTAGAAAAGGTATGAAGCGAAGACCAAGTCGCCGCCTTACAAATCTGTTCAACAGAGGCCTCATGCTTAAAAGCCCATGTGGACGCTACTGCTCTAGTAGAATGAGCTGTAATTCTTTCAGGAGGCTGCTGGCCAGCAGTCTCATAAGCTAAGCGGATTATGCTTCTTAGCCAAAAAGAAAGAGAAGTTGCCGAAGCTTTTTGGCCTCTCCTCTGTCCAGAGTAGACAACAAACAAAGCAGATGTTTGACGAAAATCCTTCGTAGCTTGTAAATAAAACTTTAAAGCACGAACCACATCAAGATTGTGTAACAGACGTTCCTTCTTTGAAGAAGGATTAGGACATAATGAAGGAACAACAATCTCCTGATTGATATTCTTATTAGATACCACCTTAGGAAGAAACCCAGGTTTGGTACGTAAAACTACCTTATCTGCATGGAAAATCAGATAAGGGGAATCACACTGTAAAGCAGATAACTCAGAAACTCTTCGAGCAGAGGAGATAGCTACTAAAAACAGAACTTTCCAAGATAAAAGTTTAATATCTATGGAATGCAAAGGTTCAAACGGAACCCCTTGAAGAACTTTAAGAACTAAATTTAAACTCCATGGCAGAGCAACAGGTTTAAACACAGGCTTGATTCTAACCAAAGCCTGACAAAACGCCTGAACGTCTGGAACCTCAGCCAGACGTTTGTGCAAAAGAATAGACGGAGCAGAAATCTGTCCATTTAAGGATTTAGCTGACAATCCCTTCTCCAATCCTTCGTGGAGAAAGGATAATATCCTAGGAATCCTGACCTTACTCCATGAGTAACCCTTGGATTCACACCAATGAAGATATTTACACCATATCTTATGATAGAATTTCCGGGTGACATGCTTTCGAGCCTGAATTAAGGTATCAATGACCGACTCGGAAAAACCACGCTTTGATAAAATCAAGCGTTCAATCTCCAAGCAGTCAGACGCAGAGAAATTATATTTGGATGTTTGAAGGGACCTTGAAGTAGAAGGTCCTGCCTCAGCGGCAGAGTCCATGGTGGAAAGGATGACATGTCCACCAGATCTGCATACCAAGTCCTATCAAAATCACCGAAGCTCTCTCCTGCTTGATCTTGGCAATCAGACGAGGGAGCAGAGGAAATGGTGGAAACACATAAGCCAGGCTGAAGGACCAGGGCGCTGCTAGAGCATCTATCAGCGTTGCCTGGGGATCCCTTGACCTGGACCCGTAACAAGGAAGCTTGGCGTTCTGACGAGACGCCATGAGATCCAGTTCTGGTTTGCCCCATAGTTGAATCAGCTGGGCAAATACCTCCGGATGGAGCTCCCACTCCCCGGAAGAAAAGTCTGCCGACTTAGAAAATCCACCTCCCAGTTCCCTACTCCTGGGATATGGATAGCTGAGAGATGGCAAGAGTGAACCTCTGCCCATAGAATTATCTTTGAAACCTCCAACATTGACAGGGGGCTCCTTATTCCCCCCTGATGGTTGATAAAGGCTACAGTCGTGATGTTGTCCGACTGAAATCTGATGAACCTGACTGCAGCTAGCTGAGGCCAAGCCTGAAGAGCATTGAATATCGCTCTTAGTTCCAGAATGTTTATCGGAAGGAGGGCTTTCTCCTGAGTCCACAAACCCTGAGCCTTCAGGGAGTTCCAGGCTGCGCCCCAGCCCAGAAGGCTGGCATCTGTCGTCACTATAGTCCATTCTGGCCTGCGGAAACTCATTCCCCTGGACAGATGGACCCGGGATAGCCACCAGAGAAGAGAATCCCTGGTCTCTTGATCCAGATTTATCCGAGGAGACAAATCTGTGTAGTCCCTATTCCACTGATTGACCATGCAAAGTTGCAGTGATCTGAGATGTAGGCGGGCAAACGGAACTATGTCCATTGCCGCTACCATTAGGCCGATTACTTCCATACACTGAGCCACTAACGGCCGAGAAGTGGAATGAATAGCACGGCAGGAAGTTAGAAGTTTTGACAACCTGACCTCTGTCAGAAAAATTTTAATTTCTACTGAATCTATCAGAGTTCCTAGGAAGGAAACTCTTGTGAGAGGGGAGAGAGAACTCTTTTCTTCGTTCACCTTCCACCCGTGAGACCTCAGGAATGCCAGAACAATGTCCGTATGGGACCTTGCGATTTGAAAATTCGACGCCTGTATTAGAATGTCGTCTAGATAAGGAGCCACCGCTATGCCTCGTGGCCTTAGAACCTCCAATAGGGACCCTAGAACCTTCGGAAAGATTCTTGGTGCCATGGCTAACCCGAAGGGAAGAGCCACAAACTGGTAATGCCTGTCTAGGAAGGCGAACCTGAGGAACTGATGATGATCTCTGTGTATCGGAATGTGGAGATAAGCATCCTTTAAGTCTACGGTAGTCATATATTGACCCTCCTGGATCATAGGTAGGATGGTTTGAATAGTCTCCATCTTGAAGGATGGGACCCTGAGAAATTTGTTTAGGATCTTGAGATCCAAGATTGGTCTGAAAGTTCCCTCTTTTTGGGGAACTATAAACAGATTTGAATAAAAATCCTGGCCCTGTTCCTCTCTTGGAACTGGGTGGATCACTCCCATAACTAGTAGGTCTTGAACGCAACGTAAGAATGCCTCTCTCTTTATCTGGTTTGCAGATAATTGTAAGAGATGAAATCTCCCCTTTGGAGATGAAGCTTTGAAGTCCAGAAGATATCCCTGGGAAACAATCTCCAGAGCCCAGGGATCCTGGATGTCTCTTGCCCAAGCCTGGGCGAAGAGAGAAAGTCTGCCCCCTACTAGATCCGGTCCCAGATCGGGGGCTACTCCTTCATGCTGTCTTAGAGGCAGCAGCAGGTTTTTTGGCCTGCTTCCCCTTGTTCCAATCCTGGTTAGGTCTCCAGACAGGTTTGGACTGGGCAAAATTTCCCTCTTGTTTTGCATTAGAGGAAGATGAAGCTGCGCCACTCTTGAAGTTTCGAAAGGAACGAAAATTAGTCTGTTTGGTCCTTAATTTGTTGGACCTATCCTGAGGAAGGGCGTGACCTTTTCCTCCAGTAATATCAGAAATGATCTCCTTCAGTCCAGGCCCGAATAGGGTCTGCCCTTTGAAGGGGATGTTGAGAAGCTTAGACTTTGAAGTAACATCAGCTAACCAGGATTTAAGCCATATCGCTCTACGCGCCTGAATGGCAAAACCTGAATTCTTAGCCGTTAGCTTGGTTAAATGAAAAACGGCGTCAGAAATAAAGGAATTAGCTAACTTAAGAGCTTTAATCCTGTCTAGAATATCATCTAACGGGGTCTCCACCTGTAGAGCCTCCTCAAGAGACTCGAACCAGAAAGCCGCTGCAGCAGTGACTGGGGCAATGCATGCAAGAGGCTGGAGAATAAAACCTTGTTGTATAAAGATTTTCTTAAGGAAACCCTCTAATTTTTTTATCCATTGGATCTAGACGGGGATAGTTGTACGCTTAGCTAGGGTAGAGACTGCTCCCTCCACCTTAGGGACCGTCTGCCACGAGTCCCGTGTTGCGGCATCTATGGGAAACATCTCTTTAAAAGCAGGAGGGGGAGAGAACGGTACACCTGGTCTATCCCATTCCTTAGTAATAATTTCTGAAAACCTCTTAGGGACTGGAAAAACGTCAGTGTAAACAGGCACTGCAAAGTATTTGCAAAGTATTTGTCCATTTTACACAATTTCTCAGAGGGGGTTCCACAATGGCTTCTAAACATAATGAACAAGGAGTTTCCTCTATGTCAGACATGTTTAACAGACTATTAATGAGACCAGCAAGCTTGGAAAACACTTTAATAAATGTAAAACAGCAATTAAACAAAAACGGTACTGTGCCTTTAAGAGAAAAAAACTACCACATAAACTGCAAAACAGTGTTAAAAAGTAGTAAACTCTACGAAATTTTTACAGTGTGTATAAGGGACTAAAGCAGCATTGCACCCACTTGCAAATGGATGATTAACCCCTTAGACCCCAAACCGGATTTGAAAAACGTTAAAACCGTTAATAAACAGTCAAACACACTACCTCCTCCTGCCCTTAAACACGATTTTTGCAGGAAAAAAAACCCTCTATAGTGGTCCTTAGATGCCAGAGGACTCCTTTAGGGAAGCTGGATGTCTCAGTCTGAATATCAACTGCACATTTAGAGCGCGAAAATAGGCCCCTCCCACCATGCACTCGATGTCAGAGGGCCTTAAAAAAGTACTCCTAGGAGTAATCTGACTAGCCATGTAGAAAACTAGGCCCCAAATAAAGATTTATCAGATTTATCTATAAACCATGCAAACGTTTTGACACTAAGTAATATGAGTATTAACATGAATATTACCCTTTTTTGTAAGCATGATCCCAGTCGTTGTTAAATCACTGCATCAGGCTTACCTCAAATATACAAGGCTCTGTCAGCATTTTCTAGACCTTATTATCTCTCTAGAAATAAATATACTGAACATACCTCAAAGCAGGTAATCTGCAAACCATTCCCCCAACTGAAGTTTTCTTTCCATACTCTTCAGTTGTGTGTGAGAACAGCAATGGACCTTAGTTACAAACCGCTAAGATCATTAACCTCCAGGCAGATTCTTCTTCTAATTTCTGCCTGAGAGTAAAACAGTACAACGCCGGTACCGTTTAAAAATAACAAACTCTTGATTGAAGGTAAAAACTACACTAAGTCACCACATCTCTCTTACACTTCCTATCTTGTCGAGAGTTGCAAGAGAATGACTGGGGGTGGCAGTTAGGGGAGGAGCTTTATAGACAGCTCTGCTGTGGGTGTCCTCTTGCAACTTCCTGTTGGGAAGGAGAATATCCCACAAGTAATGGATGAACCCGTGGACTGGATACACCTTTACAAGAGAAATAAACCCTAAGCTAGCTACAATGTAAATATTAGTTATATTGTAGCTAGCTTAGGGTTTATTTTACAGGTAAGTATTTAGTTTTAAATAGGAATTATTTAGGTAATGATAGTAGGTTTTATTTAGATTTATTTTAATTACATATAAGTTAAGGGGTGTTAGGGTTAGGGTTAGACTTAGGTTTAGGGGTAAATAAATTTAGTTTAGTGGCGGCAACATTGGGGGCGGCAGATTAGGGGTTAATAAATGTAGGTATGTGGCGGCGATGTTAGGGGCGGCAGATTAGGGGTTAATAATATTTAACTAGTGTTTGTGATGGAGGAGTGCGGCGGTTGGTTTAGGGGTTAATATGTTTATTATAGTGCTG
This sequence comes from Bombina bombina, assembly GCF_027579735.1. Taxonomy (NCBI): domain Eukaryota; kingdom Metazoa; phylum Chordata; class Amphibia; order Anura; family Bombinatoridae; genus Bombina; species Bombina bombina. The sequence goes on along the minus strand of NC_069500.1, from coordinate 608,444,851 downwards.
GCGATGTCCGGAGCGGCAGATTAGGGGTTAATAAGTATAATGTAGGTGTCGGTGATATCGGGGGCGGCAGATTAGGGGTTAATAAGTGTAAGATTAGGGGTGTTTAGACTTGGGGTTCATGTTAGAGTGTTAGGTGTAAACATTAATTCAGTTTCCTCATAGGAATTAATGGGGCTGCGTTACTGAGCTTTACGCTGCTTTTTTGCAGGTGTTAGACTTTTTTCAGCCGGCTCTCCCCATTGATGACTATGAGGAAATCGTGCACGAGTATCTAAACCCAGCTCACCGCAGCTTTCAGCAGCTCTGGTATGGGAGTGCGGTATGGAGCTCAATTTTGCTCTACGCTCACTTTTTGACTGTTAACGCTGGGTTTTTGTAAACCTGTAATACCAGCGCTCTAGGGAAGTGAGCAGTGACAATAACTTGCAAGTTAGCACCGCACCCCTTATTACGCAAAACTCGTAATCTAGCCAATAGTTTGTAACATTTTGTACTGATAACGTATTTAGTTTACTTTGTTTAGCATACTTTAGAGACATTTTTTTTAACTCCGCCTTGCGGCTCCTGGTTGGTCATTGTAATGATGAGTCACAGTTGTTTTGGATACGTTGCTATGGCAACGTTACGCTTACGTGAGTACATCCACGTGATTTACATGCTTCAATAGGGATGCCGTAATGCAGATATGTAATGTAGGTGATGAATGAAATTAATAATACAGATGGCTGTTGAAATGGGGAACAATTTGCTTTACTTTAGTCTACATTTATGATCCTTTAAAGGGACACTGAACCCAAATTTTTTCTTTAATGATTCAGATAGAACATGCAATTTTAAGCAACTTTCTAGTTTACTCCTATTATCAATTTTTCTTTGTTCACTTGCAATCTTTATTTGAAAAAGAAGGCATCTAAGCTTTTTTTGTTTCAGAACTCTGGACAGCACTTTTTTTATTGGTGGATGAATTTATCCACCAGTCAGCAAGAATAACCCAGGTTATTCACTAAAAATGGGCCGGCATCTAAACTTACATTCTTGAATTTCAAATAAAGATACCAAGAGAAGGAAGAAAATTTGATAATAGGAGTAAATTAGAAAGTTGCTTAAAATTGCATCTGAATCACAAAAGAAAAAATTTGCGTTCAGTGTCCCTTTAACTTAGGTAGATATATATTTAGGATGGCCATAGGGAGATATACATCTTGTAATAGGGTTTTTTGCAATGGCTATCATTATATAATTGTGACTGTTTTGTGAAATATTTCCCCATATCATGTTTGGATCATATCAGTGAACAGAATCATGTGACTTGATTTCAACATGTGTATCTAATGTGATTCTAATTTTTTGTATATTGTTATGCTCTATATATATGTTGTTTATTGTACAACTCACTTATCACTGCCTGTTGAAAGGGTGCCACTATCACCTTGAAACGCGTAGCAGTTTTATTGTATTGATTTTAACTTATCTTTTAATACAATATATCCCATACTTTGGGATATTTATTTTATATGGTTTGTGAGCTTTATTTGAGGGATATATTCCTTCTGTGGACCGTGGTTCCTGTGTTCTTGAGTGAGCCATCTGGTGGGCTCTGATATACCAGCTTGTGTTACTTGCACTGCATTATAGTGCGCAGCCTATGTGAGTATCCATTCTAAGCGGGGAACTATTATTGGGAGCATTGAATTTTAAATGTGACCATCTGCACTATTGGAGTTTTTGCCCCCCTCCCCTGTCTTCTTTTCCATCATTACAGGACTAAGGATACATTGAATCCTGTGGGAGCTAGCTGGTGGGCTATGATCAATTCAGCATGTTTGAATAGCACTGTACCATAGAGGGTGATTTTGGGTAAGATTTGAATTTATTTTTTTGTAACATACTGCACCATTGGAGCGCCTTCTTCCTTTTTTTATGCTTAGAATGTCTATCTGTATATAAGAAGAGCTGACCTTGGTGACCGTCTACCATAAACGACAGCCCGTGGAGGGCGCCTTTGTCCTTTGCTTCCATCATTTGGATGGCTACAATTTGGTATTTTTAATAATATTCGCCATCTTTACGGGAACCGGAAAAGTCTGTGGCACCAACCTGTCCTTGTAGACCTTATCTAGTTTAGGAATACAAGGTTTCTCAGGTAATTTAGGATCTGGAACCTCTAAAGTAGCCAAAACTTCCTTTAACAGGAAGCGTAAGTGTTCGATCCTAAATCTAACACCTGTTTATATTGTGAGGAGGCTATGGTATATCCGCCTGCTCAATTATCTTCCACATTCCTTGATAAAGTAATTATATCTAAGAAAACCAAGTTGTTTAGTACCACTGAGCCGTCCACCTCTGAGGAGTCTCCGTCCCGTGAGGTGCGTTCCCTGCAGTCATCTCTGATTACACATGTAGCTTCCCATTGCACTGCTAATCCTCCTTCTGGAGGGACACTTACTGCCAGACTTAACTGAACAGCTACAAACGTCAGTGTCTGTGGCCTTCAGTGCTTTACCTCGCCCTGATAAGCCCAAGCGAAAGGTCAAATATTGCTATCCTTCCCAGGGGTCACCTACTAATTTGTTGGATTTATCTGATGCAAGATTATTCGCTGATTAAAACGCCTCTGATACTTTAGAGGATGCTCTTTCTGGGTCGGAATCTGTTGCCTCTAGGCCTCCGGCTGAGGATGAACTAGACTTTAGATTTAGGATAGAGCACTTACGCTTTCTGTTAAAAGAAGTGATGGCTACGTTAGAGGTTCCGAAACCTAAGTTACGAGGAACCTTCTATTCCTAAGCTTGATAAGGTTTATGAGGACAGGGTGGTGCAACAAACTTTCCTGGTTCCCATTAAGATGGCAAATATTATTAAGAATGAATGGGAAAGACTCGGATCCTCTTTTTCCCCTTCTTCCTTTAAGAAATTGTTCCCGGTTCCTGACTCACAATTAGAGTTGTGGGGGTCTGTCCCTAAGGTGGATGGAGCTATCTCCACGCTTGGTAAGCGCACCACTATCCCGCTTGAGGATAGTTTGTCGTTTAAGGAGCCCATGGATAAGAAGCTAGAAACTCTGTTGAGAAAACAAAATGTATGCTTACCTGATAAATTTCTTTCTCTTGTGGTGTATCCAGTCCACGGGTTCATCCATTACTTGTGGGATATTCTCCTTCCCAACAGGAAGTTGCAAGAGGACACCCACAGCAGAGCTGTCTATATAGCTCCTCCCCTAACCCCCACCTCCAGTCATTCGACCGAAGAAAAGTAAGGAAAAGGAGAAACTATAGGGTGCAGTGATGACTGTAGTTTAAAAAATAAAAAAACCTGCCTTAAAGTGACAGGGCGGGCCGTGGACTGGATACACCACAAGAGAAAGAAATTTATCAGGTAAGCATAAATTTTGTTTTCTCTTGTAAGGTGTATCCAGTCCACGGCTCAATCCATTACTTGTGGGATACCAATACCAAAGCTTTAGGACACGGATGAAGGGAGGGACAAGGCAGGTACTTAAACGGAAGGCACCACTGCCTGTAAGACCTTTCTCCCAAAAACAGCCTCAGAGGAAGCAAAAGTATCAAATTTGTAGAATTTAGAAAAAGTATGAAGCGAAGACCAAGTCGCCGCCTTACAAATCTGTTCAACAGAGGCCTCATGTTTAAAAGCCCATGTGGAAGCTACCGCTCTAGTAGAATGAGCTGTAATTCTTTCAGGAGGCTGCTGGCCAGCAGTCTCATAAGCTAAACGGATTATGCTTCTCAGCCAAAAAGAAAGAGAAGTTGCCGAAGCCTATTGGCCTCTCCTCTTTCCAGAGTAGACAACAAACAATGCAGATGTTTGACGAAAATCCTTAGTAGCTTGCAAATAAAACTTTAAAGCACGGGGGGGGCGTGTCTGACCAACGACCAAGATGGCTGCTGTTTAAGATTTGTCTGCTTATAGAGGCTGAATATTCTGCTGAGTATCTCTCTCAAACCGTCTAAATCCTATTCCTCTCAGGGGATCTGTGTCTGGCAATACCTACAGAACGGATTAATGCGACTTCTGAACACTAACAGACATCAGCAGACCAGAATAGAGAAGGTGCGCAGCAGAGGCCTTGTAGCGGCCTGTGCCTCTCTCTACCCCTCCAATATTCTGACTAGTCAGTTTAATCAGCCAAATGTGCTGACCCACAAACTCCCTTACGCGACAAAAGCTATTTGGGATACTAAGCTACAAACTTTTTATTCATGGTAAACACTAACATGGTGTCAAAGATCGACTCGATTTTGGAAGAGCTGCGTGTAAATGTGGATGAGCACCTCCACAGTTTCAGCAACGACCTTAAGCTCATGTTAACCTCAATGTTAACACATCATGCAATCAGCAACATAGGCACCCCCTCGGATGTGACAGCTGTACTGCGGAAAGATGACCCTGTTGTTTACTCTACGCCGCCGCCATTTATTTCTGAGATGCCCTCCGAGATACACCTCCTGGTGAGGGAGACCGGGTGTGGGGAGCGGCTGTGGTGTTTGGAGAGTGCGGAGCAGTCTAAGACCATGAGAGAGTCAACTAAGGAGAACTTATTTGTTTGTGAACAAGCTGGAAGGCGTCCAGCAACGGAGATCGATGGAGCTACAGTTAAATATCCAGCTGCCGCCCCGGTCACTAACGTGAGGCATCTCCAAATACCAGGGCAACAGTGGATCCCAACAGAAATAGAAATAGCAGCCAGTGCTGAAGAGAATGTCGTGCTCCCAAGCTTTGAAACAACTTGCCTATCACTGCACATTAATTATATCTGCGAGAGGAGAGCGACAGAGGGGAAACTGACACCTCCCGAGATAAAGCCCACATACCACAAGAACAGCGCTCCTGCAGAGACCTGGACTGCGGAGCTGAGGCTCTCGGCTGCACATAGCGATCTCCTGGTTAAAAGAGTGAGTAACAGAGATCAAGTGTCAGACTGGGACGCTGCTTGGGGAATGCTTTGTCAACCCTTAGCTTATGTTGACGCACTTTGCTTATGCCGACTTTTTGACCCTGGGGGGTCCTAAGGGTAGAATAGTCCGTTTCGCCCAGGGGAGACCATGCAGGTCTGTGGAGGAGCTGAGGAAGTCATTCATTTTCTATATGACCTATATTAAAGGAGCCATCATTGTCATTTATCCTGGGCATACAAATGAAAACTGTCAAGTTATGAACTATGCGCATACTACTCAACTTGCCGGCTAAATGTTCTGATATGAGCAGACTCTTAAATTACTCAACCTAATGTGCCAAGCTGTTGAACGGCTAAATACCGATATGCTTTCCCTCAGTGATGTGAATTTTAGGGGTGTCCAGCTTGACATGGTTAATTTAGATTGCATTTTATGCATATTACTTTAGCCATAGGGCTATATGACAACCACAGACTTGATATTCATTTATATACTGTTGTATTGCTCCATCTAACTCTATTATTGATACTATGTTATGCCCTTTTGTTTGTAATCTTTATAATTATCATGCATGGGATTTTTACTTATTGATAGGGTTCTATTCCACACCTAACATGTCCAGAAATTACTGTCTACTCCACAGGCTTCTTGACCTAAAGAGACTATTGCATTAGGTATTTGAAGACTCTTCCATACATATCTCTATAGTAATCCCCATACACGGTCCATAAACCTAATTTGCATTATACAATGAGGTATTACTTACACTAGTCTATGTCTAAGACACTCTGCATATGTAAACTATAGATAGCGCTAAGATAGTTAGTCTGATTTGTTTTCTACACGTGTTTATTAAAACTGTATTCAACAGAGGGTGTTTTGGGCATACTCTGGCCCTTAGCCTTTAACATATAGGAAGAATAGTGTTCTTGTAGTTTGCTATACTTACTCCAATATATAGGTTTTATTTAACATAATATCCCCTGGTTTTTGGTTTATAGGGCCATCAGCTCCTATAATATTTCTATGCCGTCTGTATCTCCCCTCACCCTTTCCCGCTCTACATTTGTAAGCGGGTCATATCCATTTCCCCTTATCCGTCTGTGTCCAGTGGTGACAACATTCCTGAGGGGAGATGCTGCAGAAACACTACATGAGTCTTCTTACCATAGTGATCCAATGGTGGTAGGTTTCCATACCAATCCGGTCTTAAACTTATATTTTTCTGTTTTTGATCTCAGCCTCACCCCCTTTGATTTTATTCTCGTTCCTCTCCCCCCCCCATGACACCACTGAGCCTAATTCATAGGCAAAGGAAAATGAGTCCTATAGAAACATTTATTCTCTTTTTACATGACAACCACCCAATTCATTCATCATCATTCTTTCCCTTTAGTGATTTTACTAATACTGTGATATTAAATGTACGCAGATGCATGTTTAATTGCCCCTTTTTAGATAATGAGGAGATGTTGATGAATGTTCTACACTTGTTTTCAGGTGAGCGATATGTTATTCATGCTGGTTAACAATTATTTAATGACGATTGTTGATATATCTACCTAGTGTTATAGACTATACCAAGCCCTAAAGTGGCTATAGACCCAATTTATCTACCTCCGACAAGTCTTTATATTATATAATGGTCCAAGAGTGGCCCACTATTTTCAGAGGAGGTAAATATCTGTATAAAAATTAGGATATTGTTGTTTTTGCCCGTTACATTCTGAATGTATATCTACTCGACTATTCACTGTTTCTTATTGTGAATGATATTCCAAAGTTTGTAATACTCAAATATTGGCATTCCTTCATACGTTGTATATGTTTATAATATCCTTAATAAAAAAAAAAAAAAAAAAAAAAAAAAAAAAAAACTTTAAAGCACGAACCACATCAAGGTCGTGTAACAGACGTTCCTTCTTTGAAGAAGGATTAGGACACAGTGACGGAACAACAATTTCCTGATTGATATTCCTATTAGATACTACCTTAGGAAGAAACCCAGGTTTGGTACGCAAAACTACCTTATCTGCATGGAAGATCAGATAAGGGTAATCACACTGTAAGGCAGATAACTCTGAAACTCTTCGAGCCGAGGAGATAGCTACTAAAAAAAGAACTTTCCAAGATAAAAGTTTGATATCTATGGAATGCAAGGGTTCAAACGGAACCCCTTGAAGAACTTTAAGAACTAAATTTAAACTCCATGGCGGAGCAACAGGTTTAAACACAGGCCTGATTCTAACCAAGGCCTGACAAAAAGCCTGAAAGTCTGGAACATCAGCCAGACGTTTGTGCAAAAGAATAGACAGAGCAGAAATCTGTCCCTTTCAGGAACTAGTCGATAATCCCTTTTCCAATCGTTCTTGGAGAAAAGATAGTATCCTAGGAATCCTGACCTTACTCCACGAGTAACCCTTGGATTCACACCAATGAAGATATTTACACCATATCTTATGATAGATTTTCCTGGTGACAGGCTTTCGAGCCTGAATCAAGGTATCAATGACTGACTCGGAGAAACCACGTTTTGATAAAATCAAGTGTTCAATCTCCAAGCAGTCAGTCGCAGAGAAACTACATTTGGATGTTTGAATGGACCTTGGAGTAGAAGGTCCTGCCTCATCGGCAGAGTCCATGGTGGAAAGGATGACATGTCCACCAGATCTGCATACCAAGTCCTGCGTGGCTACGCAGGTGCAATCAAAATCACTGAAGCTCTCTCCTGCTTGATCTTGGCAATCAGACGAGGGAGGAGAGGAAATGGTGGAAACACATAAGCCAGGCTGAAGGACCAGGGTACTGCTAGAGCATCTATCAGCGTTGCCTGGGGATCCCTTGACCTGGACCCGTAACGAGGAAGCTTGGCACTCTGACGAGACGCCATCAGATCCAGTTCTGGTTTGCCCCATAGTTGAATCAGCTGGGCAAATACCTCCGGATGGAGCTCCCACTCCCCCGGATGAAAATTCTGCCGACTTAGAAAGTCCGCCTCCCAGTTCTCTACTCCTGGGATATGGATAGCTGAGAGATGGCAAGAGTGAACCTCTGCCCATAGAATTATCTTGGAAACCTCAATCATTGCCAGGGGACTCCTTGTTCCCCCCTGATGGTTGATATAGGCTACAGTCGTGATATTGTCCGACTGAAATCTGATGAATCTGACCGCAGCTAGTTGAGGCCAAGCCTGAAGAGCATTGAATATCGCTCTTAGCTCCAGAATGTTTATCGGAAGGAGGGCCTCCTCCTGAGTCCACGAACCCTGAGCTTCAGGGAATTCCAGACTGCGCCCCCACTCTGGCCAGCGGAAACTCATTCCCCTGGACAGATGGACCCGAGATAACCACCAGAGAAGAGAATCCCTGGTCTCTTGATCCAGATTTAACAGAGGAGACAAATCTGTGTAGTCCCCATCCCACTGATTGAGCATGCAAAGTTGCAGTGTTCTGAGAAGTAGGCGGGCAAACAGAACTATGTCCATTGCCGCTACCATTAGGCCGATCATTTCCATACACTGAGCTTCTGACGCCCGAGAAGAGGAATGAAGAGCACGGCAAGAAGTTAGAAGCTTTGATATCCTGACCTCTGTCAGAAAATTTTTCATTTCTACCGAATCTTTCAGAGTTCCTAGGAAGGAAACTCTTGTGAGAGGAGAGAGTGAGCTCTTTTCTCTGTTCACCTTCCACCCGTGAGACCTCAGAAAGGCCAGAACAATGTCCGTATGGGACTTGGCGATTTGAAAAGTCGACGCCTGGATCAGGATGTCGTCTAGGTAAGGAGCCACCGCTATGCCCCGCGGCCTTAGAACCGCCAGTAGAGACCCTAGAACCTTCGTAAAGATTCTTGGCGCCGTGGCTAATCCGAAGGGAAGAGCCACAAACTGGTAATGTCTGTCTAGGAAGGCGAACCTGAGGAACTGATGATGATCTCTGTGAATCGGAATGTGGAGATAAGCATCCTTTAAGTCCACGGTAGTCATATATTGACCCTCCTGGATCATAGGGAGGATGGTTCGGATTGTCTCCATCTTGAAAGATGGGATCCTGAGAAATTTGTTTAGGATCTTGAGATCCAAGATTGGTCTGAACGTTCCCTCTTTTTTGGGAACTATAAACAGGTTTGAATAGAAACCCTGCCCCTGTTCCTCCCTTGGAACTGGGTGGATTACTCCCATAACCAATAGGTCTTGAACGCAACGAAAGAATGACTCTATCTTTATCTGGTTTGCAGATAGTTGTGAGAGGTGAAATCTCCCCTTTGGAGATGAACCTTTGAATTCCAGAAGATATCCCTGGGAAACAATCTCTAGTGCCCAGGGATCCTGGACGTCTCTTGCCCAAGCCTGAGCGAAGAGAGAAAGTCTGCCCCCTACTAGATCCGGGCCCGGATCGGGGGCTACTCCTTCATGCTGTCTTAGAGGCAGCAGCAGGTTTTTTGGCCTGCTTCCCCTTGTTCCAAACCTGGTTAGGTCTCCAGACTGGATTGGACTGGGCGAAATTTCCCTCTTGTTTTGTATTAGAGGAAGCTGAAGCTGCGCCACTCTTGAAGTTTCGAAAGGAACGAAAATTATTCTGTTTGGCCCTTAACTTATTGGACCTATCCTGAGGAAGGGCGTGACCTTTTCCTCCAGTAATATCAGAAATGATCTCCTTCAGACCAGGCCCGAATAGGGTCTGTCCCTTGAAGGGGATGTTAAGAAGCTTAGACTTTGAAGTAACGTCTGATGACCAGGACTTAAGCCATAGCGTCCTACTCGCCAGAATGGCAAAACCTGAATTCTTAGCAGTTAGCTTGGTTAAATGAAAAACGGCATCAGAAATAAAGGAATTAGCTAACTTAAGAGCTTTAATCCTGTAAAATATCATCTAACGGGGTCTACACCTGTACAGCCTCCTCAAGAGACTCGAACCAAAAATCCGCTGCAACAGTGACTGGGCAATGCATGCAAGAGGCTGGAGAATAAAACCCTGATGTATAAAAATTTTCTTAAGGAGACCCTCCAATTTTTTATCCATAGGATCTAGGAAAGCACAACTGTCCTCGACGGGGATAGTTGTACGCTTAGCTAGGGTAGAGACTGCTCCCTCCACCTTAGGGACCGTCTGCCACAAGTCCCGTATGGCGGCATCTATGGGAAAAATCTTTTTAAAAGCAGGAGGGGGAGAGAACGGCACACCTGGTCTATCCCATTCCTTAGTAATAATTTCCGAAAACCTCTTAGGGACTGGAAAAACATCAGTGTAAACAGGCACTGCAAAGTATTTGTCCATCTTACACAATTTCTCTGGAACTACAATGGGTTCACAGTCGTCCAGAGTCGCTAAAACCTCCCTAAGCAATAAGCGGAGGTGTTCGAGCTTAAATTTAAACGCTGTCATTTCAGAATCAGACTGAAGCAACGCCATCCCTGAATCTGAAATGTCACCCACAGATAGCTCTCCTGCCTCGGCTTCTGAGTATTGTGAGGGTATATCGGACACAGGTATTAAAGGGTTAGAAAGCTCTGTATTAGTTCTAGACCCAGAGCTGTCTCGCTTTCCTTGTAACCCTGGCAGTTTGGACAATACCTCTGAGAGGGTAGCATTCATAACTGCCGCCATGTCCTGTAAGGTAAAAGAATTAGATGCGCTAGATGTACTTGGCGTCACTTGAGCTGGAGATATAGGTTCTGACACATGGGGAGAGCTAGATGGCATAATCTCCCTTTTTTCAGTCAGAGAAACCTCTGGAGATAAATCTTTAAACGCCATAATATGGTCTTTATAGTTTATAGAAATTTCAGTACATTTGGTACACATTCTAAGAGGGGGTTCCACAATGGCTTCCAAACATATTGAACAAGGAGTTTCCTCTATGTCAGACATGTTTAACAGACTAGTAATGAGACAAGCAAGCTTGGGAAACACTTTAATAAAGGTGAGACAGCAATTAAACAAAAACATTACTGTGCCTTTAAGAGAAAAAAACTAGCACTTAAACTGCAAAACAGTGTAAAAATATAGTAAAGTCTTCGAAATTTTTACATGTGTAAGGGACTAAAGCAACATTGCACCCACTTGCAAATGGATGATTAACCCCTTAGCCAAAAAACGTCAACCACCGGTAAAAGACAGTTGAGCACCTTGCCACAGCTCTGCTGAGGCTCCTACCTGCCCTCAAATACGATTTAGGGAAGAAATAAACCCTTTATAATGGTCCTCAGATGCCAGAGGACTCCTCTAGGGAAGCTGGATGTCTCAGTCTGAAGGAGGGGCCTTAAGAAAATACTCCTAGGAGTATCTGACTAGCCATGTGGAAAACTAGGCCCCAAATAAAGGCTTATCTCCCTCAGAGAAAAAAAGTCCTATTTATGAAACATGTAAACGTTTTGTCACTAAGTAATATGAGTATTAACATGAGTATTACCCTGTTTTGTAAGCATGATCCCAGTCGTTGTTAAATCACTGCATCTAGCTTACCTCAAATACACAAGGCTCTGTCAGCATTTTCTAGAACTTATTCATCTCTCTAGAAATGAAAATACTGAACATACCTCAAAGCAGGTAATCTGCAGACCGTTCCCCCAACTGAAGTTTTCCCATACTCTTCAGTTATGTGTAAGAACAGCAATGGACCTTAGTTACAAACCGCTAAGATCATCAACCTCCAGGCAGAATTCTTCTTCTAATTTCTGCCTGAGAGTAAAACAGTACAACGCCGGTACCGTTTAAAAATAACAAACTCTTGATTGAGGGTAACACTACACTAAGTCACCACATATCTCTTGATACTTCCTATCTTGTCGAGAGTTGCAAGAGAATGACTGGGGGTGGGGGTTAGGGGAGGAGCTATATAGACAGCTCTGCTGTGGGTGTCCTCTTGCAACTTCCTGTTGGGAAGGAGAATATCCCACAAGTAATGGATGAACCCGTGGACTGGATACACCTTACAAGAGAAAGATGTTTCAGCACACAGGGTTTTTATTTCAGTCTGCAGCGGCGGTTGCTGCGGTGGCTGGAGCAGCTACCTATTGACGTGAGTCTCTATCGGAGATGATCGAGGTGCAAACTCCTCTCGATGAGATCCAGGAAAGAATTAAAGCCTTGAGGGTAGCTAATTTGTTTATTTGCGATGCAAACATGCAGATAATTTGCTTGAATGCCAAGACATCAGGCTTTTCTGTTCTAGCCCTTAGGGCTCTGTAGCTGAAGTCTTGGTCTGCTGATATGATTTCAAAATATAGATTGCTTTCCCTTCCATTTAAGAGGAAGGTTCTTTTCGGTCCAGGACTGGACTCTATCATATCAACGGTCACTGGGGGCAAGGGTGCCTTTTTTACTGCAGGATAAGAAGAACAAACCTAAAGGACATGGTCCTAATTTTCGGCCCTTTCGTTCGGATAAATTCCAACGCCAGCAGCCCTCCACGAAGCCGGATCAGTCCAAGGGATCTTGGAAACCATTTCAATCTTGGAATAAATCCAAGGAGAATAAGAAGCCTGCGAAACAATATCGGCATGAAGGCGCGGCCCCCAATCAGTTGCTGGATCGTGTTGGGGGCAGACTATCTCTCTTTCTGGAGGCTTGGCTAGGAGACATGCAAGACCCTTGTGTTCTGGAGGTCATTGCTCAGGGTTACATGATAGGTTTCAAATCTCAACCACCCAGGGGAAGATTTCTCTTACCAAACCTTTCTACAAGACAAGAAAAACTAGATGCTTTTCTAGGGTACGTGAGGGATCTCTCCTTCCTAGGAGTGATTTTGACAGCACCTCTAGCAGAGAAAGGTCTGGGATACAACTCAAACCTTTTTGTGGTCCCAAAGAAAGAGGGTACGTTTTGCCCGATTCTAGACCTTAAGTGCTTAAACAAGTTTCTGTTGGTGCCATCGTTGAAGATGGAGACGGTAAGGTCGATTCTGCCCTTAGTTCAAGAAGGACAGTTCATGACTATGATAGACTTGAAGGATGCTTACCTTCATGTGCCAATACACAAGGATCACTTCAAGTTCTTAAGATTCGCCTTTCTGGACCAGCATTTCCAGTTTGTGGCTCTCCCATTTGGTCTGGCTGCTGCCCCAAGAGTCTTTACGAAGGTTCTAGGGGCTCTGCTTGCAGTGCCGAGATCCAGAGGTATTGCAGTAGCACCATACTTGGACGACATCCTGGTTCAGGCTCCGTCCTGCCGGCTGGCAGAAGACCATTCAAAAGCTCTGCTACTTATTCTTCAATCTCATGGATGGAAGATAAACTTGGGAAAGAGTTGTCTGGTCCCCAGTACCAGAGTTGAATTCCTGGGCACGATAATAGACTCCATATCGATGAGGAGATTCCTTACAGACGAGAGACATTGCAAAATTACTTCCAATTGTCTTGTCCACCAGACCTCCTCAAGGCCATCTGTGGCCCTGTGTATGGAGGTAATTGGGCTCATGGTGTCCAGCATAGATATCATTCCATTCGCCAGGTTCCAACTCAGACCTCTTCAACTGAGGCAATGGAACGACAACCATTCGGATCTGTCTCAACAGATTTCTCTGGACAACCGGTCGAGAGAATCGCTCTCTTGGTGGCTGTCTCCTTCTTGAGACCATCCTGGGAGATCGTGACTACGAACGCAAGCCTCTCAGGATGGAAACCTTTTTGGGGTGCCAGGAAAACACAAGGTCGGTGGACTCGAGAGAAATCTCTTCTCCCGATCAACATTTTGGAACTTCGAGCGATCTTCAACGCTCTGAAGGCTTGGTCTCTTCTGGATTCGTCCCAGTTTATCAGATTCCAATCGGACAACAGTACCTCAGTGTCTTACATCAACCATCAGGGTGAAACGAGGAGCTCCATAGCAATGAGGGAAGTATCTCGGATTTTGGAGTGGGCGGAGGTCCACAACTGCTCCACATTCCAGGTGTGGACAATTGAGAAGCGGATTTTCTCAGCAGACAAACCTTTCATTCGGGGGAATGGTCTCTCCATCCCGAGGTGTTTGGGGGACGCCGGAGATAAATCTCATGGCATCCAGACAAAATGCAAAGCTACCCAGATACGGATCGAGGTCCAGGGATCCACAGGCAGAACTGATAGATGCCTTAGCAGTGCCCTGGGGGTTTAACCTAGTTTACATTTTTCCACCGTTACCACTCCTACCTTGGGTAGTGGCCCACATCAAGCAGGAGCAAACTTCGACTATTCTAATTGCTACATCGTGGCCTTGAAGGATGTGGTTTGCGGACCTGGTGGGTATGTTGTCATCTCCTCCATGGAGGTTACCTTGTCACAGGGATCTGCTGGAACAGGGTCCCTTTGTTCATCAAAATCTGGATTATGAGGCTGACTGCGTGGAGATAGAATGCCTAGTCCTAGTCAAAAGAGGTTTTTCTGAGAGAGTGATTGATACTCTCATTCAAGCTAAAAATCCGGTCACCCGTCGCTCTATAATAAGGTGTGGAGGACCTATTTATTCTGGTGTGAAGAACGTGGATTTCCCTGGCATAAGGTCAGGGTATCCAGGATTCTTTCCTTTCTCCAGGACGGCCTGGAGAAGGGACTTGTCGCTAGTTCCTTAAAAGTACAGATTATTACAGAAGAGACTCGTTGAGCTTCCTGATATTCACTCTTTTCTTCAGGCTCTGTCCAGAATCAGACCTGTGTGTAGACATTCCGCTCCTCCCAGAGTTTAAATGTGGTTCTTAAGGTTTTGCAGAGGGCTCCGTTTGAGCCCATGATTTCGGTTGACAAGTTACTGTCTTGGAAGGTTCTTTTTCTACTTGCTATTGCTTCGGCACGCAGAGTCTCTGAGATGGCGGCCTTGCAATGTGAGCCTCCTTATCTAGTTGTTCATGCTGATAAGGCTGTTCTTCGCACTGGGTTGGTTTTCTCCCTAAGGTGGTGTCTGATCGCAACATCAATCAGGAGATCGTGCTTCCTTCCTTGTGTCCTAATCCTTCTACTTCAAAGGAACGATTACTTCAAAATTTGGATGTGTTCCAGCTTTGAAATTCTATCTTCAAGCTACGAAGGATTTTAGGCAGACTTCTGCATTGTTTGTTGTCTATTCTGGGAAGTGCAGAGGTCAGAAGGCTTCTGCCACTTCCCTATCTTTTTGGTTAAGGGGCATTATCCGCTTAGCTTATGAAACAGCGGGACATAAGCCACCTCAGAGGATTACGGCTCATTCAACTAGAGCTGTGGCTTCTTCCTGGGCATTCAAAAATGAGGCCTCTATGGAGCAGATTTGTAGGGCGGCTACCTGGTCCTCCTCACATACTTTAAAATTTTACAAGTTTGACGTGTTTGCTTCAGCTGAAGCAGCTTTTGGGAGAAAGGTTTTGCAGGTTGTGGTGCCCTCAGAATAGGGTCCGCCTCTCCTTTTACCCGCCCGTTTTCATTCAATGTCCTCTAAAGCTTGGGTTTATGTTTCCCACGAGTAAGGAATGAAGCCATGGACTCTCCTCATATTAAGATTTAAAACAAATAATGCTTACCTGTTAATTTAATTTCTATCTGTATGAGGAGAGTCCACGGCCCCCAACCGTTTTCTCCGTTGGGCGGACCAAAATTTTTGTTTGTTCTTCTGGCACCATTTATACCCTGATATTTTTTCTACTGTTACTTGTTTCCTCGGCAAAATAACTGGGAGTTGAGGGGAGTGGAAGAGGTATTTGAGCCTTTAGCTGGGGTGTCTGCCTCCTCCTGGTGGCCAGGTTCTCTATTCCCACAAGTAAGGAATGATGCCGTGGATTTTCCCCATACAGATGGAAATGAAATTATCAGCTAAGCATAATTTATGTTTTTCTAACAGCCCACACCCGCCAACTTTAAAGCCCCAAAACTGCCTAGTGCATTGGGGCACTGGCACTTTTAGAAAAATAACCATTGATCTGATCTCTGGTTAATTTTTGGATCGATAAATGCTACCGCGATATTGCGGTAGCAATAACCAGCCACATAATTTGCCGTTTGCAGGAGCGTGATAATTTAGTGCTCCACTTGTAATCTAGCCCTCTAAGAATTAGTGCGTTGATATTTTGCTGTGTAGCTAAAAAAGGAAATTTATGCTTCCCTTATAAATTTATTTCTTTTACGATATGACGAGTCCACGGATTTCATCCTTACTTATGGGATATCGCCTCCTGGTCAGCAGGAGGAGGCAAAGAGCTCCACAGCAGAGCTGCATATATAGCTCCTCCCTTCCCTCCCACTCCAGTCATTCGACCAAAGTTAGGAAGAGAAAGGAAAAGCCAAGGAGCAGAGGTGACTGAAGTTTAACAAAAATAAAAACCTGCCTCTAGAAAAAAACGACAGGGTGAGCCGTGAACTCGTCATATCGTAAAAAAAATTAATTTAACAGATAAGCATAAATTTCCTTTTCTTTAACAAGATATGACGAGTCCACGGATTTCATCCTTACTTATGGGATACAATACCAAAGCTATAGGACACGGAAGAAAGGGAGGGACAAGACAGGAACCTAAACGGAAGGCACCACTGCTTGAAAAACCTTTCTCCCAAAAACAGCCTCAGACGAGGCAAAAGTATCAAATTTGGAAAATTTGGAAAAAGTGTGAAGAGACGACCAAGTTGCAGCCTTGCAAATCTGTTCAATAGAAGCATCGTTTTTAAATGCCCATGAGGAAGCCACAGCCCTAGTGGAATGAGTCGTAATCCTTTCAGGAGGCTGTTGTTCTGCGGTTTCATATGCCAAACGGATGATACTCTTCAGCCAAAAAGAAAGAGAGGTAGCGGTAGCTTTCTGACCCCTACGTTTTCCAGAAAAAAACAATGAATAATGATGATTGACGAAAATCCTGAGTCGCCTGCAAGTAAAACTTCAGGGCACGAACCACAATTTCCTGATTAATATTCTTATTAGAACAACCTTAGGAAGGAACCCAGGTTTGGTACGCAAGACCACCTTATCAGAATGGAAAATAAGATAAGGAGAATCACATTGTAAAGCAGAAAGCTCAGAAACTCTGCGAGCAGAAGAGATAGCAACCAAAAATAAAACTTTCCAAGATAACAACTTAATATCTATGGAATGCATAGGTTCAAACGGAACTCCTTGAAGAACATTAAAGGGACAGTCAACCCAAATTTTCAAATATGTAATTCCTATAAAGTTGCTAACAGTGTTTAGTTTGCACTGTAGCCTAACGTATTAGCCTAAATCGTTTATAAGCATTTCTACTTACTTGTTTCTTCTTTGCAGTTTAAAATGCCCGCCTGCCCCCTCCCATATTTCGTCATCATGATCCTCAGGTTGCTCATTCTCCAGCCCTAAGTCGGCTACTTCTCGTAATTCCACGCTCCTGTTTTTTTTGCGCATGCGCATTGCGCCGCTAACAGGTGTGCATGTCTGTCAGTGAGAAGCTGTGTTTAGTGCCGCAGTTTATATGAGCTAGTTCTAGGGTATAACAATGGTGTTATCTGCATGAAAAGGAGTTGGTAATTCATGGTTTCAGTGTATCTATTGTATAAATTCATGTGTCCTAACTTTTATGTAGTCCGGCCCTTGCAAATAAAGTTTTATAGTGGTGATCACCATCATTATAGGAGGCTATTACTGTTGCTTTGTAGTAATAACAGATCACAATCCACTAGCGCAAAGGAGAAAAATGCACAGCTTATTGAGTGAGTGGTACACTTCTTATTGGCTGTTCTATCCACACAAGTTAAATAAAAGCAGTCAGGTGAGCAGCAGTCTGGGGGATCTTGATGCAGCCATTTTAGCGGTAAATTTAAATGTTTTCAGAGGGGAGACGTATGTCTGCTTCAGCATGACAGGAGACTCTGTGCTACATAGAATAGCGGTGCGTCTCATATAGCACTACTGCTCAGTCTTCCATATTTCAACACTGCTGTAACTTTAATCTCAGTCTTAATAGCAGCAACTGTCCATTGCCAAACAAGGTTTTCTATATATCTTTACTACTATTAAGCACAGTATGCTGATTATATATATATGAGACGCACCGTAATTAAGTGCAGGTATAATACCTAATTCAACTACTCAGTTCAAGGTTGTAGCTATATAGTAGCAATAAGTACTGCACTGTTTATTGGCAACAATTAGATCAAAGCCAGATAGCGGAGTTATACCGCACTCAACGCCATTCAACTCTAGGCAATAATGAGTTATGTTACGCTGCTAGATACTAGAGCTGTTAGTGTACTCGGCAGAGCAGTTAAATATTTAACAAGTAAGTTTAGTTCAGCACCTCAGTGTGGCATTAATATACCATATCAGGGCAGTGTCAGGGCATGTTCCAATCAGGGCAGTGTCACAGTGTCAATTTGGGTTGACTGTCCCTTTAAACTGAGTAAATCCCACATATAGGGTGAGCTTGATACTATAATAATGCACAAACCACTCTCTCCCATAGTAAAATGTAACTTTGCATTGCAGATCTATATATAGCGGGAATCTACCTACTTCCTGCAGTCCAGGAGTGCACCAATTCAAAAGGTTCTGAAGTGGCTGTCATGATTTTATATGGGACCTTAATACTGTATAACAGTGGGGTTCAGCATGATCACACAATGTGGCTATAGGTCTGATAGCATTTCATCCTTAAAGATGAATTCTATGTAGCACAGAGTCTCCTGTCATGCTGAAGCAGACATACGTCTCCCCTCTGAAAACATTTAAATTTACCGCTAAAATGGCTGCATCAAGATCCCCCAGACTGCTGCTCACCTGACTGCTTTTATTTAACTTGTGTGGATAGAACAGCCAATAAGAAGTGTACCACTCACTCAATAAGCTGTGCATTTTTCTCCTTTGCGCTAGTGGATTGTGATCTGTTATTACTACAAAGCAACAGTAATAGCCTCCTATAATGATGGTGATCACCACTATAAAACTTTATTTGCAAGGGCCGGACTACATAAAAGTTAGGACACATGAATTTATACAATAGATACACTGAAACAATGAATTACCAACTCCTTTTCATGCAGATAACACCATTGTTATACCCTAGAACTAGCTCATATAAACTGCGGCACTAAACACAGCTTCTCACTGACAGACGTGCACACCTGGTAGCGGCGCAATGCGCATGCTCAAAAAAAACAGGAGCGTGGAATTACGAGAAGTAGCCGACTTAGGGCTGGAGAATGAGCAACCTGAGGATCATGATGACGAAATATAGGAGGGGGCAGGCGGGCATTTTAAACTGCAAAGAAGAAACAAGTAAGTAGAAATGCTTATAAACGATTTAGGCTAATACATTAGGCTACAGTGCAAACTAAACACCGTTAGCAATTTTAAAGGAATTACATATTTGAAAATTTGGGTTGACTGTCCCTTTAAGAACTAAATTCAAACTCCAAGGAGGAGCAATTGATCTAAACACGGGCCTGATCCTGATCAGAGCCTGACAAAAAGACTGAACATCTGGAACATCCGCCAGACGTTTGTGTAGCAAAATAGATAAAGCAGAAATCTTTCCCTTTAAGGAACTTGCAGATAACCCCTTCTCCAAACCCACTTGGAGAAAGGACTAAATTCTAGGAATCCTAACCTTACTCCATGAGTAACCCTTGGATTTGCACCAATAAAGATATTTACGCCATATCTTATGGTAAATCTTTCTAGTAACAGGCTTACGTGCCTGAATCAAGGTATCAATGACCAAATCAGAGAACCCACGCTAAGATAAAATCAAGTGTTCAATCTCCAAGCAGTCAGCTGCAGAGAAATTAGATTCGGATGATGGAAGGGTCCCTGAATGAGAAGGTCCTACCTCAATGGAAGCTTCCACGGCGGCAGAGATGACATGTCCACCAGATCGGCATACGCAGGAGCGATGAGAATCACTGAAGCCTTCTCCTGTTAGATCCGAGCAATCACCCGGGGAAGGAGAGCAAATGGCGGAAACACATAAGCTAGGTTGAACGACCAAGGCACTGCCAAGGCATCTATCAGTTCGGCCTGAGGATCCCTGGACCTTGATCCGTATTTTAGGAGCTTGGGATTTTGACAAGATGCCATAAGATCCAGCTCCGTTCTGCCCCATCTGAGAATCAGGGTGGCAAAGACTTCCGGATGGAGTTCCCATTCCCCCGGATGAAACGTCTGTCTGCTCAAAAAAGGTAAATTTATGCTTACCTGATAAATTAATTTCTTTTATGGTACGACGAGTCCACGGATAAATCCTTTACTTGTGGGATATTATCCTCCTGCTAACAGGAAGTGGCAAAGAGCACCACAGCAGAGCTGTCTATATAGCTCCTCCCTTAGCTCCACCCCCCAGTCATTCGACCAAAGGTACAGGAAGAAAAAGGAGAAACTTAAAGGTGCAGAGGTGACTGGTTTAAATAAAAAATATATAATCTGTCTTAAAATGACAGGGAGGGCCGTAGACTCGTCGTACCATAGAAGAAATTAATTTATCAGGTAAGCATAAATTTACTTTTCTTCTATAAGGTACGACGAGTCCACGGATTCATCCTTTACTTGTGGGATACAATACCAAAGTTATAGGACACGGATGAACGGGAGGTACAAGACAGATGCCTAAACAGAAGGCACCACTGCTTGAAGAACTTTTCTCCCACAAAAAGCCTCAGAAGAAGCAAAAGTATCAAATTTGTAAAATTTGGAAAAGGTATGAAGTGAAGACCAAGTCGCGGCCTTACAAATCTGTTCAACAGAAGCATCATTTTTAAAAGCCCATGTGGAAGCCACCGCTCTAGTAGAGTGAGCTGTAATTCCTTCAGGAGGCTGCTGTCCAGCAGTCTCGTATGCCAAACGGATGATGCTTTTCAGCCAAAAAGAGAGGTAGCCGTAGCTTTTTGACCTCTACGCTTTCCAGAATAGACAACAAACAGAGAAGATGTTTGACGGAAATCTTTGGTCGCTTGCAAGCAAAACTTCAAAGCACGAACCACGTCCAAGTTGTGCAACAGACGCTCCTTCTTAGAGGAAGGATTAGGACACAGGGAAGGAACAATAATTTCCTGATTAATATTCTTATTAGTAACAACCATACGCCTAGATTTAGAGTTATGCGGCCAAAGGGGTGCGTTAGTTACGCGTGCTTTTTTTCCCCCGCACCTTTTAAATACCGCTGGTATTAGAGTGGGTTTTCAGTGCGTTAGGCTCCAAAAAGGGAGCGTAGAGCATAATTTAACTCCACTGCAACTCTAGATACCAGCGGTGCTTACGGACGCGGCCAGCTTCAAAAACGTGCTTGTGCACGATTCCCCCATAGAAAACAATGGGGCCATTTGAGCTAAAAAAACAACTGCAAAAAAGCCGCGTTCAGCTCCTAACGCAGCCCCATTGTTTTCTATGGGGAAACACTTCCTACGTCTTCACCTAACACTCTAACATGTACCCCGAGTCTAAACACCCCTAACCTTACACTTATTAACCCCTAATCTGCCGCCCCCGCTATCGCTGACCCCTGCATATTATTATTAACCCCTAATCTGCCGCTCCGTACACCACCGCCACCTACATTATAGCTATGTACCCCTAATCTGCTGCCCCTAACACCGCCGACCCCTATATTATATTTATTAACCCCTAATCTGCCCCCCACAATGTCGCCCCAACCTACCTACAATAATAATAATAATTAACCCCTAATCTGCCGAGCGGACCGCACCGCTACTATAATAAAGTTATTAACCCCTAATCCGCCTCACTCCCGCCTCAATAACCCTATAATAAATAGTATTAACCCCTAATCTGCCCTCCCTAACATCACCGACACCTAACTTCAATTATTAACCCCTAATCTGCCGACCGAATCTCGCCGCTACTGTAATAAATGGATTAACCCCTAAAGCTAAGTCTAACCCTAAATAACACCCCCCTAAGTTAAATATAATTTAAATCTAACGAAATAAATTAACTCTTATTAAATAAATTATTCCTATTTAAAGCTAAATACTTACCTGTAAAATAAACCCTAATATAGCTACAATATAAATAATAATTATATTATAGCTATTTTAGGATTAATATTTATTTTACAGGCAACTTTGTAATTATTTTAACCAGGTACAATAGCTATTAAATAGTTAATAACTATTTAATAGTTACCTAGTTAAAATAATTACAAAATTACCTGTAAAATAAATCCTAACCTAAGTTACAATTAAACCTAACACTACACTATCAATAAATTAATTAAATAAAATACCTACAATTACCTACAATTAAACCTAACACTACACTATCAATAAATTAATTAAATACAATACCTACAAATAACTACAATTAAATAAACTAACTAAAGTACAAAAAATAAAAAAGAACTAAGTTACAAAAAATAAAAAAATATTTACAAACATTAGAAATATATTACAACAATTTTAAACTAATTACACCTACTCTAAGCCCCCTAATAAAATAACAAAGACCCCCAAAATAAAAAAATGCCCTACCCTATTCTAAATTAAAAAAGTTCAAAGCTCTTTTACCTTACCAGCCCTTAAAAGGACCTTTTGTGGGGCATGCCCCAAATAATTCAGCTCTTTTGCCTGTAAAAAAAACATACAATACCCCCCCAACATTACAACCCACCACCCACATACCCCTAATCTAACCCAAACCCCCCTTAAATAAACCTAACACTAAGCCCCTGAAGATCTTCCTACCTTATCTTCAACTCGCCGGGTATCACCGATAGGTCCTGGCTCCGAAATCTTCATCCAACCCAAGCGGGGGCTGGCGATCCATAATCCTGCGGCTGAAGAGGTGCAGAAGAGGCTCCAAAGTCTTCATCCTATCCGGGAAGAAGAGGCGATCCAGACCGGCAACCATCTTGATCCAAGCGGCATCTTCTATCTTCATCCGATGAGGAACGGCTCCATCGTGAAGACCTCCAGCGCGGATCAATCTTCTTCCTCCGACGTCCAACTGAAGAATGAAGGTTCCTTTAAAGGGATACTGAACCCAAATTTTTTCTTTCGTGATTCAGATAGAGCATGCAATTTTAAGCAACTTTCTAATTTACTCCTATTATCAAATTCTTTTCATTCTCTTGGTATCTTTATTTGAAATGCAAGAATGTAAGTTTAGATGCCGGCCCATTTTTGATGAACACACTGTGTTGTTCTTGCTGATTGGTGGATAAATTCACCTACCAATAAAAAAGTGCTTTCCATGGTCCTGAACCAAAAAAATAGCTAAGATGCCTTCTTTTTCAAATAAAGAAACCAAGAGAACAAAGAAAAATTGATAATAAGAGTAAATTAGAAAGTTGTTTAAAATTGCATGCTCTATCTGAATCACGAAAGAAAAAAATTGGGTTCAGTGTCCCTTTAAGGGACGTCATCCAAGATGGCGTCCCTCGAATTCCGATTGGCTGATAGGATTCTATCAGCTAATCAGAATTAAGGTAGGAAAATTCTGATTGGCTGATGGAATCAGCCAATCAGAATCAAGTTCAATCCGATTGGCTGATCCAATCAGCCAATTAGATTGAGCTCGCATTCTATTGGCTGATCGGAACAGCCAATAGAATGTGAGCTCAATCTGATTGGCTGATTGAATCAGCCAATCGGATTGAACTTGATTCTGATTGGCTGATTCCATCAGCCAATCAGAATTTTCCTACCTTAATTCTGATTAGCTGATAGAATCCTATCAGCCAATCGGAATTCGAGGGACGCCATCTTGGATGACGTCCCTTAAAGGAACCTTCATTCTTCAGTTGGACGTCGGAGGAAGAAGATTGATCCGCGCTGGAGGTCTTCACGATGGAGCCGTTCCTCATCGGATGAAGATAGAAGATGCCGCTTGGATCAAGATGGTTGCCGGTCTGGATCGCCTCTTCTTCCCGGATAGGATGAAGACTTTGGAGCCTCTTCTGCACCTCTTCAGCCGCAGGATTATGGATCGCCAGCCCCTGCTTGGGTTGGATGAAGATTTCGGAGACAGGACCGATCGGTGATACCCAGCGAGGTGAAGATAAGGTAGGAAGATCTTCAGGGGCTTAGTGTTAGGTTTATTTAAGGGGGGTTTGGGTTAGATTAGGGGTATGTGGGTGGTGGGTTGTAATGTTGGGGGGGGTATTGTATGTTTTTTTTTTACAGGCAAAAGAGCTGAATTATTTGGGGCATGCCCCACAAAAGGTCCATTTAAGGGCTGGTAAGGTAAAAGAGCTTTGAACTTTTTTAATTTAGAATAGGGTAGGGCATTTTTTTATTTTGGGGGTCTTTGTTATTTTATTAGGGGGCTTAGAGTAGGTGTAATTAGTTTAAAATTGTTGTAATATTTTTCTAATGTTTGTAAATATTTTTTTATTTTTTGTAACTTAGTTCTTTTTTATTTTTTGTACTTTAGTTAGTTTATTTAATTGTAGTTATTTGTAGGTATTGTATTTAATTAATGTATTGATAGTGTAGTGTTAGGTTTAATTGTAGGTAATTGTAGGTATTTTATTTAATTATTTTATTGATAGTGTAGTGTTAGGTTTAATTGTAACTTAGGTTAGGATTTATTTTACAGGTAATTTTGAAATTATTTTAACTAGGTAACTGTTAAATAGTTATTAACTATTTAATAGCTATTGTACCTAGTTAAAATAATTACAAAGTTGCCTGTAAAATAAATATTAATCCTAAAATAGCTATAATATAATTATTATTTATATTGTAGCTATATTAGGGTTTATTTTACAGGTAAGTATTTAGCTTTAAATAGGAATAATTTATTTAATAAGAGTTAATTTATTTCGTTAGATTTAAATTATATTTAACTTAGGGGGGTGTTAGTGTTAGGGTTAGACTTAGCTTTAGGGGTTAATCCATTTATTACAGTAGCGGCGGATTAGGTCGGCAGATTAGGGGTTAATAATTGAAGTTAGGTGTCGGCAATGTTAGGGAGGGCAGATTAGGGGTTAATACTATTTATTATAGGGTTATTGAGGCGGGAGTGAGGCGGATTAGGGGTTAATAACTTTATTATAGTAGCGGTGCGGTCCGCTCGGCAGATTAGGGGTTAATAAGTGTAGGCAGGTGGAGGCGACGTTGAGGGAGGCAGATTAGGGGTTAATAAATATAATATAGGGGTCGGCGGTGTTAGGGGCAGCAGATTAGGGGTACATAACTATAATGTAGCTGGCGGCGGCGTGCGGACGGCAGATTAGGGGTTAAAAAAATTTAATAGAGTGGCGGCGATGTGGGGGGACCTCGGTTTAGGGGTACATAGGTAGTTTATGGGTGTTAGTGTACTTTAGAGCACAGTAGTTAAGAGTTTTATAAACCGGCGTTAGCCCTGACTTTTTTCTGCGGCTGGAGTTTTGTCGTTAGATTTCTAACGCTCACTTCAGCCACGACTCTAAATACCGGCGTTAGAAAGATCCCATTGAAAAGATAGGATACGCAAATGGCGTAGGGGGATCTGCGGTATGGAAAAGTCGCGGCTGCAAAGTGAGCGTTAGACCCTTTAATGACTGAATCTAAATACCAGCGGTAGCCCAAAACCAGCGTTAGGCTCCTAACGCTGGTTTTGACGGCTACCGCCCAACTCTAAATCTAGGCCATAGGAAGGAAACCAGGTTTGGTACGCAAAACTACCTTATCAGCATGGAAAACAAGATAAAGCGAGTCGCATTGCAATGCAGATAGTTCAGAAACTCTTCGAGCCGAAGAGATAGCAACTAAAAACAGAACTTTCCAAGATAGAAGCTTAATATCTATGGAATGCATAGGTTCAAACGGAACCCCTTCAAGAACTTTAAGAACTAAATTCAAACTCCATGGCGGAGCAACAGGTTTAAACACAGGCTTGATTCTAACTAAAGTCTGACAGAACGACTGAACGTCTGGAACATCTGCCAGACGCTTGTGCAGTAAAATTGACAAAGTAGATATCTGTCCCTTTAAGGAACTAGCTGATAAGCCATTTTCCAATCCTACTTGAAGAAAGGACAAAATTGTAGGAATCCTGATCTTACTCCATGAGTAGCCTTTGGATTCGCACCAATAAAGATATTTACGCCATATCTTATGATAAATTTTCCTAGTGAAAGGCTATCGAGCCTGAATCAAGGTATCTATGACCGACTCAGAGAATCCCAGCTTGGATAAAATCAAGCGTTCAATCTCCAGCCGCAGAGAAACTAGATTTGGATGCTGGAACGGACCTTGAATGAGAAGGTCCTGTCTCAGTGGCAGAGTCCACGGTGGTAGAGATGACATGTCCACCAGATCTGTATACCAAGTCCTGCGTGGCCACGCAGGTGCTATCAAAATCACCGAAGCTCTCTCCTGTTTGATTCTGGCGATCAGACGAGGAAGGAGAGGAAATGGTGGAAACACATAAGCCAGGTTGAACGACAAAGGTACTGCTAGAGCATCTATCAGTACCACTTGAGGATCCCTTGATCTGGACCCGTAACAAGGAAGTTTGGCATTCTGACGAGATGCCATCAGATCCAATTCTGGTGTGCCCCATTGATGAATCAATTGTGCAAACACCTCCGGATGAAGTTCCCACTCACCCGGATGAAAAGTCTGATGACTTAGAAAATCCGCTTCCCATGTCTCCACTCCTGGGATATAGATTGCTGATAGACGGCAAGAGTGAGCCTCTGCCCATCAAATTATTTTGGAAACCTCTATCATCGCTAGAGAACTCTTTGTTCCCCCCTGATGATTGATATACAGTGGGGCAAAAAAGTATTTAGTCAGCCACCAATTGTGCAAGTTCTCCCACTTAAGAAGATGAGAGAGGCCTGTAATTTTCATCATAGGTATACCTCAACTATGAGAGACAAAATGTGGAAACAAATCCTGGCAATCACATTGTCTGATTTGGAAAGAATTTATTTGCATATTATGGTTGAAAATAAGTATTTGGTCACCTACAAACAAGCAAGATTTCTGGCTCTCACAGACCTGTATCTTCTTCTTTAAGAGGCTCCTCCACTCATTACCTGTATTAATGGCACCTGTTTGAACTTGTTATCAGTATAAAAGACACCTGTCCACAACCTCAAACAGTCACACTCCAAACTCCACTATGGTGCAATAGGCAAGCAGCTTGGTGTGAAGAAATCAACTGTGGGAGCAATAATTAGAAAATGGAAGACATACAAGACCACTGATAATCTCCCTCGATCTGGGGCTCCACGCAAGATCTCACCCTGTGGGGTCAAAATGATCACAAGAACAGTGAGCAAACATCCCAGAACCACACGGGGGGACCTAGTGAATGACCTGCAGAGAGCTGGGACCAACGTAACAAAGGCTACCATCAGTAACACACTACGCTGCCAGGGACTCAGATCCTGCAGTGCCAGACGTGTCCCCCTGCTTAAGCCAGTACATGTCTGGGCCCGTCTGATGTATGCTAGAGAGCATTTGGATGATCCAGAAGCGGATTGGGAGAATGTCATATGGTCAGATGAAACCAAAGTAGAACTGTTTGGTAGAAACACAACTCGTTGTGTTTGGAGGAGAGAGAATGCTGAGTTGCAACCAAAGAACACCATACCTACTGTGTAGCATGGGGCTGGCAACATCATGCTTTAGGGCATTTTCTCTGCAAAGGGAACAGGACAACTGATCCATGTACATGAAAGAATGAATGGGGCCATGTATCGTGAGATTTTGAGTGCAAACCTCCTTCCATCAACAAGGGCATTGAAGATGAAATGTTGCTCGGTCTTTCAGCATGACAATGATCCCAAACACACCACCCGGGCAATCAAGAAGAGGCTTCGTAAGAAGAATTTCAAGGTCCTGGAGTGGCCTAGCCAGTCTCCAGATCTCAACCCCATAGAAAACCTTTGGAGGGAGTTGAAAGTCTGTGTTGCCCAGCGACAGCCCCAAAACATCACTGCTCTAGAGGAGATCTGCATGCAGGAATGGGCCAACATACCAGCAACAGTGTGTGACAACCTTGTGAAGACTTACAGAAAACGTTTGACCTCTGTCATTGCCAACAAAGTATATATAACAAAGTATTGAGATGAACTTTTGATATTGACCAAATACTTATTTTCCACCATAATTTGCAAATAAATTATTTCCAAATCAGGCAATGTGATTGTCTGGATTTGTTTCCACATTTTGTCTCTCATAGTTGAGGTATACCTATGATGAAAATTACAGGCCTCTCTCATCTTCTTAAGTGGGAGAACTTGCACAATTGGTGGCTGACTAAATACTTTTTTGCCCCACACTATGCTACAGTCGTGATATTGTCCGACTGGAATCTTATGAATCTGGCCGAAGCCAGCTGAGGCCACGCCTGAAGCGCGTTGAATATCACTCTCAGTTCTAGAATATTTATCGGGAGGAGAGCCTCCTCCTGAGTCCACACTCCCTGTGCTTTCAGGGAATTCCAGACTGCACCCCAGCCCAATAGGCTGGCGTCCGTCGTCACTATGACCCATGCTGGCCTGCGGAAACACATTCCCTGGGACAGATGATCCTGTGACAACCCCCAAAGAAGAGAATCCCTGGTCTCTTGATCCAGATTTATCTGAGGAGATAAATTTGCATAATCCCCATTCCACTGAGTGAGCATGCACACTTGCAGTGGTCTGAGATGCAAGCGAGCAAACGGAACTACCATTAGTCCTATTGCCTCCATACACTGAGCCACGGACGGCCGAGGAATGGAATGAAGAGCTCGGCAGGTGGTTAAAATCTTTGATTTCCTGACTTCCGTCAGAAAAATGTTCATGTCTACCGAATCTATCAGAGTTCCCAGGAATGGAACTCTTTTGAGGGGGATAAGTGAACTCTTTTCTCTTGTTAAGTGTATTCAGTCCACGGGTCATCCATTACTTATGGGATATTCTCCTTCCCAACAGGAAGTTGCAAGAGGATCACCCAAGCAGAGCTGCTATATAGCTCCTCCCCTCACATGTCATATCCAGTCATTCTCTTGCAAGTCTCAACATAGTAGGAAGGCTGTGAGAGGAGTGTGGAGTTTTTATACTTAATTATTTCTTCAATCAAAAGTTTGTTATTTTAAATGGCACCGGAGTGTGCTGTTTTTCTCTCAGGCAGTATTTAGAAGAAGAACCTGCCTGCGTTTTTCTATGATCTTAGCAGAAGTAACTAAGATCCACTGGCTGTTCTCGCACATTCTGAGGATTGGGGTAACTTCAGAAAAGGGAATAGCATGCGGGGTCCCCTGCAAACGAGGTATGTGCAGTAAAATATTTTCTAAGTAATGGAATTGACTAAGAAAATACTGCTGATACCGATGTAATGTAAGTACAGCCTTAAATGCAGTAGTAGCGACTGGTATCAGGCTGATGAGTGTATGTGCAGTAAAGTAATTTTCTAAGGAATGGAATTTGACTAAGAAAATGCTGTTAATACTGAAGTAATGTATGAGCCTTAACTGCAGTAGAAGCGACTGGTAGCAGGCTTATTAACAACACTACATAACCTTTAAAGTGGATGTTAAAACGTGTACTGGCATGTTAATCGTTTTTTGTGAGGTACTTTGGTGATAAAACTTATTGGGGCATGATTTTTTCCACATGGCTAACGTATATTTCTGCATAGAAACAGTTAACTGAGGTTTCCCACTGTTGTAATATGAGTGGGAGGGGCCTATTTTAGCGCTTTTTTGCGCAGTAAAAATTCAGTCACAGTCTTCCTGATTCTTCCTCCATGATCCAGGACGTCTCTAGAGAGCTCAGGGGTCTTCAAAATTCATTTTGAGGGAGGTAATCAGTCACAGCAGACCTGTGACAGTGTGTTTGACTGTGATAAAAACGTTAATTGTTAAATTGATTATCCGTTTTGGGTATTAAGGGGTTAATCATCCATTTGCTAGTGGGTGCAATACTTTGCTAACTTAATACATTTACTGTGAAAATTTGGTTGCTATAACTGATTTGGTTCATTGTTATTTCAACTGTGACAGTTTTTTTGTGCTTCTTAAAGGCGCAGTAGCGTTTTTTTATATTGCTTGTAAACTTATTTGAAAGGAATTTCCAAGCTTGCTAGTCTCATTGCTAGTCTGTTTAAACATGTCTGACACAGATGAATCTGTTTGTTCACTATGTTTGAAGGCCAATGTGGAGCCCCATAGAAATATGTGTACTAAATGTATTGATGTCACTTTAAATAAAAGTCAATCTTTATCTGTAAAGAAATTATCACCAGACAACGAGGGGGAAGTTATGCCGACTAACTCTCCTCACGTGTCAGTACCTTCGCCTCACGCTCAGGAGGCGCGTGATATTGTGGCGCCAAGTACATCAGAGAGGCCCTTACAAATCACTTTGCAAGACATGGCTGCTGTTATGACAGAGGTATTATCTAAATTGCCAGAATTAAGAGGCAAGCGCGATAGCTCTGGGTTAAGGACAGAGCGCGCTGATGATGTGAGAGCCATATCCGATACTGCGTCACAATTTGCAGAACATGAGGACGGAGAGCTTCATTCTGTGGGTGACAGATCTGATCCAGGGAGACCGGATTCAGAGATTTCTAATTTTAAATTTAAGCTTGAGAACCTCCGTGTATTGCTAGGGGAGGTATTAGCGGCTCTGAATGATTGTAACATGGTTGCAATTCCAGAGAAATTATGTAGGCTGGATAGATACTATGCGGTGCCGGTGTGTACTGACGTTTTTCCTATACCTAAAAGGCTTACAGAGATTATTAGCAAGGAGTGGGATAGACCCGGTGTGCCCTTTTCCCCTCCTCCTATATTTAGGAAAATGTTTCCAATAGACGCCACCACACGAGACTTATGGCAGACGGTCCCTAAGGTGGAGGGAGCAGTTTCTACTTTAGCTAAGCGTACCACTATCCCGGTGGAGGATAGTTGTGCTTTTTCGGATCCAATGGATAAAAAATTAGAAGGTTACCTTAAGAAAATGTTTGTTCAACAAGGTTTTATCTTACAGCCCCTTGCATGCATTGCGCCTGTCACTGCTGCTGCGGCATTCTGGTTTGAGTCTCTGGAAGAGGCCATTCGCACAGCTCCATTGGATGAGATTATGGACAAGCTTAAAGCACTTAAGCTAGCTAACGCATTTGTTTCAGATGCCGTCGTACATTTAACCAAACTAACGGCTAAGAACTCCGGATTCGCCATCCAGGCGCGCAGAGCGCTATGGCTTAAATCCTGGTCAGCTGACGTGACTTCTAAATCTAAATTGCTTAATATTCCTTTCAAAGGGCAGACCTTATTCGGGCCCGGCTTGAAAGAAATTATTGCTGACATTACTGGAGGTAAGGGTCATACTCTTCCTCAGGACAGGGCCAAATCAAAGGCCAAACAGTCTAATTTTCGTGCCTTTCGTAACTTCAAGGCAGGAGCAGCATCAACTTCCTCCGCCCCAAAACAGGAAGGAACTGTTGCTCGTTACAGACAGGGCTGGAAAGCTAACCAGTCCTGGAACAAGGGCAAGCAGGCCAGAAAACCTGCTTCTGCCCCTAAGACAGCATGAAGAGAGGGCCCCCTATCCGGAAACGGATCTAGTGGGGGGCAGACTTTCTCTCTTCGCCCAGGCTTGGGCAAGAGATGTCCAGGATCCCTGGGCGTTGGAGATCATATCTCAAGGATATCTTCTGGACTTCAAAGCTTCTCCTCCACAAGGGAGATTTCATCTTTCAAGGTTATCAGCAAACCAAATAAAGAAAGAGGAGTTTCTACGCTGTGTACAAGACCTCTTACTAATGGGGGTGATCCACCCAGTTCCGCGGACGGAACAAGGGCAAGGAGTTTACTCAAATCTGTTTGTGGTTCCCAAGAAAGAGGGAACCTTCAGACCAATCTTGGACCTAAAAATCTTAAACAAATTCCTAAGGGTTCCATCATTCAAAATGGAAACTATTTGAACCATCCTACCCATGATCCAAGAGGGTCAGTATATGACCACAGTGGACTTAAAGGATGCCTACCTTCACATACCGATTCACAAAGATCATTATCGGTACCTAAGATTTGCCTTTCTAGACAGGCATTACCAATTTGTAGCTCTTCCCTTCGGGTTAGCTACGGCCCGAGAATTTTTACAAAGGTTCTGGGCTCACTTCTGGCGGTGCTAAGACCGCGAGGCATAGCGGTGGCTCCGTACCTAGACGACATTCTGATACAAGCGTCAAGTTTTCAAATTGCCAAGTCTCATACAGAGATAGTTCTGGCATTTCTGAGGTCGCATGGGTGGAAGGTGAACGTGGAAAAGAGTTCTCTATTACCACTCACAAGGGTTCCCTTCCTAGGGACTCTTATAGATTCTATAGAGATGAAAATTTACCTGACGGAGTCCAGGTTATCAAAACTTCTAAATGCTTGCCTTGCCCTTTATTCCATTCCACACCCGTCAGTAGCTCAGTGCATGGAAGTAATCGGCTTAATGGTAGTGGCAATGGACATAGTACCATTTGCGCGCCTGCATCTCAGACCGCTGCAATTGATCCCCTCTACTAAATCTGGATCAAGAGACCAGAGATTCTCTTCTCTGGTGGCTTTCTTGAGTCCATCTGTCCAGGGGTATGACCTTTCGCAGGCCAGATTGGACGGTTGTAACAACAGATGCCAGCCTTCTAGGTTGGGGTGCAGTCTGGAACTCCCTGAAGGCTCAGGGATTGTGGACTCAGGAGGAGAAACTCCTCCCAATAAATATTCTGGAATTAAGAGCAATATTCAATGCTCTTCTAGCTTGGCCTCAGTTAGCGACACTGGGGTTCATCAGATTTCAGTCGGACAACATCACGACTGTGGCTTACATCAACCATCAAGGGGGAACCAGGAGTTCCCTAGCGATGTTGGAAGTCTCAAAGATAATTCGCTGGGCAGAGTCTCACTCTTGCCACCTGTCAGCGATCTATATCCCAGGCGTGGAGAACTGGGAGGCGGATTTTCTAAGTCGCCAGACTTTTCATCTGGGGGAGTGGGAACTTCATCCGGAGGTCTTCGCTCAACTGATTCATCGTTGGGGCAAACCAGAACTGGATCTCATGGCGTCTCGCCAGAACGCCAAACTTCCTTGTTACGGATCCAGGTCCAGGGACCCGGGAGCGGCGCTGATAGATGTTCTAGCAGCCCCTTGGGTTTTCAACATGGCTTATGTGTTTCCACCATTTCCGCTGCTTCCTCGGCTGATTGCCAAGATCAAACAGGAGAGAGCATCGGTGATTCTGATAGCGCCTGCGTGGCCACGCAGGACCTGGTATGCAGACCTAGTGGACATGTCGTCCTGTCCACCATGGTCTCTGCCTCTGAGGCAGGACCTTCTAATTCAGGGTCCTTTCAACCATCCAAATCTAATTTCTCTGAGGCTGACTGCATGGAGATTGAACGCTTGATTCTATCAAAGCGTGGCTTCTCGGAGTCGGTTATTGATACCTTAATACAGGCTCGGAAACCTGTTACCAGAAAAATTTACCATAAGATATGGCGTAAATATTTATATTGGTGCGAATCCAAGAGTTACTCATGGAGTAAGGTTAGGATTCCTAGGATATTGTCTTTTCTACAAGAGGGTTTAGAAAAGGGCTTATCTGCTAGTTCGTTAAAGGGACAGATTTCTGCTCTGTCTATTCTTCTACACAAACGTCTGGCAGAAGTTCCAGACGTTCAGGCTTTTTGTCAGGCTTTGGCTAGGATTAAGCCTGTGTTTAAGACTGTTGCTCCACCGTGGAGCTTAAACTTAGTTCTTAAAGTTCTTTAAGGTGTTCCGTTTGAACCCCTTCATTCCACTGATATTAAGCTGTTATCTTGGACAGTTCTGTTTTTGATGGCTATATCCTCGGCTCGAAGAGTCTCTGAGTTATCTGCCTTACATTGTGATTCTCCTTATCTGATTTTCCATTCAGACAAGGTAGTTCTGCGTACTAAACCTGGGTTCTTACCTAAGGTAATTTCTAACAGGAATATAAATCAAGAGATTGTTGTTCCATCATTGTGTCCTAACCCTTCTTCAAAGAAGGAACGACTTTTGCATAATCTGGACGTAGTCCGTGCCCTGAAGTTCTATTTACAGGCAACTAAAGATTTTCATCAAACTTCTTCCCTGTTTGTCGTTTACTCTGGACAGAGGAGAGGTCAAAAAGCTTCGGCTACCTCTCTCTCCTTTTGGCTTCGTAGCATAATACGTTTAGCCTATGAGACTGCTGGACAGCAGCCCCCTGAAAGAATTACAGCTCATTCCACTAGAGCTGTGGCTTCCACCTGGGCCTTTAAAAATGAGGCCTCTGTTGAACAGATTTGCAAGGCTGCGACTTGGTCTTCGCTTCATACCTTTTCAAAATTTTACAAATTTGACACTTTTGCTTCTTCGGAGGCTGTTTTTGGGAGAAAGGTTCTACAGTCAGTGGTTCCTTCCGTTTAAAGTTCCTGCCTTGTCCCCCCCATCATCCGTGTACTTTAGCATTGGTATCCCATAAGTAATGGATGACCCGTGGACTGAATACACTTAACAAGAGAAAACATAATTTATGCTTACCTGATAAATTTATTTCTCTTGTAGTGTATTCAGTCCACGGCCCGCCCTGTCTTTTTAAGGCAGATCTAAATTTTAATTAAAACTCCAGTCACCACTGCACCCTATGGTTTCAGTAATGGATGACCCGTGGACTGAATACACTACAAGAGAAATAAATTTATCAGGTAAGCATAAATTATGTTTTTTACGTTCACCTTCCACCCGTGAGATCTTAGAAAAGCCAACACGATGTCCGTGTGAAAATTGGCTAGTTGGTATGTTGACGCCTTAATTAAGATATCGTCTAGATAAGGCGCCACTGCTATGCCCCGCGGCCTTAGAACCACCAGAAGGGACCCTAGCACCTTTGTAAAAATTCTGGGAGCTGTGGCCAACCCGAAGGGAAAAGCGACAAACTGGTAATGCTTGTCCAGAAAGGTGAACCTGAGGAACTGGTGATGATCTTTGTGGATAGGGATGTGCAGAAACGCATCCTTTAAGTCCACGGTGGTCATATATTGACCCTCCTGGACCATTGGTAAAATAGTCCAAATGGTCTCCATCTTGAAGGATGGGACTCTGAGGAATTTGTTTAGGATCTTGAGATCTAAAATTGGTCTGAAGGTTCCCACTTTTTTGGGAACCACAAACAGATTGGAGTAAAACCCCTGCCCCTGTTCTGATCTTGGAACTGGGCATATAACTCCCATGGTATATAGGTCTTCTACACAGTGTAAGAAAGCCTCTCTTTTTGTCTGGTTTACAGAAAATCGAGAAAGATGGAATCTCCCCCTTGGAGGAGAATCTTTGAAATCTAGAAAATACCCTTGGGTCACGATTTCTAAAGCCCAGGAGTCCTGAACGTCTCTTGCCCAAGCCTGAGCAAAGAGAGAAAGTCTGCCCCCTACTAGATCCGGTCCCGGATCGGGGGCTGCCCCTTCATGCTGTCTTGGTGGCAGCAGCGGGCTTCTTGGCCTTTTTACACTTGTTCCAAGTTTGGTTAGGTCTCCAGACTGACTTGGATTGAGCAAAGTTCCCCTCCTGCTTTGCGGCTGGGGAATAGGTAGAGGGACCACCTTTGAAGTTTCTAAAGGAACGAAAATTATTTTGTTTGGGCCTCATCTTATTTGACTTATCCTGAGGAAGGGCATGGCCTTTTCCTCCCGTAATGTCTGGAATAATCTCTTTCAGTTCAGGCCCGAATAGGGTCCTACCCTTGAAAGTGATGGCTAAAAGCTTAGATTTTGATGACACGTCAGCAGACCAGGACTTAAAGTGCCATTATACACTCATTTTTTGCATAAATGTTTTGTAGATGATCTATTTATAAAGCCCATAAAGTTTTTTTTTTTTTTGTTTTTTTTTAAATGTATAATTTTGCTTATTTTTAAATAACATTGCCCTGATTTTCAGACTCCTAACCAAGCCCCAAAGTTTTATTTGAATACGGTCAGCTACCTTCTCCAGCTTGCTCCTTTTTGTGTAAAGGGTCTTTTCATATGCAAAAGAAGGGGGAGGGGGGAGTGTCTTATTTACCACTTGCAGTGGGCTTTCCAGCTACCTTTTCAACAGAGCTAAACTGTAAGCTTCTAAGTACGTTTTTAAACCATTTTATACTGGATTTTTATATCAGTATCTGTGCATCTTATTCTTTATAGTAGTGTCTATTACATGCAGTTATATGAAAATGAGTGTATACTGTCCCTTTAAGCCATAACGCTCTACGCGCTAAAATGGCAAAACATGAATCCTTTGCCGCTAATTTAGCCAGTTGAAAAGCGGCATCTGTAATGAAAGAATTAGCTATCTTGAGAGTCCTAATTCTATCCAGAATATCAACCTGAAGAGCCTCCTCTAGAGCCTCGAACCAAAAAGCAGCAGCAGTAGTTACACGAACAATGCACGCTATAGGTTGCAGAAGAAAACCCTGATTAATAAATATTTTCTTTAGGAGACCCTCTAATTTTTTATCCATAGGATCTTTGAAAGCACAACTGTCCTCAATAGGTATAGTTGTACGCTTAGCCAAGGTAGAAATAGCTCTCTCCACCTTAGGGACCGTCTGCCACGAATCCCGCATGGTGTCTGATATGGGAAACATTTTCTTAAAAGTAGGAGGGGGAGAAAAGGGAATACCTGGTCTATCCCACTCCTTAGCAACAATGTCCGAAATCCTCTTAGGGACCGGAAAAACATTAGTGTAGGCAGGAACCTCTAGATATCTGTCCATTTTACACAATTTCTCTGGAACTACAATAGGATCACAATCATCCAGAGTAGCTAAATCCTCCCTGAGCAACAGGCGGAGGTGCTCTAGCTTAAATTTAAAAGTCGTCATATCTGAATCTGTTTGAGGGAACATCTCAGAAATCTCTCCCTCAGACAGCAATTCCCTCACCCCCAACTCAGAACTTCATCCATCATCATCATCAATCATCCATCTGCTGCCTGAGAGTAAATAGTACACACCTAGTACTTAGAGTAGGCAAAGAGAATGACTGGGAGTGGAGCTAAGGGAGGAGCTATATAGACAGCTCTGCTGTGGTGCTCTTTGCCACTTCCTGTTAGCAGGAGGATAATATCCCACAAGTAAAGGATGACTCGTCGCACCTTATAGAAGAAATCCGCCTCCCAGTTGTCCACCCCTAGGATGTAGATTGCTGACAGATAACAAGAGTGGGTCTCCGCCCATCGAATTATCTTGGATACTTCTGTCATCGCTAAGGAACTCCTTGTTCCTCCCTGGTGATTGCTGTAAGCCACAGTCGTGATGTTGTCCGACTGGAATCGGATTAATCTTGCCGAAGCCAACTGAGGCCAAGCCTGAACCGCATTGAATATTGCTCTCAATTCAATAAAATTGATTGGAAGTAGAGACTCCGACCGAGTCCATGCACCCTGAGCCTTCAGGGAATTCTAGACTGCGCCCCATCCCAGTAGACTGGCGTCCATTGTCACTATCACCCATGAGGGTCTGCGGAAGCACGTCCATTGGGACAGATGATCCGGTGACAACCACCAAAGAGAGTCTCTTGTCTCTTGATCCAGATCTATTTGAGGAGACAAGTTTGCATAATCTCCATTCCACTGTCTGAGCATGCTCCATTGCCGCCACCATCAATCCAATTACCTCCATGCACTGAGCCACTGATGGGCGAGGATTGGACTGAAGGGCTCGGCATGTATTCAGAATCTTTAACTTTCTGACTTCCGTCAAAAAGATTTTCATGGATATAGAGTCTATTAGAGTCCCCAGGAAAGGAACCCTTGTCCGTGGAATTAGTGAACTCTTTTCTAGACTCACCTTCCACCCGTGAGTCCTTAGAAAGGATAGAACAATGTCGGTATGAGACTTTGTCAGCTGATAAGACGATGCCTGGATCAGAATATCGTCCAGGTAAGGCACCACTGCAATGCCCCGCGGTCTGAGAACCGCCAGCAGAGACCCTAGAACCTTCGTGAAGATTCTGGGTGCTGTGGCCAGCCCGAAGAGCCACTAACTGAAAGTGCTTGTCCAGAACGGCAAACCTCAGGAACTGGTGATGATCTCTGTGGATAGGAATATGCAGATATGCATCCTTTAAGTCCACGGTAGTCATATATTGACCCTCCTGGATCAATGGGAGAATTGTCCGGCTAGTCTCCATCTTGAAGGAACTTTTTTAGACTCTTGAGATCTAAAATGGGTCGGAACGTTCCCTCTATTTTGGGAACCACAAAAAGATTTGACTAAAACCCCTGTCCCTGTTTCTGTATTGGAACTGGAAAAATTACTCCCATAGTGGAGAGGTCTTTTATACAACGTAAGAACGCCTCTCTTTTTATCTGTTCTACAGACAATCGTGAAAGAAGGAACCTTCCCCTTGGGAAGGAATTTTTGAACTCCAGCTGATATCCCTGAGACACGATTTCCAGTGTCCAGGGATCCTGAACGTCTCTTATCCAAGCCTGGACAAAGAGAGAAAGTCTGCCCCCAACTAGATCCGGTTCCGGATCGGGGGCCGCCCCTTCATGCTGTCTTGGGAGCAGCAGCGGGCTTCTTGAGTTGTTTACCCTTGTTCCAAGCCTGGTTAGGTCTCCAGGTGGCTTTGGCTTGAGAAAAGTTGCCTTCCTGTTTAGTGGCAGAGGAAGGGGTGACGCCCTTGAAATTACGAAAGGAACGAAAATTACTCTGTCGTCCCCTTTGCTTAGATGCCCAAAGGCAGAACTTTTCTGCACTTTCTGCGATGAGATTTTTTTTTTTGTGAAAAATTTTCTGCAGGTCTTTTTTAAAATACAATTCAATTTTAAATTATGCATTTACATTAGAGAACCAGCTCAATTGCAGTGTGTTGATTAACTAAAGAATAAAGCAATTTTTAAAGTTTTATAAAATAATTCAGCAGCTGAAAATTGCAAATTGACTGCGGACACACACACACATAAAAAAATGTTTACGTTTTTAAAATGTCTCTTGAATAAGTTTGTTTCCTTTTTCTCTTGGTCTAACATCACCATGAGAAAACATCACAAGTCACAGCTTTGCAGACCGGGAAAGGCTAGGGGGTGGGGTTTAAAAAACCATGAGAGCCAGAAAACAATAAACACTTACACAGTGCAGCCAGCGCACAGTTCTGTTTGTAGAGTGCTCTGCCTTATGTGGAGCAGCACTGCAAAGTGAAAACATTAACCGTTCCTGCATGTGTCCTGTACTTTCTGCAGACCTACTGCATTTTCTGCAATGGCATCTCAGATCACAGCATGTTCTGCCTTGGGGCTTAGATGTCTTGTCCTGAGGGAGTAGATGACCCTTACCTCCCGTAATATCAGAAATGATTTCTTTCAGATCAGGACCGAATAGTGTCTTTCCCTTAAAGGAAATAGCCAAAAGCTTGTATTTAGAGGACACATCCGCAGACCAAGACTTTAACCATAAGGCTCTACGAGTCAAAATAGAAAATCCGGCATTCATAGCCGCCAATTTGGCAATCTGAAATGCTGCATCTGTGACAAAAGAATTAGCCAGCTTAAGGGCCTTAATTCTTTCCATTATTTCCTCTAAAGAAGTCTCAGTCTTAAGAGACTCCTCTAAGGCCTCAAACCAAAAGGCGGCCGCAGTTGTGACTGGTACAATGCAGGCCGTCGGTTGTAATAAATATCCCTGGTGCACAAAAAGTTTCTTAAGAAGACCCTCCAGCTTTTTATCCATAGGGTCTTTGAATGCACAACTGTCCTCAATAGGAATAGTCGTACATTTAGCCAGGGTAGAAATAGCTCCCTCCATCTTGGAGATCGTTTGCCAAGAGTCCTGAACGGTGTCAGCTATAGGGTAAATCTTCCTAAAAATAGGGGAGAGAAAGGGATACCCGGTCTTTCCCATTCCCGTGTAACAAATTCCGTCATTCTTTTAGGAACCAGAAAAACATCAGAGTAAGAAGAAATTTCTAAATATTTATCCATCTTGCACAATTTCTCTGGAGGAACCACAATAGAATCACAGTCGTCCAGAGTCATCAAAACCTCCCGCAGTAACAAGCGGAGATGTTCAAGTTTAAATCTGAAGGACGTGATGTCTGAATCTGTCTGGGGTAAAGCACTCGCTGAGTCAGACAGTTCCCCTTCAGAAAGGGTCTCCTTACCCCCCAATTCAGATCCCTGGGAGGGTATATCAGAGATAGCCATCAAGGCCTCAGAAGTTGCAGGAACCTTATGAGTTTCTGTCCTGTTGCGTTTGACCTGTAATATTGGCAACTTAGATAACACTTCTGTTAGTGTAGATGACATAACTGCAGCCATATCCTGCAATGTGAAAGAAGCAGGCGCCGATGAAGAACATGGCGTCGCTTGAGCGGGCGTTAAAGGCTATGACGCTTGGGAAGAAAGTTGCGGCATACCCTTAATCTCATCAGTCTGAGCATCTTCCTTAGACATATCTTTATTAAAAAATATATTTTCTTTACATTGTAAGGCTCTCTCAACACAAGTGTCACAAAGTGTAACATGAGGTTCCACAATGGCATCAAAACACATATTTGCTCCATGTCCTCCATAGTAACAGATCAAAGGTACAAGCTTATTCAAGCCCCTTGTAACAATCAGAACTATTAGTGTAGCATATAATAGTATACTGTGCCTTTAAATAGTAAACTTCTTATTATTAATAGTGTACTGTGCCTTTAATAATAATTTTATTAAGTCCCAAACAGGATTAAAAAAACAAAAAACACCAGTCACCCTGCTACAGCTCCGCTGCGGCTCCTACCTGCCTCCGTGTGACAACCGATCTCCGATCAGCGTGCCTAGGAACGTTTGTAGCGCTCGTGACAAACGTACTTAGGAGCTGCACCAGTACACTTTCAATGTTCACCGGTACTTAACTGATACGCAACAGCACTAGAAAAGCGTGCAAATTCAGTCCCGCCCAACGTGGCCTTTAAACACAGTTTTGCCCGCAATGTCTCATAGCCCCAGCGTCAGCCAAAAACACAATTTTCAGATCTGTCTCTAATAAAAACTAAACAGAGCAATGCCCGCTATTGACTACATCTGAGTAGCAAATTACATGTCCCAGCGCTTCTGGCTAAATTATGCCTGACTGTCTGGAAAAATAAACAATGTGTAGCATGTCTATCTCGTTAATAACATACTGTGTAGGGAGACCCCTTACCAGAGTCCTTAACCCCCAAAAACACCATAACAGAGCACAGTCAGTTCTGAGTATCTGCTTCAAGCCCCAGAAATAAAACTGCACCTACCTCCATGCTGAGTAACAGCATGAAATCACTCACAGTGTCCAGAGGTCCGCAATTTCCTCCAGAGGTCCTGTGGATAAGAAAAGGTCTTAGGTAAATTCACTAAGTCCATTTCCAGGCAGCACCAATAGGGGAGGCGCAGTGAGAGTAAAACCCCACCAGTTCCCAGCATAATTGGTCTTCCAGAAGTTGCCCGGTAGAAAAATAGTACACTTTAGCACCATTTAAAATAAAAAATTCTTGATTGAAGAATCTAAACTAACACCTCACTTTACCTCTTCCTATCACTAACACAGGCAAAGAGAATGACTGGGGTGGGAGGGAAGGGAGGAGCTATATTTGCAGCACTGCTGTGGAGCTCTTTGCCTCCTCCTGCTGACCAGGAGGTGATATCCCATAAGGATGAAATCCGTGGACTCGTCATATCTTGTAAAAGAAATTTACATTATCTTAAAAACGTATGGACTTCTAAACAAACAGGCACTTATGCTTTTTAAATACATAAAGAAAAAAAGGCTAGTTCAGCACAAAGTGAGGTACTTTTTTTTCACTAAATTTGTGCTATTCTTATAACCTGGCCATATTTTTCAATTGTAAACCTTAATATTTGGTCTATATTATAAATCCAAATAAAGAGTATGGGCCTGATGCCCCTGTTTCCGCATGAGCCTTCAGGCTCACCGGAAACAGCAGTTAAGAAGCAGCGGTCTTAAGAACGCAGTTATGAAGCAGCGGTCTTAAGAACGCTGCTCCTTAACTGGTCCGCCGCCTCTAAAGGCTGTGGACATCAATCCGCCCTATCCTATCTTGATAAAGCCCAAGGGAGGGTGAAACGCGTTGCTTGTACATGTGACATTGTAACCTTCAACTACGAACAACTTTTATCCAGCTAAATCTAACTTTTTAACCCGGGTTAATTTTCAACATGCTACATTGGGAGTGAGGAGGAATTTGTATATCCCACTTCATACCTGAGCCCAACTTATACACTCAGGGGCACGGAACACAACTCACTAAGTAACAAAGTTACTAACGCGAAACCTACAGACAGCTGTTTACCCTCACGCTGTCACAACATCTATTTTGGGAAACCACGGAGGAGACGTGACGTCAGACGCCGACCTACATGTGTGAAGGTTTGTGAAGCGTATCCTCTAAGAGCGGCTGCGGTCGCATTTACGGTCCAAGACTTGACCGAGAAACATCCTCTGGATCCACGGTAAAGTACAGCATATCCATTATGATAAGGAAATGTTTCCAATAAG
This sequence comes from Bombina bombina, assembly GCF_027579735.1. NCBI lineage: Eukaryota > Metazoa > Chordata > Amphibia > Anura > Bombinatoridae > Bombina > Bombina bombina. The sequence continues at coordinate 608,402,590 of NC_069500.1, read as the reverse complement.
TAAACAAGCAAAAGTGTCATCCTGTCTAACTGTTTAAAATCACACGGTTGATACAATCTCAGACTACTGTGCTCTGTGATATCTCCTCTAAACTACAAGTTTATGAACTGCCTTTTTTTTTTTTTTTTTCCTGTTACATACGGCTATGCTAAGATTGATTTATATTGTGTGATACCTGTTTTTATATTGTTTGCTGTTCAAACAATGTTGGACTGGTGCACACGCTGAAGCAACGCCGAAGACACGCAGAAGAAGCCGGCATTTGAGCACTGTTTGGGTAAGCACCGCTTGTTGTGTATACAATTATATATAGAGTCTGCTAATTTTTGTACAAGCAACTGGATATTTGTCTTAGTTTATTCTTATTTTATAACTTTTAATTTGGGATTATAGGGAGACGTCCCTTTTTTAGATTGTATCAACATTGCTTTTTATTAAATTTCATTTACAATTCCTAAAAGGTGGTTTGATACTTTTAGCCTAACGGCGCACTTTCTATCCGAAAGCCTAGAGCTTTACCTATGTTCAATTATAAATGCAGACAGCGTATACTGTCGGCATTTATCGATGTGCGGCGGACATGATACGCTACATAGTATCATGTCCGCTCGCACTTTAATCAATCGGGCCCAGAGCATGCAATTTTAAGCAACTTTCTAATTTACTTCTCTTATCATTTTTTCTGCATTCTCTTGCTATTCTTAATTAAAAAGCCGGAATGTAAAGCCTAGGAGCCGGCCCATTTTTGGTTCAGAACCTGGCTTATGCTTGCGTATTGATGGCTAAATGTAATCACCAATAAGCAAGTGCTATCCAGGGTGCTGAACCTAAAATTGATAATAGGAGTAAATAAGAAAGTTGCTTAAAAATGCATGCTCTATCTGAATCATGAAAGAAAAAAATGGATTGGTATCCCTTTAACATATATTATCATTTAAAGACTTCATCCTGAATTAAGGATTAGTTTTCAATTATGTAGCATATTTATGGCTGCAATATTTATTTATTTTTTGGTAAATTAATTCAATTAATCCATTTACAATGTCACCCTTTCCCAGAGTTTTCTGTAGTATTATTTTGGGCATTTTTTTCAATCTAAATGATATCACATATTCTTGGTTTTGTAGTTCTCAAAACTGTGAATTAAAAGGACACATATTTTTTTTTATTTTATGATTCAGATAGAGTATACATTGTTCAGATTTATTTCTCTCATTCTCTTGGTATCCTTTGTTGAAGATGAGCAATGCACTGCTGGGTGCTGCACATCGGGTGACAAGAGGCATATATGAGCAGCCACCAATCACCAGTTAGCTCACAATTAGGGGTGTGCATCTTCACTGGTCTCACGATTCGATTACGATTATTCTGTCAACGATTCGCTTCGCTTCGATTCCGCAATGCATCACGATTACTGCCTATGATTTTCATGAACTTGTTCTATTCCATATATATATATATATATATATATATATATATATATATATATATATATATATATATATATATATATATATATATATATATATATATATATATATATATATATATATATATATACACACACACACACACATCCCCGTTTATATCCCAATCTGCAACTGGATTGCCCCAGTGTAGTTTGTGTTACATCACCAAATAAATTAAATTGCTAATAACCCTTTAGATTTGTAATATGCCCCATCTGCCTACAAAGGGTATTTTGTTTTTGTACTTTTATTTCTTAAAATACTTGTAATACTTGCATGCATTACTCCTTGCATGGTGTCAAATCTTTTGCAATACAGTGCTTAGCTGACGATTAACACTGTGTATAAAAACATGACAGACTGTTATGCTGGCATACAGACAGGCCAATAGTGTTCAATATGACGTGATAACCTCAGGGTGTTTGCACAGACAGAAAAGATCTGTATTATACAGTTAAATCACACTAATATTATCCTCAAGCACATACATAAAATATCCACACTCCCAAACCATTTATTGTAAATTACATTAATGTAGCTGTTTCTCTAAAGCCATTTCAGTGAAAGTGTTGGATTACCATGGAGGTTACAGATTAATTATAACTAGTCAAATGGTAAAGCTGATAAAAATGCCCCAAAATGCCCCAGCAAGGCTACGTCCACTTAAATAAACAGAGGTGTTTGCAGATCCTTATGGTAGCCTTAGAAAGGACTAGTTAATACTTAATACTACTGCCTCTTTATGGATGAAGGGGAGAAACGGATGACATGGGCCAGACACTATTTACTTAATAGTGTCTGGCCCATGTCATCCGTTTCTCCCCTTCACCCATAAAGAGACAGTTCCTTCTCAAATCAGTGTGAATATTGTATATACCCGGAAATAGTAAATCCTCAAACTCAGGAAGTCTTCGCACTGTTTACTGTCTACTGTGTCCGCCAGCGCCCGATCTTATCATCCTTAACAGTACACTGTCACAAAATAATGTATATGACTACAACTCCCAGAAAAAGCTGGAAAGACTGCGCATGCATTCTGCGATTTCATAGCTTCCCCTTGAGGCAGGGTCACGTGACGTTGCGCGATGACGTCACTGAACCCTGAATTGATTCAGGTCTGCACTGCATCGATGCAGCATCGTTAACGGCTGCATCCCGATGCATCACTGAATCGATTATTTTCAGCAGCCCTACTCACAATAGTACATTGCTGCTCCTGAAACTACCTATGTATGTTTTTTCAACAAAAGAATACTAAGAGAACGTAGAATATTATATGACAGAATTAAATTGTAATTTTTTTCAAATTGCATGTTCTGTTTAAGTCATGAAAGGTTCATTTCGACACAATGTACCTTTAACGTCATTGTTCCCCTGCAAACCTTTGCACACAGAATCAACCCATACTAACTTTCAAGAAGCTCAATGAATAGAAGATTGTTTGGAGTGGAACAGGTCTGCACAAGGACCTAAGTGTGAGGAGAAAGGGGCAAGCATTAAAGTGAAAGTAAAACCTATAATGATATTGCTTTGTAATTGTTTTTTTTAGTTAAATAAAACTATTATTATTATTAAGATAATGCTTTTTTTCTCTCCTTCCAAATGGTATTTCTAATGGTATACAGTTGTGCTCATAAGTTTACATACCATGGCAGAATTTATGATTTCTTGGCCATTTTTCAGAGAATATGAATGATAACACAAAACTTTTCTTTCACTCATGGTTAGTGTTTGACAGAAGCCATTTTTCTCCTGTTAAGTGTAGTCAGTCCACGGGTCATCCATTACTTATGGGATATTAACTCCTCCCTAACAGGAAGTGCAAGAGGATCACCCAAGCAGAGCTGCTATATAGCTCCTCCCCTCTACGTCACACCCAGTCATTCTCTTGCACCTAACTAATAGATAGGATGTGTGAGAGGAGTGTGGTTATTAAATTTAGTTTTTTATTACTTCAATCAAAAGTTTGTTGTTTTAAACAGCACCGGAGTGTGTTGTTTCTTCTCAGGCAGTATTAGAAGAAGAATCTACCTGAGTTTGTGTATGATCTTAGCGGACGTAACTAAGATCCATTTGCTGTTCTCGGCCATTCTGAGGAGCGAGGTAACTTCAGAACAGGGGACAGCGGGCAGGGTTCACCTGCAAAGAGGTATGTTGCAGTATATTATTTTCTAAGGAATGGAATTGACTGAGAAAATACTGCTAATACCGATATAATGTAAGTACAGCCTTAAATGCAGTAGTAGTAACTGGTATCAGGCTGTTATGTATGTATGTTGGCACCAAAGTATTTCTGGGGAATGGCACTTCACTAAGAAAATACTGTATACATATAACTCTAGCCTCTCTGCAGTGATAGCGACTAGCAACAGGCTTTTATTCTTATTCATATATTTAAAACGTTTACTGACAGGTTAATCGTTTTTTTCTCTGAGGTACTTGGTGAAAATTTATGGGCATTATTTTCCACTTGGCTGTCGTTTATTTTGTATAAAATCAGTTACTGAGCTTCCCCACTGCTGTATTAAGAGTGGGAGGGGCCTATTTTTGGCGCTTTTACTACGCATTAAAAATTCAGTCACAGTCTTCCTTATTCTCCCTGCATGATCCAGGACGTCTCTACAGAGCTCAGGGGTCTCCAAAACTAGTTTGAGGGAGGTAATCACTCACAGCAGACCTGTGAGACTGTGCTTTGACTGTGATAAAAAACGTATTTATTTGTCAATCGTTTTTTTGGTATTAAGGGGTTAATAATCCATTTGCTGATGGGTGCTATCCTTTGCTAAATTAATGCATTTCATATGAAAAATTGATTGCTATAACTAAACCGGTTCATTGTTATATCAAAGTGACAGTTTTTTTGTGTGCTTCTTAAAGGCACAGTAACGTTTTTTTATATTGCTTGTAAATTCAATTGAAAAGTATTTTCCAAGCTTGCTAGTCTAATTGCTAGTTTGTTTAAACATGTCTGACACAGAGGAATCTCTTTGTGCAATATGTTCAAAGGCCAAGGTGGAGCCCAATAGAAATTTATGTACTAATTGCATTGATGCTACTTTAAATAAAAGCCAATCTGTACATGTTAAGCAACATTCACCAGACAACGAGGGGGAAGTTATGCCGACTAACTTGCCTCACGTGTCAGTACCTGCATCTCCCGCTCAGGAGGTGCGTGATATTGTAACGCCAAGTACATCAGGGCGGCCATTACAAATCACTTTACAAGACATGGCTAATGTTATGACTGAAGTTTTGTCTAAATTGCCAGAACTTAGGGGTAAACGAGACCACTCTGGGGTGAGAACAGAGTGCGCTGATAATGCTAGGGCCATGTCTGATACTGCGTCACAATTTGCAGAACATGAAGACGGAGAGCTTCATTCTGTGGGTGACGGATCTGATCCAAATAAACTGGATTCAGACATTTCAAATTTTAAGTTTAAGCTGGAAAACCTCCGTGTATTACTAGGGGAGGTGTTAGCGGCTCTGAATGATTGTAACACAGTTGCAATCCCAGAGAAAATGTGTAGGTTGGATAAATATTTTGCGGTACCGACGAGTACTGACGTTTTTCCTATACCTAAGAGACTTACTGAAATTGTTACTAAGGAGTGGGATAGACCCGGTGTGCCTTTCTCACCCCCTCCTATATTCAGAAAAATGTTTCCAATAGACGCCACCACACGGGACTTATAGAAAACGGTCCCTAAGGTGGAGGGAGCAGTTTCTACTTTAGCTAAGCGTACCACTATCCCGGTGGAGGATAGCTGTGCCTTTTCAGATCCAATGGATAAAAAGTTAGAGGGTTACCTTAAGAAAATGTTTGTTCAACAAGGTTTTATATTGCAACCCCTTGCATGCATTGCGCCTGTCACGGCTGCGGCGGCATTTTGGTTTGAGTCCCTGGAAGAGACCCTAGACACAGCTCCATTAGATGAGATTACACACAAGCTTAAAAACCTTAAGCTAGCTAATTCATTTATTTCTGATGCCGTAGTACACTTAACTAAACTTACGTCTAAGAATTCCGGATTCGCCATTCAGGCGCGCAGAGCGCTGTGGCTAAAATCCTGGTCAGCGGATGTGACTTCTAAATCTAAATTGCTTAACATACCTTTCAAGGGGCAGACATTATTCGGGCCCGGTTTGAAAGAAATTATCGCTGATATTACGGGAGGTAAAGGCCATGCCCTGCCTCAAGACAGAGCCAAACCAAGGGCTAGACAGTCTAATTTTCGTGCCTTTCGTAACTTCAAGGCAGGAGCAGCATCAACTTCCTCTGCCCCAAAACAGGAAGGAGCTGTTGCTCGCTACAGACAAGACTGGAAACCTAACCAGACCTGGAACAAGGGCAAGCAGGCCAGAAAACCTGCTGCTGCCCCTAAGACAGCATGAAGTGAGGGCCCCCGATCCGGAAACGGATCTAGTGGGGGGCAGACTCTCTCTCTTCGCCCAGGCTTGGGCAAGAGATGTCCAGGATCCCTGGGCGTTGGAGATCATATCTCAGGGATATCTTCTGGACTTCAAAGCTTCTCCTCCACAAGAGAGATTTCATCTTTCAAGGTTGTCAACAAACCAGATAAAGAAAGAGGCGTTTCTACGCTGTGTAAAAGATCTTTTACTCATGGGAGTGATCCATCCGGTTCCGCGGTCAGAACACGGACAAGGTTTTTACTCAAATCTGTTTGTGGTTCCCAAGAAAGAAGGAACCTTCAGACCAATATTGGATTTAAAGATCCTAAACAAATTCCTAAGAGTTCCATCGTTCAAAATGGAAACTATTCGGACAATCTTACCCATGATCCAAAGGGGTCAGTACATGACCACAGTGGATTTAAAGGATGCCTACCTTCACATACCGATTCACAAGGATCATTACCGGTATCTAAGGTTTGCCTTCCTAGACAGGCATTACCAGTTTGTAGCTCTTCCCTTCGGGTTAGCTACGGCTCCAAGAATCTTTACAAAGGTTCTGGGCTCTCTTCTGGCGGTACTAAGACCGCGAGGAATATCGGTAGCTCCGTACCTAGACGACATTCTGATACAAGCGTCAAGCTTCCAAACTGCCAAGTCTCATACAGAGTTAGTACTGGCATTTCTAAGGTCGCATGGGTGGAAAGTGAACGAAGAAAAGAGTTCTCTATTACCACTCACAAGAGTTCCCTTCTTGGGGACTCTTATAGATTCTGTAGAAATGAAAATTTACCTGACAGAGGACAGGTTAACAAAACATCTAAATGCTTGCCGTGTCCTTCATTCCATTCAACACCCGTCAGTGGCTCAATGCATGGAGGTAATCGGCTTAATGGTAGCGGCAATGGACATACAGGTATACCCCGCTCATACAGCGGGTTAGGGACCGGAGCCCCGCTGTAAAGTGAAAACCGACTTAAAGTGAGTCAATGCATTTTTTACTTGTTTTTCACTTGCCAGTGTGTTTACAAGCTTAAAAACATGTTTGAAATAACATATATAGGTGTGCAATAGTGCTAAGTTTAGTTTAATAACAACAAAAGACAGTACACTACTGTATTCAGTTATGCAGACAGTAGAAAGGGATACATATACTGTATACAGGTACTGTACAGTACAACATGTAGTACAATACAGTGGTATGTGCTTTATTGCTTATCTTTGCTTATGATTCATCATCTGAGTTTTCAATGCAAATCAGTTTTGAAGGTGGAGAACTTGACAAAGATTCATCAGGTCTTGATGTTGAAGGTGATGATGATGGCTGTGGGACTTTATTAAAATATGATAGCAAAGAAGTTTGCTTCATGGACTGACGCTTCCTTTCTCGAAGTATTTCTTTATAACATGCAATTCCATTTGACACAATTTTATTAACTGAAGAACTTCTTTCAAAATTGCCATCAATCTGCTCCAAACCTGCCAAACCTGTTTCAATTAAATTGACATATTCCTCTAATTCTTTTGTTGGCATTTCCCTAATGCAAACTGGGTCTTCATCAGTAGAACCATCAGTTTCAAGAAACAGTCTTCTTTGCTCTTCAATCATAATCAAATCTTCATCTGTCAATGGCTGGTCATGAGATGCAAGCAATTCTGTAACATCTTCAGGCTCCACTTCAAGTTCCAGTTGTCTAGCCATGTCCACAACGCTAGCATTGACTTCCTCTACCGAAGTCTCAAGGCCGGAAACATCATCCATAAAGGTGGGGATAAGCTTTTTCCACACACGTCTCAATGCTGATTCTGAAACTTCATTCCAGGAATCTCTAATTGCTTTAATAGCATCTAGAATTGTAAATCCTTTCCAGAAGGCTTTTAATTTGTTCTGTGTAGCACCATCAGATGCATCGCTATCTAAGGCAGTTATAGCAGCAGTAAATGTCTTCTTCAAATAATATGCTTTGAAGGTTGCAATCACTCCCTGATCCATAGGCTGAAGAATAGATGTGGTGTTTGCAGGCAAGAAAACAACTTGAATCTCATTGTACATTTCCATTAATGCTCGTGGGTGAGAAGGTGCATTGTCAGTAAGCATTAAAATTTTAAAAGGAATTTTTTTTTCCTTGCAGTAGGCTTCAACTGTGGGTTTAAAATAATCTGTAAACCATGTTGTAAATAGACTTGCAGTCATCCAGGCTTTAGTGTTTGATTTGTAGTAAACAGGCAGGCTAGATTTAGCATAGTTTTTCAGAGCCCTGGGATTCTCAGAATGGTAGATCATCATAGGCTTCAGCTTCAAATCACCAGCTGCATTAGCACCTAAAAGCAGTGTTAGTCGATCCTTTGCAGCTTTGAATCCTGGCATTAACTTTTCCTCCTTTGCAATGAATGTCCTAGATGGCATTTTTTTCCAGAAAAGGCCGGTTTCATCAACATTAAATATTTGCTGTGTGGTGTAACCACCATCTTCTATAATTTTAGCCAGCTCTTCTGGAAAAGCCTCTGCAGATTCAACATCTGCACTAGCTGCTTCCCCTTGCACTTTAATGTTGTGCAGATGACTTCTTTCCTTAAACCTGTTAAACCAACCTCTGCTAGCTTCAAAATTTTCATCTTTAGCACTCTCACCTCTATCAGTCTTCATTGCATTAAACAAGGATAGTGCCTTGCTTTGAATAATGGCTTGGCTTAAAGGAACATTGTGGCTGGTTTGATCTTCTATCCAAACCACTAGCAGCTTCTCCATTTCAGCAATAAGGTTGTCTCTCTTGCGAATCACTTTTGTGTGCACTGGAGTAGCACTTTTTACTTCTTTTAAGTATTTTTCTTTAGCGTTCACCACTGTGCTAACTGTTGTGCGAGCCAAACCTAACTTGCGGCCTATATCTGAGATGGACATGCCTTGCTCACTCATCTTTATCATTTCCAACTTTTGATTCAATGTAAGAGGCTTACGGATCCTCTTTTTTTCATCACCTGGAGCCAGGGCCATTGTAGAAATGTAGAAATAAAATAAAGACTAAAATACAAAACAGAGATGATACTGGGAGTGAATTTTTAAATTACTGTATGAAAAAAAAACATGAAAAAAAAAAGATTGTCTGCTCCTATTGCAATGATTGGTTTTACCTTTGTGCTTACCTTGAATAGTACAGGTAATAATCTCATATGCCTCCTTCATCTCATACAGTACCATACCATAACCTAATGTACAGTACTCTACTGTACCTGTACTGTATGACAGATCCTTATTTTATGTGGAGATCTCAAACCATGCCAAACAATACTGTACAGTACTAAAGTAGGTTATGTTTTATGGTATGGTACTGTATATGAGATGGAGGCATATGAAATGCTTACCTGTACTATTCAAGGTAAGCACAAAGGTATTATGACAATAATACTGTATACAGCATATACTGGTACTTGTACTGTACCTTTATTGGCCAAAAAATACTGCTTATGAAGAACTAGACTTGTGTGTACGGTACAATTACTGTATGGATTTAACAAATAATCCTGTACAGTACTGTACCTTTAATTGTACAAAAAATACTGTAATGCTTATGAAGACCGGTATACTGTACTGGACTTACCAAATTACAGTATCTGGTACAGTACAATACTGTACTGCACAGTTTTAGCAACCCTAAAGTCTTCCCAACGTACTCTGTAAAACCGCATGCAATTTTTCTCCTTACTCCTTGTCTAAGTCCTGAGCTGTGCCGCGCTGAGAAACTACTTCCGGGTTTGCGGCGGCGACGTATTAGCGAAACGACGTAAAGCGAATCGACGTAAAGCGGGGTATACCTGTAGTACCTTTTGCACGCCTGCATCTCAGACCACTGCAATTGTGCATGCTAAGTCAGTGGAATGGGGATTACTCAGATTTGTCCCCTATGCTGAATCTGGATCAAGAGACCAGAGATTCTCTTCTATGGTGGCTTTCTCGGCCACATATGTCCATGGGGAATGCGCTTCAGCAGGCCAGACTGGACAATTGTAACAACAGACGCCAGCCTTTTAGGTTGGGGCGCTGTCTGGAATTCCCTGAAGGCTCAGGGATCATGGACTCAGGAGGAGAGTCTCCTTCCAATAAACATTCTGGAATTGAGAGCAGTTCTCAATGCCCTTCTGACTTGGCCTCAGTTAGCAACTCTGAGGTTCATCAGGTTTCAGTCGGACAACATCACGACTGTGGCTTACATCAATCATCAGGGAGGGACAAGGAGTTCCCTAGCGATGATGGAAGTCTCAAAGATTATTCGCTGGGCAGAGTCTCACTCTTGCCACCTGTCAGCGATTCACATCCCAGGCGTGGAGAACTGGGAGGCGGATTTCCTAAGTAGCCAGACTTTTCATCCGGGGGAGTGGGAACTTCATCCGGAGGTCTTTGCCCAAATACTTCGACGTTGGGGCAAACCAGATCTGGATCTCATGGCGTCTCGCCAGAACGCCAAACTTCCTTGTTACGGATCCAGGTCCAGGGACCCGGGAGCGGCGCTGATAGATGCTCTGACAGCACCTTGGGTCTTCAACATGGCTTATGTGTTTCCACCCTTCCCGATGCTTCCTCGATTGATTGCCAGGATCAAACAGGAGAAAGCATCGGTGATTCTAATAGCGCCTGCATGGCCACGCAGGACCTGGTATGCAGATCTAGTGGAAATGTCATACTGTCCACCTTGGTCGCTGCCTCTGAGACAGGACCTTCTAATTCAGGGTCCTTTCAAACATCAAAATCTAATTTCTCTGAAGCTGACTGCATGGAGATTGAACGCTTGATTTTATCAAAGCGTGGATTTTCGGAGTCAGTAATTGATACCTTAATACAGGCTAGGAAACCTGTTACCAGGAAAATTTACCATAAGATATGGCGTAAATATTTACACTGGTGCGAATCCAAGAGTTACTCATGGAGTAAGGTTAGGATTCCTAGGATATTGTCTTTTCTACAAGAAGGTTTAGAAAAGGGTTTATCTGCAAGTTCTTTGAAGGGACAGATCTCAGCTCTGTCCATCCTTTTACACAAACGTCTGTCAGAAGTTCCAGACGTTCAGGCTTTTTGTCAGGCTTTGGCCAGGATTAAGCCTGTGTTTAAGACTGTTGCTCCACCGTGGAGCTTAAACTTAGTTCTTAACGTTTTACAGGGTGTTCCGTTTGAACCCCTTCATTCCATTGATATCAAGCTGTTATCTTGGAAAGTTCTGTTTTTAATGGCTATTTCCTCGGCTCGTAGAGTCTCTGAGTTATCGGCCTTACATTGTGATTCTCCTTATCTGATTTTTCATTCAGACAAGGTAGTTCTGCGTAGTAAACCTGGATTCCTACCTAAGGTAGTCACTAACAAGAATATCAATCAAGAGATTGTTGTTCCATCATTGTGCCCTAACCCTTCTTCAAAGAAGGAACGACTTCTGCACAATCTAGACGTAGTCCGTGCCCTGAAATTTTATTTACAGGCAACTAAAGATTTTCGCCAAACTTCTTCCCTGTTTGTCGTTTATTCTGGACAGAGGAGAGGTAAAAAAGCATCTGCTACCTCTCTCTCTTTTTGGCTTCGTAGCATAATACGTTTAGCCTATGAGACTGCTGGACAGCAGCCTCCTGAAAGAATTACAGCTCATTCTACGAGAGCTGTGGCTTCCACGTGGGCCTTTAAGAATGAGGCCTCTGTTGAACAGATTTGCAAGGCTGCAACTTGGTCTTCTCTTCATACTTTTTCCAAATTTTACAAATTTGACACTTTTGCTTCTTCTGAGGCTGTTTTTGGGAGAAAGGTTCTTCAGGCAGTGGTTCCTTCCGTGTAAAGATCCTACCTGTCCCTCCCGTCATCCGTGTACTTTAGCTTTGGTATTGGTATCCCATAAGTAATGGATGACCCGTGGACTGACTACACTTAACAGGAGAAAACATAATTTATGCTTACCTGATAAATTCCTTTCTCCTGTAGTGTAGTCAGTCCACGGCCCGCCCTGTTTTTTATGGCAGGTCTAAATTTTAAATTATACTCCAGTCACCACTGCACCCTATAGTTTCTCCTTTCTCGTTTGGTTTTCGGTCGAATGACTGGGTGTGACGTAGAGGGGAGGAGCTATATAGCAGCTCTGCTTGGGTGATCCTCTTGCACTTCCTGTTAGGGAGGAGTTAATATCCCATAAGTAATGGATGACCCGTGGACTGACTACACTACAGGAGAAAGGAATTTATCAGGTAAGCATAAATTATGTTATTATCAATCAACTGTGTTTAATCTTTTTAAATCATAATAAAGTTTACATACCCTGGTGATTTTGGCCTAATAACATGCACACAAGTTGACACAAAGGGGTTTGAATGGCTATTAAAGGTAACCATCCTCACCTGTGATCTGTTTTCTTGTAATTAGTGTGTGTGTATAAAAGGTCAATGAGTTTCTGGACTTCTGACAGACCCTTGCATCTTTCATCCAGTGCTGCACTGACGATTCTGGATTCTGAGTAATGGGGAAAGCAAAAAAATTGTCAAAGGATCTGTGGGAAAAGGTAGTTGAACTGTATAAAACAGGAAAGGGATATAAAAAGATTTCCAATGAATTGAGGATGCAAATCAGCAGTGTTCAAACTCTAATAAAGCAGTTTCTTTTAATTTTTTCATTTGTTACTGTATAGCCGTGCATAACCTTAAAGGCACACTCAAGTCAAAATGGTTTGGATACATTTCTAGCTAGAAACAGGATTCAGGGATGTGATTGCTTGTGTTAAATGGGTCACCTTTCAAAGGGATTAATTTAAACTCAACTGGAGCTTTTTTGAAGGTATATTAGATTTGTATAGGTTGATCTCGATGGACTGTCTGTTTTTCAACCTCATCTACTATGTTAAAATTAAACTTTCATGATCTAGATAGAGCATGCAATTTTAAACAACTTTCCGATTTACTTCCATCAACAAAATTATTATTATTATCGGTTATTTGTAGAGCGCCAAAAGATTCTGCAGAGCTAAAATGTGCAGTTTACACTTTGAGTCACCAGCTCCTACTGAGCATGTGCAAGAATTAACAGACTATAGGTATATGCATTTTTAATTGGCTGATGGCTGTCACACGATACAGGAGGAGTGGAAATAGACATAACTTTGAAATTTGTCAGAAAAAAATATTCTTCTCGTTTGAATTTCAAACAGGGGTCAATTTATGATACAATGTAGCGTATCATGTCTGTCGCACATCGATAAATGCCGACAGCATACGCTGTCGGAATTTATCATTGCACCAGCAGTTCTTGTGAACTGCTGGTGCAATGCCGCCCCCTGCAGATTCGCGGCCAAGCGGCCACTAGCAGCGGGTATCATTAAACCCGATCGCATTGATTTCTGTCTGCCGCCTCAGAGCAGGCGGACAGGTTATGGAGCAGCGATCTTTAGAAACATGGGGCATCAAGCTCCGTACGGAGCTTGATAAATTGACCCCTAAGTGCTGTTGTATTGTTTTTTTTTTTATCATGCATTTGTTGATTATGCAAATCTACTGTATTTACTGGTCGTTTAAATAGACGATGCTCTAATTAATTTGTGTACGTAACTTTTGCATTAGTGTCTTGTACATATTATTTGTTTAAAACCCCTGCAAAGGTGTTAAACACATATCAAGCACTAACTGTGCAGCATGTTTGAGGGTCAGGCTTCGGAATCCAGAGAACACACTAAAACACCTTATTGCAGATAAACAAGGCAAAATAAATAATAAAACAATGTATTGGGCACATGAGTTCTGAGTTTACTGTCCAATTAATAAGCTAGTAGAGACTACACACTCTTTCTTAAAAAACGTATGTTGATTGTATTCCTTTAAAAAATGATTTACCAAATGATTTATCTGAAAAAATCTCAATAATCTTTAATAGTGATTTCTTGTACAAAATTATTAGATATGTTTTTTTTAAAGAGCTGTGATCGAGTCCTATACAATAAAAGTTTCTAAACTTTTTTTTTATCATTGCAAGAAAAATATTGATGCAATATGTACACAAATATATGCCAAGGAACATTAGAGTATGATAAAGTACGGTAATAAGCAGAAATTATTTCATTTTAATGAAGAAAAAGCATTCTGTTTCTGATTGTCATTTTACATATATTCAAATAAATAAATATGTCCCTGATTTTTATTCATCTAAATCTACCATTGCGTTTAACCTCTTGTCTTCTAGAGAGGGTTGTAGTGTGTTTTTATGTAATATTGTGCGGCCCTTCCTGACAGCCAAGACATTTGAAAAACATATATGACACTTAGATATCAGTCACAATCCTTCAGAAAAAACAGAATTTATGCTTACCTGATAAATTACTTTCTCCAACGGTGTGTCCGGTCCACGGCGTCATCCTTACTTGTTGGAATATTCTCTTCCCCAACAGGAAATGGCAAAGAGCACAGCAAAAGCTGTCCATATAGCCCCTCCTCAGGCTCCGCCCCCCAGTCATTCGACCGACGGTTAGAAGAAAAAAGGAGAAACTATAGGGTGCCGTGGTGACTGTAGTATATAGAGAAAGAAATTTTTCAAACCTGATGAAAAAACCAGGGCGGGCCGTGGACCGGACACACCGTTGGAGAAAGTATTTTATCAGGTAAGCATAAATTCTGTTTTCTCCAACATTGGTGTGTCCGGTCCACGGCGTCATCCTTACTTGTGGGAACCAATACCAAAGCTTTAGGACACGGATGAAGGGAGGGAGCAAATCAGGTTACCTAAACGGAAGGCACCACGGCTTGCAAAACCTTTCTCCCAAAAATAGCCTCCGAAGAAGCATAAGTATCAAATTTGTAGAATTTGGCAAAAGTGTTCAGGGAAGACCAAGTCGCTGCCTTACATGTCTGATCAACAGAAGCCTCGTTCTTGAAGGCCCATGTGGAAGCCACAGCCCTAGTGGAGTGAGCTGTGATTCGTTCAGGAGGCTGCCGTCCGGCAGTCTCGTACGCCAATCGGATAATGCTTTTCAGCCAGAAAGAAATAGAGGTAGCAGTAGCTTTTTGTCCTCTCCTCTTACCAGAGTAAACGACAAACAAAGATGAGGTTTGTCTAAAATCCTTTGTTGCTTCTAAATAGAGCTTTAAAGCACGGACTACATCTAAATTGTGTAACAAACGTTCCTTCTTTGAAACTGGATTCGGACACAGAGAAGGAACAACTATTTCCTGGTTAATATTCTTGTTGGAAACAACTTTTGGAAGAAAACCAGGCTTGGTACGCAAAACAACCTTATCTGAATGGAAAACCAGATAGGGTGGATCACACTGCAAAGCAGATAATTCAGAAACTCTTCTAGCAGAAGAAATAGCAACCAAAAACAGAACTTTCCAAGATAGTAACTTGATATCTATGGAATGTAAGGGTTCAAACGGAACCCCTTGAAGAACTGAAAGAACTAAATTTAGACTCCAAGGAGGAGTCAAGGGTCTGTAAACAGGCTTAATTCTGATCAAAGCCTGTACAAAAGCTTGTACATCTGGCACAGTTGCCAGTCGTTTATGTAACAAGACAGATAAGGCAGAAATCTGTCCTTTTAGAGAACTCGCTGACAATCCCTTATCCAAACCTTCTTGGAGAAAGGAGAGGATCTTAGGAATTTTAATCTTACTCCAGGAGAATCCCTTGGATTCACACCAACAGATATATCTTTTCCATATTTTATGGTAAATTTTTCTAGTCACAGGTTTTCTGGCTTGGACCAGAGTATCTATCACTGAATCTGAAAACCCACACTTGGATAAAATCAAACGTTTAATTTCCAAGCAGTCAGCTGCAGAGAAACTAGATTTGGATGTTCGAATGGACCTTGTACTAGAAGATCCTGTCTCAAAGGTAGCTTCCATGGTGGAGCCGATGACATATTCACCAGGTCTGCATACCAAGTCCTGCGCGGCCACGCAGGAGCTATCAGAATCACTGAGGCCTTCTCCTGTTTGATCCTGGCTACAAGCCTGGGAAGGAGAGGGAACGGTGGAAACGCATAAGCTAGGTTGAACGACCAAGGCGCCACTAATGCATCCACTAGAGTCGCCTTGGGATCCCTGGATCTGGACCCGTAGCAAGGAACCTTGAAGTTCTGACGGGACGCCATCAGATCCATGTCTGGAATGCCCCATAATTGAGTCAACTGGGCAAACACCTCCGGGTGGAGTTCCCACTCCCCCGGATGGAAAGTCTGACGACTCAGATAATCCGCCTCCCAGTTGTCTACTCCTGGGATGTGGATTGCAGATAGGTGGCAGGAGTGATCCTCCGCCCATTTGATGATTTTGGATACCTCTCTCATCGCCAAGGAACTCCTTGATCCCCCCTGATGGTTGATGTAAGCTACAGTCGTCATGTTGTCTGACTGGAATCTTATGAATCCGGCCTTCGCTAGTTGAGGCCAAGCCCGGAGAGCATTGAATATCGCTCTCAGTTCCAGGATGTTGATCGGGAGAAGAGACTCTTCCCAAGACCATAAACCCTGAGCTTTCAGGGAATCCCATACCGCGCCCCAGCCTAATAGACTGGCGTCGGTCGTGACAATGACCCACTTTGGTCTGCGGAAACTCATTCCCTGAGACAGGTGATCCTGGGACAACCACCAACGGAGTGAGTCTCTGGTCATCTGGTCTACTTGAATCTTTGGAGACAAGTCTGTATAGTCCCCATTCCACTGCTTGAGCATGCACAGTTGTAATGGTCTTAGATGAATTCGAGTAAAAGGAACTATGTCCATTGCTGCAACCATCAACCCTACTACTTCCATGCACTAAGCTATGGAAGGCTGCAGAATAGAGAGAAGAACTTGACAAGCGTTTAGAAGCTTTGACTTTCTGACTTCTGTCAAGAAGATCTTCATTTCTAAAGAATCTATTATTGTTCCCAAAAAGGGAACTCTTGTCGACGGAGACAGGGAACTCTTTTCTTCGTTCACCTTCCACCCGTGAGATCTGAGAAAGGCTAGAACAATGTCTGTATGAGCCTTTGCCTTGGAAAGAGACGACGCTTGAATTAGAATGTCGTCCAGATAAGGTGCCACTGCAATGCCCCTTGGTCTTAGAACCGCTAGAAGGGACCCGAGCACCTTTGTGAAAATTCTGGGAGCAGTGGCTAGTCCGAATGGGAGAGCCACTAACTGATAATGATTGTCCAGAAAGGCGAACCTTAGGAACTGATGATGATCTTTGTGGATAGAAATATGTAGATATGCATCCT
Organism: Bombina bombina; assembly: GCF_027579735.1. Classification (NCBI taxonomy): domain Eukaryota; kingdom Metazoa; phylum Chordata; class Amphibia; order Anura; family Bombinatoridae; genus Bombina; species Bombina bombina. The sequence continues at coordinate 608,385,496 of NC_069500.1, read as the reverse complement.
TTAAATCCACGGTAGTCATATATTGACCCTCCTGGATTGTAGGTAAAATTGTTCGAATGGTTTCCATTTTGAACGATGGAACTCTGAGAAATTTGTTTAGAATTTTTAAATCCAGAATTGGTCTGAAAGTTCCCTCTTTTTTGGGAACTACAAACAGATCGGAGTAAAACCCCTGACCTTGTTCCACAGTTGGAACCGGGTGAATCACTCCCATCTTTAACAGGTCTTCTACACAATGTAAGAATGCCTGTCTCTTTATTTGGTTTGAAGATAAGTGAGAAATGTGGAACCTTCCCCTTGGGGGTAGTTCCTTGAATTCTAGAAGATAACCCTGAGAGACTATTTCTAGTGCCCAGGGATCCTGAACATCTCTTGCCCAAGCCTGAGCAAAGAGAGAGAGTCTGCCCCCTACTAGATCCGGTCCCGGATCGGGGGCTACCCCTTCATGCTGTTTTGGTAGCAGCAGCAGGCTTCTTGGCCTGTTTACCCTTGTTCCAGCCTTGCATTGGTTTCCAAGCTGGTTTAGTCTGGGAAGCGTTACCCTCTTGTCTAGAGGCTGTAGAGTTGGAAGCCGGTCCGTTCCTGAAATTGCGAAAGGAACGAAAATTGGACTTATTCTTAGCCTTGAAAGGCCTACCTTGTGGGAGGGCATGGCCCTTTCCCCCAGTGATGTCTGAAATAATTTCTTTCAATTCTGGCCCAAAAAGGGTCTTACCTTTGAAAGGGATATTAAGCAATTTTGTCTTGGAAGATACATCCGCCGACCAAGACTTTAGCCAGAGCGCTCTACGCGCCACAATTGCAAACCCTGAGTTTTTCGCCGCTAATCTCGCTAACTGCAAATCGGCGTCTAAAATAAAGGAATTAGCTAACTTAAGTGCGTGAATTCTGTCCATAACCTCCTCATATGGAGTCTCCCTACTGAGCGACTTTTCCAGTTCCTAGAACCAGAACCACGCCGCTGTAGTGACAGGAATAATGCACGAAATAGGTTGAAGGAGGTATCCTTGCTGTACAAAAATCATTTTAAGCAAATCCTCCAATTTTTTATCCATAGGATCTTTAAAAGCACAATTGTCCTCAATGGGAATGGTCGTGCGTTTGGCTAGTGTAGAAACCGCCCCCTCGACCTTAGGGACAGTTTGCCATGTGTCCTTCCTGGGGTCGACCATGGGGAACAATTTCTTAAATATAGGAGGAGGGACAAAAGGTATGCCTGGTTTCTCCCACTCCTTATTCACTATGTCCGCCACCCTTTTAGGTATTGGAAAGGCATCAGGGTGCACCGGGACCTCTAGGAACTTGTCCATCTTGCACAATTTTTCTGGGATGACCAGATTGTCACAATCATCCAGAGTAGATAGCACCTCCTTAAGTAATGCGCGGAGATGCTCTAATTTAAATTTAAATGTCACAACATCAGGTTCTGCCTGCTGAGAAATTCTTCCTGTATCAGAAATTTCTCCATCTGACAAACCCTCCCTCACTGCCACTTCAGACTGGTGTGAGGGTATGACAAATAAATTATCATCAGCGCCCTCCTGCTCTACAGTGTTTAAAACTGAGCAATCACGCTTTCTCTGAAATCCTGGCATCTTGGATAAAATATTAGCTATGGAGTTATCCATTACTGCCGTCAATTGTTGCATAGTAACAAGCATTGGCGCGCTAGAAGTACTAGGTACACAGAAGGAGAGGATGCAGAACTATCCCTACTTCCTTCATCTGAGGAATCATCCTGGGCAACCTTACTAAATGTGACAGTACTGTCCTTACTTTGTTTGGACGCCATGGCACAATTATCACATACATTTGAAGGGGGAACCACCTTGGCCTCCATACATACAGAACATGAGCTATCTGAAGGTACAGACATGTTAAACAGGCTTAAACAGGTTAATAAAGCACAAAAAACGTTTTTAAACAAAACCGTTACTGTCTCTTTAAATGTTAAACAGGGCACACTTTATTACTGAATATGTGAAAAACTATGAAGGAATTATCCAAACTTTACCAAATTTTCACCACAGTGTCTTAATGCATTCAAAGTATTGCACCCCAAAGCTGTTAACCCTTAAAATGCTGAAACCGGAGCCGTTTGCAATTAAACTCCACTACAGTCACAGCCACAGCCTTTGTTGTGACTTCACCTATCCCAGGGGGGTATACGATACCAATTCAAGCCTTCTAGGAACGTTTTCAGTGGATACCAGACCCTCTCACATGCAGCTGCATGCACTGCACTCAAAAGAAACTGCACAATAATGGCGCGAAAATGAGGCTCTGCCTACTACAGTGAAGGCCCTTCCTGACTGGGAAGGTTTCTAAACTAGTGCCTGGCGTTAAAAACGTTCCCCAAATATTAAAAAGTGTGAAATCCACTTTCAAACTTTAAATAATAACTTAAATAAACAATCGATTTAGCCCTTAAGAGTGTCCACCAGTTAATAGCCCATAAAAAGCCCTTTATTCTTTCTGAGTCTAAGAAAATGGCTTACCGATCCCCATGAGGGAAAATGACAGCCTTCCAGCATTACACAGTCTTGTTAGAAAAATGGCTAGTCATACCTTGAGCAGGAAAGTCTGCAAACTGTTCCCCCCAACTGAAGTTCTCTGGGCTCAACAGTCCTGCGTGGGAACAGCAATTGATTTTAGTTACTGCTGCTAAAATCATACTCCTCTTTTAAACAGAACTCTTCATCTCTTTCTGTTTCAGAGTAAATAGTACATACCAGTACTATTTCAAAATAACAAACTTTTGATAGAAGAATAAAAAACTACAACTAAACACCACATACTCTTCACCATCTCCGTGGGGATGCTACTTGTTCAGAGCGGCAAAGAGAATGACTGGGGGGCGGAGCCTGAGGAGGGGCTATATGGACAGCTTTTGCTGTGCTCTTTGCCATTTCCTGTTGGGGAAGAGAATATTCCCACAAGTAAGGATGACGTCGTGGACCGGACACACCAATGTTGGAGAAATGAACCTGATTATCAACAGAAAAAAAAAATAAAGTCTATGGGTTTTTGTAGATAAATAATTTTATTGTAATCAACCCTCAGTACCCAGACAGAACATTGAAGAACCTAGTGCATATCTGTTTAGGAGCCAGGGAAGTATTTTATGCTGAGCTACATTCAGAAACACAAACGGCTAGATTACGAGTTTTGCGTTGAGTGAAAAAGCCTCATAACGCTGTTTTTTTCACTATCGCTGGTATTACGAGTCTTGCAGGTATATCTGTCCTGCACACTTTTTTGGCCGTAACGCAAACATAACTACCGCAACTTTCAAAAAGTCCTTTTTCAATGGGACTTCCATAGCACGGTATTACGAGTTTGCCTGGGAGGCCAAAAAGTGAGCAATACAGCCTATAACTATAAGATCCGTACCGTAAACTGAAAGTCAGTAGTTATGGATTTTATGTTACAAAGCCGTAACATAAAATGCATAACTAAAGTGCTAAAAAGTACACTAACACCCATAAACTACATATTAACCCCTAAACCGAGGCCCTCCCGCATCGCAAACACTCAAATAAAATTATTAACCCCTAATCTGCCGCTCCGGACATCGCCGCCACTTATAAACTACCTATTAACCCCTAAACCGAGGCCCTCCCGCATCGCAAACACTAAATTAAAATTATTAACCCCTAATCTGCCACTCCCGACATTGCCGCCACTTTAATAAACATATTAACCCCTAAACCGCCACACTCCCGCATCTAGTTAAATATTATTAACCCCTAATCTGCTGTCCCTAACATCGCCGCAACCTACATTACTGTTATTAACACCTAATCTACTGCCCCCAAAATCGCCACCACTATACTAAAGTTATTAACCCCTAAACCTAACCCTAAGTCTAACCCTACCCCTAACTTTAACATAATTAAAATAAATCTAAATAAAAATTACAATTAATACCTAAATAATTCCTATTTAAAACTAAATACTTACCTGTAAAATAAACCCTAAGCTAGCTACAATATAACTAATAGTTATATTGTATCTATCTTAGGTTTTATTTTTATTTCACAGCTAAGTTTGTATTTATTTTAACTAGGTAGACTAGTTAGTAAATAGTTATTAACTACCTAGTTAAAATAAATACAAATTTACCTGTAAAATAAAACCTAACTTGTCTTATACTAACACCTAAGATAGTTAAGGAGATGGGACTAGCGCCTACTCTATACCCTTAGCTCGGGGGAGGGGTGTAACCTAGTGACCATCAATAGAAGTCAAGTAAGAAAGAAAGGGGACCCCCCAAGCGCCTACCAAGCCGGAGGCAAAAGGGGATAGCACTACAGGTTTACTAAAATTATTAAAATTATTAAAATTTATTAACAATGTCTAAAAACATACAATGCAAATCATGGATCCATGAGGAATAATAACTAATAATAATAAAAACAATAAATCAGGATATACAAACAATGTGCAAAATATCAGCAACAGATAGTAAGCAACAAATAATCACAGATGTTGGACTGAGAATACACGGGAATGGGTAATAGGGATACTCAGAAAATTATCAACAATATATCAAAAATATCAAAAGATATATCAAAAATAGCTAGTGTCCAGAAATGTTCAATAGTGTAAAATCCAAAATTAAAAAATCATCGCGAGAAATGACTCGATAGAAAAATGTGTCTTAGAAAAATCATGTGAATTGCAATTAAGTGACGAAAAAATGAAAAAAATTAATGCGGTGTAGACAAAGTGAAAATAGTCACCCAGACCTAGATGGATATTCCTTGTAGTGATCCCACAGTGTAGATATATCCTTGAGGGTGTGAGGGGAGGAAGGGCTGTGTCCACAGGAGTGTGAAACAGGATTAGAGTCTGAACCAGATTGGCCCAAAAAACGATGTCCACCTAAAAATATAAAGAAAAATATGGTGCAGATAACTTCACACAATAGTACATAAAAGGGAATAGGCTTACCAATACTCAGTCGACTTGTTTCGGCCCCAATAAGGCCTTTATCAAGACTGAGTTTATTTAGGAAAATGTATCCTTATAAAAGGGTATTGTAGCCAATGGTCATGTTGAATTTTTGCGCCAAAACTTTAAGCTCCGCCCACTTCCTGTTAACTGCATTGTGGGTATGGGTATTGTATTCATAGTATGGGCATTCTCTCCAATATTATTCCTATATTGGTCCTAGCCAGCTGATCTATATGTGCTTAAATAAGAAAGGTATTAAACATGGTATCTGTTTCGTATGTGTAGTTACTTGGTATCAAAGTTAATATCGGATTCCAACTTCCGGTTGTTATGGACAATGATGTCACTTCCGGTTTGTTTGCATAGAGTATAGCAGAATTCTATAACAAACTTATTGTGCCAGAATCTGACTATAGTGATTTATCTAGCCAAAATGAATAATGGATAATAATTCCAAAGGGTGGATCCTACTATCTAGAGTATAAAAGATTGCCCACGGAGTGTTGTTTCCGGTAACGGCAAGATGTGATGTCATTTCCGGTTAAGAAATGCCCCCGGAGTTTTACTTCCGTTATCGGTAAATTCTGAGGTTATTTCCGGTCCGATTAATGGAGCCGTACTTTCTCTTAAGGAATTCAATTTAGACGTGATAGGCTAAGTTTGGTACAGAGTATTACTATGATGCATATACAGTACAACTCCAAAAATCCGGACTGCTTGGGGATTTGTCCAGTCTGTATTTTTGGATTTTCCAGATTCTCAGACATCAATGCTAAAATACAGTACCTTGTAAATAATAAAGGAGATGTGTTAATTTTTTTTAAAAATTTTTAATGCAGTAACTAATGCAGTAACTAAATAATGAACAGATTGCCTAGAATAGAGTACAGTACTGTACACATGCATATGTACATTCCTTTCTGTTACAGATATTTCTTCGGTACATGCTGAACTGCTTGTTCACCGAATGCTAACACCTGCTACACCTGGTGATCCGCTTATGAACTGAGCTTCTGCGATGCAGGATGGCTATTAGCAGATGTTTCCTCTGTTTTAAAAGATAAAAAGAGATGTTTTTAAGTAAATACTGCACTGTGTAAGGCGTTTCATTTTTACAGTATTAAAATAAAGTACAGTACTGTACCTGCATATGACATGTTTTCTTCTTCCTGCTGTGCAAGGTGATCTGTTTGTGGATTGAGTGTTGTGAGTGTTTGCTGCTGCAGTTGATTGGTAGTTTGGATGGCAGATGCTTCTGTTGTTTTTTGTAAATATCTTCGTATGTCACATTGTCTGCGACTTTGTAATTTCTTTGTGATAAAATTATTTTGCACCATGTGCACTTGCATGACGTCTTGGAGTGTAAAGCTATGGTTTTGTTCCACAAATTTCACAATGGTTTCCATGCATTTTTCAGCAGTAGCCCAAGATACCTTTTCAGTTTCAAGTCTGTCATCTTCTTCATCAGATTTTTCAGAAGTGTGCTCCTCTGTCTGATCTGGATTTGTGATGCTGTCAATGATTTCTTGATCAGTAAAAGTGGCTGCAATCTCAACATCATCTTCAATGCATATCCACTCTTCTAGGTCCTCTTCATTAAGTTTGCATAGGGGGTTGTCTTCCTGGGCTAGTTTGACAGATTGCATGAGTTCATTCACTTCAGATGCTCTCTGCTCTACAAGGAACCCTTCAAGATCTTCATTTTCCTCACACTCTAGCTCTCCATGCATCACATTTGGCCATAACTTTTGCCAAGCTCTTAAAAGAGTTACAGGCTTGACTGTGTTCCATGCAGTTACAAGAGAAAACACTGCATCTTTTATTGTAAAGCTACGTTGAAATTCTATAGAATCAACATCCTTGTTTAACATTTTCATCATAAAGTCATTTTTATAATGGCATTTGAAGTTCCTAATGACTCCTTAGTCCATGGGCTGAATTAGTGATGTAACATTTGGTGGCAAGTAAGATGCAAAAATATTTCCACAATCAGACACTAATTTTGATTCATGGGGGTGAGCCCTACAGTTGTCAAGAAGCAGCAAGCACTTTGTGTTAGCAGGTTTTCCCAAATTTGTTAGGTTCTGGCGGACTGATGGAATAAAATCATTAACAAACCAATCTTGAAAAATGTCTTTGTCCATCCAAGCATTTTTTTGAGCTTTATAAGTCACAGGGAGGTGCAAAACTCCTTTAAATGCCCGTGGGCGCTTATATTTGCCAATCACCAGAAGCTTGATTTTATGCTGTCCAGAAGCATTAGCACAGGTGAGGACAGTAAGTCTTTCTTTATTCATCTTAAAACCTTTAGCATTTCGTTCTTGGTTTCCAGCCAGAGTTTTAGTGGGCAGACATTTCCAGAAAACACCTGTTTCATCTGCATTGTAAATTTGATCAGGTGTGAAATTATAGTCAATGACAATTTTTTCAAATGTTGCACTATAATCTGCTGCAGCATGTGTATCAGCTGACTGCCTTTCTCCAACAACATTTAGCTGTCTAATACCATGACGCATTTTAAAATTCCTAAGCCACCCACTGCTAAAGTTACATTCAGAATCAATGTTCATTTGCTCCTTAAAAGATTTTGCTTTGGTGATAAGAATTGGCCCAGAAATTGCCATACCTTCTGATCGTTTAATCAAAAACCATTCATGCAAAACCTTATCAAGATTTTCTAACTTTGGCTTATGTAAACTTTTTCTTTCTGCAATTTTGTTGTAAGGCTCAGATGAGGCTGTAAACTGTAGAATTTTATTTTTGGCATTTTTTATATCATAAATGGTAGACTTTCCAATGTCATATGTTTCCATTAGAACAGAAACACTAACCCCTGATTCAAGTTTTTTGATGATTTCAAGTTTGTCACTGTTTCTCCTACGCTTCTGTTTATCCACTTTAGGAGACATTGGTGGTACAGTACTGTATAACGGTACTGTGCAGTGTAAAGATGCTAAATACCTGCACAGGTACCGGTCATGTAGTTGTGGAGCTCAGATTTCCCTTTTTGCCGCACCCGCACTGAAATTTGCATGCGCTTAGAGAAACCAACACCCGGAAGTTGTGATCGCGCCGGAGTCCGGATTCTCGGGTTGTCCGGATTTCCGGGGTCCGGATTTTTGGAGTTGTACTGTATGTCATTTCCGGTTTACACAGAAACGGACAAATCTAACTTATATCTAATAGAAACGGACAGAACTTAACATATATAGAATTTTCGCTTGATTGTGTGTATCAATACAAAGTATTAATGTGATCCACATATGTTATTTCCGGTTTACACAGAAACGGACAAATCTAACTTATATCTAATAAAATATATCTAATAAAGAATTTTCGCTTGTTTGTGTGTATCAATTGTAGCTCGCTTGCCAACTATGTACATAAAAAACATAATTTATGCTTACCTGATAAATTCCTTTCTTCTGTTGTGTGATCAGTCCACGGGTCATCATTACTTCTGGGATATTATCTGCTCCCCTACAGGAAGTGCAAGAGGATTCACCCAGCAGAGTTGCTATATAGCTCCTCCCCTCTACGTCACCTCCAGTCATTCGACCAAAGACCAACGAGAAAGGAGAAGCCAAGGGTGTAGTGGTGACTGAATTATAATTTAAAAAATATGTACCTGCCTTAAAAAACAGGGCGGGCCGTGGACTGATCACACAACAGAAGAAAGGAATTTATCAGGTAAGCATAAATTATGTTTTATTCTGTTATGTGTGATCAGTCCACGGGTCATCATTACTTCTGGGATACCAATACCAAAGCAAAAGTACACGGATGACGGGAGGGATAGGCAGGCTCATTATACAGAAGGAACCACTGCCTGAAGAACCTTTCTCCCAAAAATAGCCTCCGAAGAAGCAAAAGTGTCAAATTTGTAAAATTTGGAAAAAGTATGAAGCGAAGACCAAGTTGCAGCCTTGCAAATCTGTTCAACAGAGGCCTCATTCTTAAAGGCCCAAGTGGAAGCCACAGCTCTAGTGGAATGAGCTGTAATTCTTTCAGGAGGCTGCTGTCCAGCAGTCTCATAGGCTAAACGTATTATGCTACGAAGCCAAAAAGAGAGAGAGGTAGCAGAAGCTTTTTGACCTCTCCTCTGTCCAGAATAAACGACAAACAGGGAAGAAGTTTGGCGAAAATCTTTAGTTGCCTGCAAGTAGAACTTGAGGGCACGAACTACATCCAGATTGTGTAGAAGACGTTCCTTCTTTGAAGAAGGATTTGGACACAAGGATGGAACAACAATCTCTTGATTGATATTCCTGTTAGAGACAACCTTAGGTAAGAACCCAGGTTTAGTACGCAGAACTACCTTGTCTGAGTGAAAGATCAGATAAGGAGAATCACAATGTAGGGCTGATAACTCAGAGACTCTTCGAGCCGAGGAAATAGCCATTAAAAATAGAACTTTCCAAGATAACAATTTTATATCAATGGAATGAAGGGGTTCAAACGGAACACCCTGTAAAACGTTAAGAACTAAGTTTAAACTCCATGGCGGAGCAACAGTTTTAAACACAGGCTTGATCCTAGCTAAAGCCTGACAAAAGGCCTGGATGTCTGAATTTTCTGACAGACGCCTGTGTAACAAGATGGACAGAGCTGAGATCTGTCCCTTTAATGAGCTAGCCGATAAACCCTTTTCTAAACCTTCTTGTAGAAAAGACAATATCCTAGGAATCCTAACCTTACTCCAGGAGTAATCTTTGGATTCACACCAGTATAGGTATTTACGCCATATTTTATGGTAAATCTTTCTGGTAACAGGCTTCCTAGCCTGTATCAGGGTATCAATAACCGACTCAGAAAAACCACGTTTTGATAAAATCAAGCGTTCAATTTCCAAGCAGTCAGCTTCAGAGAAGTTAGACTTTGATGTTTGAATGGACCCTGAATCAGAAGGTCCTGTCTTAGAGGTAGAGACCAAGGCGGACAGGATGACATGTCCACTAGATCTGCATACCAAGTCCTGCGCGGCCATGCAGGCGCTATTAGAATCACTGATGCTCTCTCCTGTTTGATTTTGGCAATCAATCGAGGAAGCAGCGGGAAGGGTGGAAACACATAAGCCATCCTGAAGTTCCAAGGTGCTGTCAAAGCATCTATCAGAACCGCTCCCGGATCCCTGGATCTGGATCCGTAGCGAGGAAGTTTGGCGTTCTGGCGAGACGCCATGAGATCTATCTCTGGTTTGCCCCAACGTCGAAGTATTTGGGCAAAGACCTCCGGATGAAGTTCCCACTCCCCCGGATGAAGAGTCTGGCGACTCAAGAAATCCGCCTCCCAGTTCTCCACTCCCGGGATGTGGATTGCTGACAGGTGGCAAGAGTGAGACTCTGCCCAGCGAATTATCCTTGATACTTCTATCATTGCTAGGGAGCTTCTTATCCCTCCTTGATGGTTGATGTAAGCTACAGTCGTGATGTTGTCCGACTGAAACCTGATGAACCCCCGAGTCTTTAACTGGGGCCAAGCTAGAAGGGCATTGAGAACTGCTCTCAATTCCAGAATGTTTATTGGCAGGAGACTTTCCTCCTGACTCCATTGTCCCTGAGCCTTCAGAGAATTCCAGACAGCGCCCCAACCTAGAAGGCTGGCGTCTGTTGTTACAATTGTCCAGTCCGGCCTGCTGAACGGCATCCCCCTGGACAGATGTGGTCGAGAAAGCCACCATAGAAGAGAGTTTCTGGTCTCTTGATCCAGATTCAGAGTGGGGGACAAATCTGAGTAATCCCCATTCCACTGACTCAGCATGCACAATTGCAGCGGTCTGAGATGTAGGCGTGCAAAGGGTACTATGTCCATTGCTGCTACCATTAAGCCGATCACCTCCATGCATTGAGCTACTGACGGGAGTTGAATGGAATGAAGGACACAGCATGTATTTAGAAGCTTTGTTAATCTTTCTTCTGTCAGATAAATCTTCATTTCTACAGAATCTATAAGAGTCCCCAAGAATGGAACTCTTGTGAGAGGCAAGAGAGAACTCTTCTTTTCGTTCACTTTCCATCCATGCGACCTTAGAAATGCCAGAACTAACTCTGTATGAGACTTGGCAGTTTGAAAGCTTGAAGCTTGTATCAGAATGTCGTCTAGGTACGGAGCTACCGAAATTCCTCGCGGTCTCAGAACCGCTAGAAGGGCACCCAGAACCTTTGTGAAGATTCTTGGAGCCGTAGCCAATCCGAATGGAAGGGCTACAAACTGGTAATGCCTGTCTAAGAAGGCAAACCTTAGATACCGGTAATGATCTTTGTGAATCGGTATGTGAAGGTAAGCATCCTTTAAATCCACTGTGGTCATGTACTGACCCTTTTGGATCATGGGTAAGATTGTCCGAATAGTTTCCATTTTGAACGATGGAACTCTTAGGAATTTGTTTAGGATCTTTAAATCCAAGATTGGCCTGAAAGTTCCCTCTTTTTTGGGAACCACAAACAGGTTTGAGTAAAACCCTTGTCCTTGTTCCGACCGCGGAACCGGATGGATCACTCCCATTAATAATAGATCTTGTACACAGCGTAGAAACGCGTCTTTCTTTATTTGGTTTGTTGACAACCTTGACAGATGAAATCTCCCTCTTGGGGGAGATAATTTGAAGTCTAGAAGGTATCCCTGAGATATGATCTCTAGCGCCCAGGGATCCTGGACATCTCTTGCCCAAGCCTGGGCGAAGAGAGAGAGTCTGCCCCCCACTAGATCCGGTCCCGGATCGGGGGCCCTCGGTTCATGCTGTCTTAGGGGCAGCAGCAGGTTTTCTGGCCTGCTTGCCCTTATTCCAGGACTGGTTAGGTTTCCAGCCTTGTCTGTAACGAGCAACAGCTCCTTCCTGTTTTGGTGCAGTGGAAGTTGATGCTGCACCTGCTTTGAAATTCCGAAAGGGACGAAAATTAGACTGTCTAGCCTTAGCTTTGGCTTTGTCTTGAGGTAGAGCGTGGCCCTTACCTCCTGTAATGTCAGCGATAATTTCTTTCAAACCGGGCCCAAATAAAGTTTGCCCCTTGAAAGGTATATTAAGTAATTTGGACTTAGAAGTTACATCAGCCGACCAGGATTTTAGCCACAGCGCCCTACGTGCCTGAATGGCGAATCCTGAATTCTTAGCCGTAAGTTTGGTTAAATGTACTACGGCCTCCGAAATGAATGAATTAGCTAGTTTAAGGACTCTAAGCCTGTCCGTAATGTCGTCCAGCGTAGCGGAACTAAGGTTCTCTTCCAGAGACTCAATCCAAAATGCTGCCGCAGCCGTAATCGGCGCGATGCATGCAAGGGGTTGCAATATAAAACCTTGTTGAACAAACATTTTCTTAAGGTAACCCTCTAATTTTTTATCCATAGGATCTGAAAAAGCACAGCTATCCTCCACCGGGATAGTGGTGCGCTTAGCTAAAGTAGAAACTGCTCCCTCCACCTTAGGGACCGTTTGCCATAAGTCCCGTGTGGTGGCGTCTATTGGAAACATCTTTCTAAATATTGGAGGGGGTGAGAACGGCACACCGGGTCTATCCCACTCCTTAGTAACAATTTCAGTTAATCTCTTAGGTATAGGAAAAACGTCAGTACTCACCGGTACCGCAAAGTATTTATCCAACCTACACATTTTCTCTGGTATTGCAACAGTGTTACAATCGTTAAGAGCCGCTAAGACCTCCCCTAGTAATACACGGAGGTTTTCCAATTTAAATTTAAAATTTGAAATATCTGAATCCAATCTGCTTGGATCAGAACCGTCACCTACAGAATGAAGCTCTCCGTCCTCATGCTCTGCAAGCTGTGACGCAGTATCAGACATGGCCCTAGAATTATCAGCGCACTCTGTTCTCACCCCAGAGTGATCACGCTTGCCTCTTAGTTCTGGTAACTTAGCCAAAACTTCAGTCATAACAGTAGCCATATCTTGTAATGTTATCTGTAATGGCTGCCCAGATGTACTAGGCGCCATAATATCACGCACCTCCCGGGCGGGAGACGCAGGTACTGACACGTGAGGCGAGTTAGACGGCATAACTCTCCCCTCGCTGTTTGGTGAAATTTGTGCAATTTGTACAGATTGGCTTTTATTTAAAGTAGCATCAATACAGTTAGTACATAAATTTCTATTGGGCTCCACCTTGGCATTGGAACAAATGACACAGGTATCTTCCTCTGAATCAGACATGTTTAACACACTAGCAATAAACATGCAACTTGGTTACAATCTTATTTAACAAAAACGTACTGTGCCTCAAAGAAGCACTAAACGATTAAATGACAGTTGAAATAATGAACTGAAAAACAGTTATAGCATCACTCTTTAAAAACTACACAACTTGTTAGCAAAGGTTTGTTCCCATTAGTAAAGTAACACTAATTAAATTTTAAACATAAAAATCACAGAGCAACGTTTTAAAACACAGTCACTACATAAGTCTCACAGCTCTGCTGAGAGAATCTACCTCCCTTCAAAGAAGTTTGAAGACCCCTGAGTTCTGTTAGAGATGAACCGGATCATGCAGAAAATACAAGAGTAACTGACTGGAAATTTTTGATGCGTAGCAAAGAGCGCCAAAAACGGCCCCTCCCCCTCACACACAGCAGTGAGAGAGAAACGAAACTGTCATAATCAAAACAAGCAAACTGCCAAGTGGAAAAATAATGCCCAAATATTTATTCACTCAGTACCTCAGAAATGCAAACGATTCTACATTCCAGCAAAAACGTTTAACATGAATTAAATACCTATTAAAAGGTTTAATGTACTTTTACAGAGTAATTCCGGTGAAATACCATCCCCAGAATACTGAAGTGTAGAGTATACATACATGTCATTATAACGGTATGGCAGGATTTTCTCATCAATTCCATTCAGAAAATAAAAACTGCTACATACCTCAATGCAGATTCAACTGCCCGCTGTCCCCTGATCTGAAGCTTTTACCTCCCTCAGATGGCCGAGAAACAGCAATATGATCTTAACTACTCCGGTTAAAATCATAAGAAAAACTCTGGTAGATTCTTCTTCAAACTCTGCCAGAGAAGTAATAACACGCTCCGGTGCTATTGTAAAATAACAAACTTTTGATTGAAGTTATAAAAACTAAGTATAATCACCATAGTCCTCTCACACCTCCTATCTAGTCTTTGGGTGCAAGAGAATGACTGGAGGTGACGTAGAGGGGAGGAGCTATATAGCAACTCTGCTGGGTGAATCCTCTTGCACTTCCTGTAGGGGAGCAGATAATATCCCAGAAGTAATGATGACCCGTGGACTGATCACACATAACAGAAGAAATAAGGCATATTATAATTTGGAAAACCATATTTAGTGTGGACTAAGAGAAATGGCTACTTAAGTAGATTACTAGAGAACCAGTGTTGACATAACAAATCAGAGACATATAAATAGTAATTCCTTGGTTGAACAATAGGAGATGGCATATATAAAGTTTAAGATTAGTGAGCTAGTGATAGCTCATAATGGCTCATGTTGTCTAGTAGCACAAATATTACTATATATAAAATACTATATGTGAATGAGTTATATAAGTAAATAATAGTGGTCAAATATTTAAATGCTTTAATCCCCAGAATCGTGACGTCACTACCAGGTTTGAGATGGAATTTAGCTAGTTGCTGGAATCGGCAACTGGGCCGTGGATCACATTGGATCCATGTATAAACCACATTAGATGCTGGAGGAATGTGCATCAAGACTAAATTTAGATGATATATGGTGTAGCTATGGTCAAATCGGGCCGGTTAACGGCACTGACTAGGTCTTGGCGTCACGACGACACATACGACCCTATTGGTGGGGCTCAGGCTACTATCGTAGTGGGCACATAACGACTTCAATAAGCTGCAAAGGGCTGCAATTATCGTGGTGGATATGTTTATCTAAAGGATACCCTAATCTAATACTCAATCGATGATAAATGGTTAAGGAGGAAACACACTTAAGTTGGAAATGGTCGGGATACACTGGTGCTCCTGGAGGTTTGAGGAGAGGGCATTTGCAAGGCAGGATTTAGGTGATCTTAAACAAATGGGAAAAGTCCTCTATTATTTAATCCCTTGGGATGCAGACAGTCAAGAGTGAAAATCCATTTGGATTCTGTAATAAGTAATTTTTCTCAAAATTACCTCCTCTCCATCCTTTGTTGACTTTCTGAATGCCCATGAAGGACAGATCTTTAATGTTTCCGTTATGTTTTAGAGTGAAATGCTTGTATAATGATGTTTCCATGCTGCACTTCTCAATTTGCAACAGATGTTCTCGTATCCTGTCTCTTAAAAGCCTTGACGTTTGGCCCACATATTGTAGGCCGCATGGGCATTGTAACATATATACAATGCCTTTATCTTGACATCGTATCATGTCATGGACCTTGTGTGTTACTCCTGTATTGTGACATTTGAATGTTGCAGATTTAGTTCCACACTTGCAGGCTTTGCAGGACGGGCCCATCCTGCAAAGCCTGCAAGTGTGGAATTAAATCTGCAACATTAAAATGTCATAATACAGGAGTAACACACAAGGTCCATGACATGATACGATGTAAAGATAAAGGGATTGTATATATGTTACAATGCCCATGCGGCCTACAATATGTGTGCCAAACTTCAAGGCTTTTAAGAGACAGGATACAAGAACATCTGTTGCAAATTGAGAAGTGCAGCATGGAAACATTATACAAGCATTTCCCTCTAAAACATAACGGAAACATTAAAGATCTGTCCTTCATGGGCATTCAGAAAGTCAACAAAGGATGGAGAGGAGGTAATTTTGAGAAAAAATTACTTATTACAGAATCCAAATGGATTTTCACTCTTGACTGCCTGCATCCCAAGGGATTAAATAATAAAGAGGACTTTCCCCATTTGTTTAAGATCACCTAAATCCTGCCTTGCAAATGCCCTCTCCTCAAACCTCCAGGAGCACCAGTGTATCCTGACCATTTCCAACTTAAGTGTGTTTCCTCCTTAACCATTTATCATCGATTGAGTATTAGATTAGGGTATCCTTTAGATAAACATATCCACCACCATAATTGCAGCCCTTTGCAGCTTATTGAAGTCGTTATGTGCCCACTACGATAGTAGCCTGAGCCCCACACTTTCCATAAACAACTATTTCCACTAGGAAATAGTCTTATGGGATCACACTATATAATATATAGTTTATTTGAGGTCTCCATGTGTTTATTTACCCCTAGATCTTAATGGCTCTGGGGGGCATATTCTAAAATGTCTACACTAGCGCAAGGCTACGCCTTTATGTATATAATTTACAGCCACAGTTTTTAGCTACATCTTTTAGATATACACCAGTCCCCCGTAGTGCCATACCATTAGATCTTCCTCTACAATGTCAGACCAAGGAAGGCCGCATCTATTCTATAATGAGGCTTATGAGTCTATAAGATCTTCCTTCATGTCAGATCAAGGAAGGCTGCATCTATTCTATAATAAGGCTTATGAGTCTATAAGCTAGCCCCATGTTGTCTTTATGCCTAAATAAGATTTAGTTTACTGGCCCAAATTATATTCACCACCAATAGGGTCATATGTGTCGTTGTGACGCCAAGACCTAGTCAGTGCCGTTAACCGGCCCGATTTGACCATAGCTACACCATATATCATCTAAATTTAGTCTTGATGCGCATTCCTCCAGCATCTAATGTGGTTTATACATGGATCCAATGTGATCCACGGCCCAGTTGCCGATTCCAGCAACTAGCTAAATTCCATCTCAAACCTGGTAGTGACGTCACGATTCTGGGGATTAAAGCATTTAAATATTTGACCACTATTATTTACTTATATAACTCATTCACATATAGTATTTTATATATAGTAATATTTGTGCTACTAGACAACATGAGCCATTATGAGCTATCACTAGCTCACTAATCTTAATATTTATATATGCCATCTCCTATTGTTCAACCAAGGAATTACTATTTATATGTCTCTGATTTGTTATGTCAACACTGGTTCTCTAGTAATCTACTTAAGTAGCCATTTCTCTTAGTCCACGCTAAATATGTTTTTCCAAACTATAATATGCCTTATTTTTATGTACATAGTTGGCAAGCGAGCTACAATTGATACACACAAACAAGCGAAAATTCTTTATTAGATATATTTTATTAGATATAAGTTAGATTTGTCAGTTTCTGTGTAAACCGGAAATAACATATGTGCATCAGATTAATACTTTGTATTGATACACACAATCAAGCGAAAATTCTATATATGTTAAGTTCTGTCCGTTTCTATTAGATATAAGTTAGATTTGTCCGTTTCTGTGTAAACCGGAAATTACATATATGCATCATAGTAATACTCTGTACCAAACTTAGCCTATCACGTCTAAATTGAATTCCTTAAGAGAAAGTACGGCTCCATTAATCGGACCGGAAATAACCTCAGAATTTACCGATACCGGAAGTAAAACTCCGGGGGCATTTCTTAACCGGAAATGACATCACATTGTGCCGTTACCGGAAACAACACTCCGTGGGCAATCTTTTATACTCTAGATAGTAGGATCCACCCTTTGGAATTATTATCCATTGTTCATTTTGGCTAGATAAATCACTATAGTCAGATTCTGGCACAATAAGTTTGTTATAGAATTCTGCTATACTCTATGCAAACAAACCGGAAGTGATATCATTGTCCATAACAACAGGAAGTCGGAATCCGATATTAACCTTGATACCAAGTAACTACACATACGAAACAGATACCATGTTTAATACCTTTCTTATCTAAGCACATTTAGATCAGCTGGCTAGGACCAATATAGGAATAATATTGGAGAGAATGCCCATACTATGAATACAATACCCATACCCACAATGCAGTTAACAGGAAGTGGGCGGAGCTTAAAGTTTTGGCGCAAAAATTCAACATGACCATTGGCTACAATACCCTTTATAAGGACACATTTTCCTAAATAAACTCAGTCTTGATAAAGGCCTTATTGGGGCCGAAACAAGTCGACTGAGTATTGGTAAGCCTATTCCCTTTTATGTACTATTGTGTGAAGTAATCTGCACCATATTTTTCTTTATATTTTTAGGTGGACATCGTTTTTTGGGCCAATCTGGTTCAGACTCTAATCCTGTTTCACACTCCTGTGGACACAGCCCTTCCTCCTCTCACACCCTCAAGGATATATCTACACTGTGGGATCACTAAAAGGAATATCCATCTAGGTCTGGGTGACTATTTTCACTTTGTCTACACCGCATTCATTTTTTTCATTTTTTCGTCACTGAATTGCAATTCTCATGATTTTTCTAAGACACATTTTTCTATCGAGTCATTTCTCACGATGATTTTTTAATTTTGGATTTTACACTATTGAACATTTCTGGACACTAGCTATTTTTGATAAATCTTTTGATATTTTTTGATATATTGTTGATAATTTTCTGAGTATCCCTATTACCCATTCCTGTGTATTCTCAGTCCAACATCTGTGATTATTTGTTGCTTACTATCTGTTGCTGATATTTTGCACATTGTTTGTATATCCTGATTTATTGTTTTTATTATTATTAGTTATTATTCCTCATGGATCCATGATTTGCATTGTATGTTTTTAGACATTGTTAATAAATTTTAATAAATTTTAATAATTTTAGTAAACTTGTAGTGCTATCCCCTTTTGCCTCCGGCTTGGTAGGCGCTTGGGGGGGTCCCCTTTCTTTCTTATACTAACACCTAACCTTACACTACAATTAAATCAATTACATTAATTAAATATAATTAACTAAATAAAAAAAACACTAAATTACACAAAATAAAAAAGAGATTATCAAATATTTAAACTAATTACACCTAATCTAATAGCCCTACCAAAATAAAAAAAGCCCTCCCAAAATAAATAAAACCCTAGCCTAAACTAAACTGCCAATAGCCCTTAAAATGGCCTTTTGCCCCAAAGGAATCAGCTCTTTTACCTGTAAAAAAAATACAAACAACCCCCAACAGTAAAACCCACCACCCACACAACCAAACCCCCCAAATAAAATTCTATCTTAAAAAACCTAAGCTCCCCTTTGCCCTGAAAAGGGCATTTGGATGGGCATTGCCCTTAAAAGGGCATTTAGCTCTTTTTCAGCCCAAACCCTAAGCTAAAAATAAAACCCACCCAATAAACCATTAAAAAAAAAACTAACACTAACCACCGAAGATCCACTTACAGTTTTTGAAGACCGGACATCCATCCTCAACGAAGCCGGGAGAAGTCTTCATCCAAGCGGGCAGAAGTCCTCAACGAAGCCAGGAGAAGTCTTCATCCAAGCGGCAAGAAGTCGTCCTCCAGACGGGCAGAATCCAGACGGTATCTTCTATCTTCATCCTTCCGGTGCGGAGCGGCTCCATCTTCAAGACATCCAGCGCGGAGCATCCTCTTTTTTCGACGGCTACTTTAGAATGAAGGTTCCTTTAAGGGACGTCATCCAAGATGGCGTCCCTTGAATTCCGATTGGCTGATAAATCCTATAGGATTGAGCTCACATTCTATTGGCTGTTCCAATCAGCCAATAGGATTGAGCTTGCATTGGCTGATTGCATCAGCCAATAGGATTTTTTTAACTTTAATTCCAATTGGCTGATAGAATTCTATCAGCCAATCGGAATTCAAGGGACGCCATCTTGGATAACGTCCCTTAAAGGAACGTTCATTCTACAGTAGCCATCGAAAGAAGAGGATGCTCCACGCCGGTTGTCTTGTAGATGGAGCAGCTCCGCGTCGGAAGAATGAAGAAAGAAGATGCCGTCTGGATGAAGACTTCTGCCCGTCTGGAGGACGACTTCTCCCGGCTTCCAGGATGGATGTCCAGTCTTCAAAAACTGTGCCTTTTCAGGGCAATGGGGAGCTTAGGTTTTTTAGATACTGTAGGTTTTATTTGGGTGGTTTGGTTGTGTGGGTGGTGGGTTTTACTGTTGGGTGTTGTTTGTATTATTTTTTTTTACAGGTAAAAGAGCTGATTTCTTTGGAGCAAAGCCCTGCAAAAGGCCATTTTAAGGGCTGTTGGCAGTTTAGTTTAGGCTAGCGTTGTTTTTTTTATTGGGGGGGGGGCTTTTTTATTTTGATAGGGCTATTAGATTAGGTGTAATTAGTTTAAATATTTGATCATTTCTTTTTTATTTTGTGTAATTTAGTGTTTATTATTTTTTGTAATTTAGTTAATTGTATTTAATTAATGTAATTTATTTAATTGTAGTGTAATGTTAGGTGTTAGTGTAAGACAGGTTAGGTTTTATTTCACAGGTACATTTGTATTTATTTTAACTAGGTAGTTAGTAAATAGTTAATAACTATTTACTAACTAATCTACCTAGTTAAAATAAATACAAAAAATAAATACAAACTTACCTGTGAAATAAAAATAAAACCTAAGATAGCTACAGTGTAATTATTAGTTATATTGTAGCTAGTTTAGGGTTTATTTTACATGTAAGTATTTAGTTTTAAATAGGAATTATTTAGGTATTAATTGTAATTTTTATTTAGATTTATTTTAATTATGTTAAAGTTAGTGGTGTTAGGGTTAGGGTTAGACTTAGGGTAGGTTTAGGGGTTAATAACTTTAGTATAGAGGCGGCGACATTGGGGCAGCAGATTAGGGATTAATAAATGTAGGTAGGTGGCGGCGACATTGAGGGCAGCAGATTAGGGGTTAATAAGTGTAGGTAGGTGGCGGCAGATTAGGGGTTAATAAGTGTAGGTAGGTGGCAGCGACATCGGGGCGGCAGATTAGGGGTTAATAAGTGTAGGTCGGTGGCAGCGATGTCAGGGGCGTCAGATTAGGGGTTAATAAGTGTACTATAGGTGGCGGCATATTAGGGGTTAATAACTGTGTCAGTGGTGTCGGGGGTGGCAGATTAGGGGTTAATAACTAATGTAGGTGTCGGCGGTGTCATGGGCGGCAGATTAGGAGTTAATAATTGTAATGTAGGTGTCGGTGATGTAAAGGCGCCAGATTAGGGGTATTTAGACTCAGGGTTTATGTTAGGGTGTTAGGTGTAAACATAACTTTTCTTTCCCCATAGGAATCAATGGGGCTGCATTACTGAGCTTTACGCTCCTTTATTGCAGGTGTTAGGCTTTTTTTTATCCGGCTCTCCCCATTGATGTCTATGGGGAAATTGTGCACGAGCACGTAAAACCAGCTCAAAGCAGCGCTGGTATTTGTGTGCGGTATGGAGCTCAAAGTTGCCATATTGCCTGCTAACGCCGGGTTTCTGCAAACCTGTAATAGCAGCGCTATAGGGAGGTGAGCGGTGGAAATAACTTTCAAGTTAGTACCGAGCCGCTCATAACGCAAAACTCGTAATCTAGCCGAAAGTTAGGAATTAGTATTATTTTTTAGAAACCATGGCTCCAATGCTCTTGGGACCTACTGTTTGACTATCCCTTCAGTACAGGTATTCATTCCCCTTCCAGTGATGTCCTGTAAGTTCACCAGCAAAATGTGTTGCTCCC
Organism: Bombina bombina; assembly: GCF_027579735.1. NCBI lineage: Eukaryota > Metazoa > Chordata > Amphibia > Anura > Bombinatoridae > Bombina > Bombina bombina. The sequence continues at coordinate 608,364,045 of NC_069500.1, read as the reverse complement.
TCCTCAATCACGTAACCTGTAGCCGACAGTAGTCACAATCCCCTCCTGTGCAACCCAGTATTAGATATTGTTTATTGCCCCTGGATCCTAGGATTTGTAAAGGAAGTTTAAACTAGCATACTACAAAGTATTTTACATAATAATAATGTAAAAGTGGAAAACAAAACAAAAAATCTGCTGAGGTACAATGATATCCTTGGCAAGTACCATCCTCCCAGAGGCAGAACTTTTCTCCACTTTTTGCGATGAGTTTTTTTTATTTAAGTGAAACATTTTCTGCAGATCATTTTGAAATAAAATTAAATTTATACTGGCTCTTCACTTTACCTAGAGCCCTCAGACAGACCATGTGTTGTGGACAGCTCTCTGGAGATAACACAGCAAGTAACTGCTCTGAGAAGAGTGAATACTACAGGCAAGTCTTCAAAGCAAAGTCTATGCGAAGTTCACGTTATTGATTTGACCCCTCATAAACAGATGGAATGCGCCACAACTAATTTTTCTACCCGAAAGGGGGGAACTTGCTCTAAGACCAACTGCCTGTTTTAGGGGTACTGCACCCTATAAGGACGCTAAAAACTTGCACAAAATAGATTGTTCAAGAGCAGGCATTGGATAAACAATCAGCCTATATTTTGGAGCCAGACCTGAGAAGGTGGAATTAATACATATAAGCTCACAGATGTTAATGTTTAGTTCATATACTTTATACTTATCTGTAGAAGTTCTCTTTGTTTGCTCACTATGGGCTATACCTATTTAATTTTAAACAGGCTATGAAGATATTTGTGACACCTAGCCAAGTTTTGTTTCCCTGCTTTATTTCCATTTTTATGTTTGTGTATTATGTTAAATACTTGCATTAAGTGATATATTTCATTGCTTTGTTTTCATTACCCTTATTGTTTTATACTAGTTGAGAGATACTTATATAGCCATACCTAAAGCAAGCTAAGATTATAATATTACTCAGCATACACTCATTTATAGTACAAACTTTTCATCTCCGGGATCTTTTGATCAATATATATCAGACTTTACTTATTCAATTGCTTGGTTACAATACCATACTTTGTGCTATACTTTTGCTGTCTGCGGCCGGGACGGCATCTTATAATCTCACTAATTCATATTCATATTTTGAGCGTAATAGAATGTTCCTCATATAGTTCCTAGGAGATGATATGCTAAACATAACCCTCTTCTATACTGAGAGATGACACCTAAACAATGGCCATGCTTTAGTAAATATAGTAGACTGATACCAATTTATATAATATCCTTGTATATTTCTTTTTTGGAGTTATAGTGCTTACCATATAAATTAGCCTTTTGCAGTTGCCTCATATTCACATGCAGGATATATTTCTAAGGTCCAAATACAACTCACTTATCTAGGGTGAAGACTAGCTGAACTGGTTACCTTTTCCTTACTAATACCTGGTTAGATTACAACCCAGGTCACATTTCAAAGCAGTTATGAGCTAAATGTATAATGCTATAGATAAGTTCCTCACTGTAATGTAGACCCTAGCTTACACTTTGGCCTTTCCTACATATAATAGTATATCTTACATATCACCTTTGTCTCATACTGATAGCTTAGTATACACGGATGTAGTGACACCCTAGCTTCCCTCCATCAACATTTGTTACCGCAGGGGATGCAATACATAGAGGTTCCAGCTATATATGTCTAGCTTACCTTGTTAGATTTCTGTGAATTTAAAGGGATAGGAAAGTCAAAATTAAACTTGCATGATTCAGATAGAGCATGTCATTTTAGGACACTGGAAAGTCAAAATTAAACTTGCATGATTCAGATAGAGCATGTCATTTTAGGACACTTTTAAATTCACTTCTATTCTCAAATGTGCTTCGTTCTCTAAGTATCCCTTGTTAAAAAATGAATATGCACATATCATACACTGGTGGGAGTTGCTGCTAGTTGGTGCCTGCACACATTTGTCTCTTGTAATTGGCTAAATAGATATTTTCAGCTTCCTGTCAGTAGTGCAATGCTGTTCCTTCAGCAATGGATAACAAGAGAATAAGGAAAATTTGATAATAGAATTAAATTGGAAAGTTGTTTAAAATTGTATGTTCTATCTGAATCATAAAAGAAAATTTTGGGGTTTACTATCTCTTTAACCCCTTTGTGACCAGAGCACTTTTCCATTTCTTGACCGTTTGGGACCAAGGCTATTTTTACATTTCTGCGGTGTTTGTGTTTAGCTGTAATTTTCCTCTTACTAATTTACTGTACCCACACATATTATACACTGTTTTTCTCGCCATTAAATGGACTTTCTAAAGATACCATTATTTTCATCATATCTTATAATTTATTATAAAAAATTATAAAATATGAGGAAAAAATGGAAAAACACACAATTTTTCTAACTTTGACCCCCAAAATCTGTTACACATCTACAACCACCAAAAAACAACCTTGCTAAAGAGTTTCTAAATTTTGTCCTGAGTTTAGAAATACCCAATGTTTACATGTTCTTTGGGGGGGTTTTTGCAAGCTATAGAGCATGTATATATTTTTTTTAGAAGACAACCCCAAGTATTGATCTAGGTCCATTTTGGTATATTTCATGCCACCATTTTACCGCCAAATGCGATCAAATAAAAAAAATCGTTAAATGTTTCACAATTTTAGGTTTCTCACTGAAATTATTTACAAACAGCTTGTGCAATTATGGCACAAATGGTTGTAAATGATTCTCTTGTATCCCCTTTGTTAAAAATAGCAGACATATATGGCTTTGGCGTTGCTTTTTGGTAATTAGAAGGCCGCTAAATGCTGCTACACGTGAATTTATGCCCAGCAGTGAAGGGGTTAAATAGGTAGCTTGTAGGGAGCTTGCAGGGACGTTTGGGACTAAGAGGGGATTCTACACAGCAGCATATGTAAATATGCTGCTGTGTAGGATCCCCCCTTAGCCCCAAACCTCCCTGATCCCCCCAAACAGCTCTCTAACCCTCCCCCTCTACCTTATTGTCCGCCATCTTGGGTACTACCCAGATTACAAAAAAATGATTTATTTTTTTTTTATTTTTTTTTATTTATTTTATTTATTCTGTAGTGTAGCTTCCCCCCAAAAGACCAACATCCCAACCCCCTCCCAGATCCCTTAAATTCTTTTTATATAACTTCCCTCCCCCTCTCTCCCACTTAAAAAACAAATTTCTGTAGTGTAGCGGTTCCCACCCGCTCCCGCCCCTGCACGCACCCGCCCCCCTCTTGCATCAGCCATGAATCAATGGCCGCCCACCCACCTCCCACAACGGCTCCCACCCACCAACGATTACAGCCATCGATGTCCGATGCAGAGAGGGCCACAGAGTGGCTCTCTCTGCATCGGTGGGGTAAAAAGGGTATTGCAGAGATGCCTGAATATCAAGGTATCACTGCAATACCCTGGAAGCTATCAGGATCGCTTACAGAACTTCAAACCCCAGAGGACGTGCCAGGAATGTCCTTGGTCATTAAGGGTGTTTTTTTTGTAAAACGTTCCTGGCACATCCTTGGTCGTCAAGGGGTTAAACATTTTGGTCAACATGTTTAGAAAGGTGTCTTTGTTGTATTAATGTTTTCTATTTGGATCTTATTTTCAGTTCATAGAGTGTTATTTTTGTAATCTCAAACTTAAAGTGAATGTAAATTTTGATGCTAAAGTGTCCGGTTTTTAAAAATTTGATTAAAAACAGGGGCACTTTATAATTCATCAAAATTTACATTTCACTCGTGTTGTGAAAAAATACTTACCTTTTAAACTTGACAGCAGCTCCAGCTTCCTCCGGTCGTTGCAAGCCATTTCTGACGTCAGAAATGATGGATAGGTCATTCCTCATTTTAGACCCAGAAAGAGGCTTTGCGACGGGTGGAGGAAGCTGGATCGGCAAGATTGAAAGGTATTTTTTCACAACACGAGTGAAATTTAAATTTTGATGAATTAAAGTGCCCCTGTTTTTAATCGAATTTTTAAAAACCGGGCACTTTAGCATCAAAATTTACATTCACTTTAACCCCTTAATGACAACTGACGTACCAGGTACGTCATGCATTAACAAGCAGTTAATGACAATGGACGTACCTGGTACGTCAGTTGTCTAACAGAGTGCTGGAAGTGATCACAATCGCTTCCAGCAGCTCTGAGGGTATTGCAGTGATGCCTCAATATGGAGGCATCCTGCAATACCCCTTTACAAGCCTCCGATGCAGAGAGAGCCACTCTGTGGCCCTCTCTGCACCGGTAGTGATGGTGCCGTTGTCCGGGTGGGACGGTGCGTGTGCATGAGGCGCGTGTGCATGAGACGCGCGTGCATGTGCACATGCACGCGCGCGCATTAGCCACACTGACACCAATGAGGGTAAAAAGCCAGGGAAAGGTAAAAAAAAATGTTTAAAAATATAAATGGATCTGGGAGGGGGAGGGGTGTGGGGTTATTGTGGGGGTATTGTGGAGGGGCTGCTACACTACAGAAAGAGTTAATTGAAAAATAAAATAAAAATACTTTGTTTTTTGGGGCCAAAGTGGGTACTGGCAGACAGCTGCCAGTACCCAAGATGGCGGTAATTAGGTAGGGGAGAGGGTTAGAGAGCTGGAGGGGGGATCAGGGAGGTTGGGGCTAAGGCAGGGGTCCATCCCAGCTAAAAGATTTTATTATTTTTATTTAAAAAAAAAAAAAACCTCTTATTTAGTACTGGCAGACTTTCTGCCAGTACTTAAGATGGCAGTAACAATTGTGGGGTGGGGGAGGGAAGAGAGCTGTTTGGGAGGGATCAGGGGGTGGGATGTGTAAGGTGGGAGGCTGATCTCTAAAATTAACCCTGCAAGCTCTCTAAAAGCTACCTAATTTAACCCCTTCACTGCTGGGCATAATTCACGTGTGGTGCGCAGCAGCATTTAGCGGCCTTCTAATTACCAAAAAGCAACGCCAAAGCCATATAAGTCTGCTATTTCTGAACAAAGGGTATCCCATAGAAGCTTTTACAACAATTTCTGCCATAATAGCACAAGCTGTTTGTAAATAATTTCAGTGAGAAACCTAAAATTGTGAAAAATGTAAAGTTTTTTTTTTATTTGATCGCATTTGGCGGTGAAATGGTGGCATAAAATATACCAAAATGGGCCTAGATCAATACTTGGGGTTGTCTACTACACTACACTAAAGCTAAAATTAACCCTACAAGCTCCCTAATTAACCCCTTCACTCCTGGGCATAAAACACGTGTGGTGCGCAGCGGCATTTAGCTGCCTTCTAATTACCAAAAAGCAACCCCAAAGCCATATAAGTCTGTTATTTCTGAAAAAAGGGGATCCCAGAGAAGCATTTAGAACCATTTGTGCCATAATTGCAGAAGCCGTTTGTAAATAATTTCAGTGGGAAACCTAAAGTTTGTGACAAAAACAAAATTTATGCTTACCTGATAAATTCATTTCTCCTGTAGTGTGGTCAGTCCACGGGTCATCATTACTTCTGGGATATTATCTCCTCCCCTACAGGAAGTGCAAGAGGATTCACCCAGCAGAGCTGCTATATAGCTCCTCCCCTCTACGTCACCCCCAGTCATTCGACCAAAGGACCAACGAGAAAGGAGAAGCCCAAGGGTGTAGTGGTGACTGGAGTATAATCCAAAAAAAAATTTTTTAGCCAGCCATAAAAAACAGGGCGGGCCGTGGACTGACCACACTACAGGAGAAATGAATTTATCAGGTAAGCATAAATTTTGTTTTCTCCTGTTAAGTGTGGTCAGTCCACGGGTCATCATTACTTCTGGGATACCAATACCAAAGCAAAAGTACACGGATGACGGGAGGGACAGGCAGGCTCTTTATACGGAGGGAACCACTGCCTGAAGAACCTTTCTCCCAAAAACAGCCTCCGAAGAAGCAAAAGTGTCAAATTTGTAAAATTTGGAAAAAGTATGAAGAGAAGACCAAGTTGCAGCCTTGCAAATCTGTTCAACAGAAGCCTCATTCTTAAAGGCCCAAGTGGAAGCCACAGCTCTAGTAGAATGAGCTGTAATTCTTTCAGGAGGCTGCTGTCCAGCAGTCTCATAGGCTAATCGTATTATGCTACGAAGCCAAAAAGAGAGAGAGGTAGCCGAAGCTTTTTGACCTCTCCTCTGGCCAGAATAAACGACAAACAGGGAAGACGTTTGACGAAAATCCTTAGTTGCCTGTAGATAAAATTTCAGGGCACGGACTACATCTAGATTGTGTAGCAGACGTTCCTTCTTCGAGGAAGGATTAGGACACAAAGATGGAACAACAATCTCTTGAATGATATTCCTGTTAGTGACCACCTTAGGTAGGAACCCAGGTTTAGTACGCAGAACTACCTTGTCTGAATGAAAAATCAGATAAGGAGAATCACAATGTAAGGCAGATAACTCAGAGACTCTTCGAGCCGAGGAAATAGCCATTAAAAACAGAACTTTCCAAGATAACAACTTGATATCAACGGAATGAAGGGGTTCAAACGGAACACCCTGTAAAACATTAAGAACTAAGTTCAAACTCCATGGTGGAGCAACAGTTTTAAACACAGGCTTGATCCTAGCTAAAGCCTGACAAAAAGCTTGAACGTCCGGAACTTCTGACAGACGTTTGTGTAAAATAATGGACAGAGCTGAAATCTGTCCCTTTAAGGAACTAGCGGATAAACCCTTTTCTAAACCTTCTTGTAGAAAACATAATTTATGCTTACCTGATAAATTCCTTTCTTCTGTAGTGTGATCAGTCCACGGGTCATCATTACTTCTGGGATATTACTCCTCCCCAACAGGAAGTGCAAGAGGATTCACCCAGCAGAGCTGCATATAGCTCCTCCCCTCTACGTCACTCCCAGTCATTCGACCAAGGACCAACGAGAAAGGAGAAGCCAAGGGTGTAGTGGTGACTGGAGTATAATTTAAAAAATATTTACCTGCCTTAAAAAAAAAAAAAACAGGGCGGGCCGTGGACTGATCACACTACAGAAGAAAGGAATTTATCAGGTAAGCATAAATTATGTTTTCTTCTGTTAAGTGTGATCAGTCCACGGGTCATCATTACTTCTGGGATACCAATACCAAAGCAAAAGTACACGGATGACGGGAGGGATAGGCAGGCTCTTTATACAGAAGGAACCACTGCCTGAAGAACCTTTCTCCCAAAAATAGCCTCCGAGGAAGCAAAAGTGTCAAATTTGTAAAATTTGGAAAAAGTATGAAGCGAAGACCAAGTTGCAGCCTTGCAAATCTGTTCAACAGAGGCCTCATTCTTGAAGGCCCAAGTGGAAGCCACAGCTCTAGTAGAATGAGCTGTAATTCTTTCAGGAGGCTGCTGTCCAGCAGTCTCATAAGCTAAACGTATTATGCTACGAAGCCAAAAGGAAAGAGAGGTAGCAGAAGCCTTTTGACCTCTCCTCTGACCAGAGTAAACGACAAACAGAGAAGACGTTTGTCGAAATTCCTTAGTTGCCTGTAAGTAAAATTTTAGGGCACGAACTACGTCCAGATTGTGCAGTAGACGTTCCTTCTTCGAAGAAGGATTTGGACACAAAGAAGGAACAACAATCTCTTGATTGATATTCCTGTTAGTGACTACCTTAGGTAAGAACCCAGGTTTAGTACGCAGAACTACCTTATCCGAATGAAAAATCAAATAAGGAGAATCACAATGTAAGGCTGATAACTCAGAGACTCTTCGAGCCGAGGAAATAGCCATTAAAAATAGAACTTTCCAAGATAACAACTTTATATCAATGGAATGAAGGGGTTCAAACGGAACGCCCCGTAAAACGTTAAGAACAAGGTTTAAGCTCCATGACGGAGCAACAGTTTTAAACACAGGCTTAATCCTGGCCAAAGCCTGACAAAAAGCCTGAACGTCTGGAACTTCTGACAGACGTTTGTGTAACAGAATGGACAGAGCTGAGATCTGTCCCTTTAATGAACTAGCAGATAAACCCTTTTCTAAACCTTCTTGTAGAAAAGACAATATCCTAGGACTCCTAACCTTACTCCAAGAGTAACCTTTGGATTCACACCAATATAGGTATTTACGCCATATCTTATGGTAAATCCTTCTGGTAACAGGCTTCCTAGCCTGTATTAAGGTATCAATAACTGACTCAGAAAACCCACGTCTTGATAAAATCAAGCGTTCAATTTCCAAGCAGTCAGCTTCAGAGAAGTTAGATTTTGATGTTTGAAAGGACCCTGTATCAGGAGATCCTGTTTCAGAGGTAGAGACCAAGGTGGACAGGATGACATGTCCACCAGGTCTGCATACCAAGTCCTGCGTGGCCATGCAGGTGCTATTAGAATCACTGATGCTCTCTCCTGTTTGATTCTGGCAATCAATCGAGGAAGCATCGGGAAGGGTGGAAACACGTAAGCCATCCTGAAGTCCCAAGGTGCTGTCAGGGCATCTATCAGGACTGCTCCTGGATCCCTGGATCTGGACCCGTAACGAGGAAGCTTGGCGTTCTGTCGAGACGCCATGAGATCTATCTCTGGTTTGCCCCAACGTCGAAGTATTTGGGCAAAGACCTCCGGATGAAGCTCCCACTCCCCCGGATGAAAAGTCTGACGACTTAAGAAATCCGCCTCCCAGTTCTCCACTCCCGGAATGTGGATTGCTGACAGGTGGCAAGAGTGAGACTCTGCCCAGCGAATTATCTTTGATACTTCCATCATTGCTAGGGAGCTTCTTGTCCCTCCCTGATGGTTGATGTAAGCTACCGTCGTGATGTTGTCCGACTGAAACCTGATGAACCCCCGAGTTGTCAACTGGGGCCAAGCCAGGAGGGCATTGAGAACTGCTCTCAATTCCAGAATGTTTATTGGCAGGAGACTCTCCTCCTGACTCCATTGTCCCTGAGCTTTCAGAGAATTCCAGACGGCACCCCAACCTAGAAGGCTGGCGTCTGTTGTTACAATTGTCCAGTCTGGTCTGCTGAATGGCATCCCCCTGGACAGATGTGGCCGAGAAAGCCACCATAGAAGAGAATTTCTGGTCTCTTGATCCAGATTCAGAGGAGGGGACAAATCTGAGTAATCCCCATTCCACTGACTTAGCATGCACAGTTGCAGTGGTCTGAGGTGTAAGCGAGCAAAGGGAACTATGTCCATTGCCGCTACCATTAAGCCGATTACCTCCATGCATTGAGCCACTGACGGGTGTTGAATGGAATGAAGGGTGCGGCAAGCACTTTGAAGTCTTGTTAACCTGTCCTCTGTCAGGTAAATCTTCATTTCTACAGAATCTATAAGAGTCCCCAGGAAGGGAACTCTTGTGAGTGGAACGAGTGAACTTTTCTTTTCGTTCACCTTCCATCCATGTGACCTTAGAAAAGCCAGTACTAACTCTGTATGAGACTTGGCAGTTTGAAAGCTTGAAGCTTGTATCAGAATGTCGTCTAGGTACGGAGCTACCGAGATTCCCCGCGGTCTTAGTACCGCCAGAAGAGCACCCAGAACCTTTGTGAAGATTCTTGGAGCTGTAGCCAATCCGAATGGAAGAGCTACAAACTGGTAATGCCTGTCTAGGAAGGCAAACCTTAGATACCGGTAATGATCTTTGTGAATCGGTATGTGAAGGTAAGCATCCTTTAAATCCACTGTGGTCATGTACTGACCCTTTTGGATCATGGGTAAAATTGTCCGAATAGTCTCCATTTTGAACGATGGAACTCTTAGGAATTTGTTTAGGATCTTTAAATCCAGGATTGGTCTGAAAGTTCCCTCTTTTTTGGGAACCACAAACAGATTTGAGTAAAACCCTTGTCCCTGTTCCGACCGTGGAACTGGATGGATTACTCCCATTAACAAAAGTTCTTGTACGCAGCGTAGAAACGCCTCTTTCTTTGTTTGGTTTGTTGACAACCTTTACAGATGAAATCTCTCTCTTGGAGGAGAGAATTTGAAGTCCAGAAGGTATCCCTGAGATATTATCTCTAGCGCCCAGGGGTCCTGGACATCTCTTGCCCAAGCCTGGGCGAAGAGAGAAAGTCTGCCCCCCACTAGATCCGATCCCGGATCGGGGGCCCTCAATTCATGCTGTTTTAGGGGCAGCAGCAGGTTTCCTGGCCTGCTTGCCCTTGTTCCAAGACTGGTTAGGTCTCCAGCTTTGTCTGTAGCGAGCAACAGATCCTTCTTGTTTTGGAGCAGTGGAAGTTGATGCTGCTCCTGCTTTGAAATTCCGAAAGGAACGAAAATTAGACTGTCTAGCCTTAGGTTTGGCTCTGTCTTGAGGCAGGGCGTGGCCCTTACCTCCTGTAATGTCAGCGATAATTTCTTTCAAACCGGGCCCAAATAAGGTCTGCCCTTTGAAAGGTATATTAAGTAATTTGGACTTAGAAGTTACATCAGCTGACCAGGATTTTAGCCACAGTGCTCTGCGCGCCTGAATGGCGAATCCGGAATTCTTAGCCGTAAGTTTAGTTAAATGTACTACGGCTTCCGAAATGAATGAATTAGCTAGCTTAAGGATTCTAAGCCTGTCTGTAATGTCGTCCAGAGTAGCTGAACTAAGGTTGTCTTCCAGAGACTCAATCCAGAATGCCGCTGCAGCCGTGACCGGCGCAATGCATGCAAGGGGTTGCAATATAAAACCTTGTTGAACAAACATTTTCTTAAGGTAACCCTCTAACTTTTTATCCATTGGATCTGAAAAGGCACAGCTATCCTCCACCGGGATAGTGGTACGCTTAGCTAAAGTAGAAACTGCTCCCTCCACCTTAGGGACCGTTTGCCATAAGTCCCGTGTGGTGGTGTCTATTGGAAACATCTTTCTAAATATCGGAGGGGGTGAGAACGGCACACCGGGTCTATCCCACTCCTTAGTAATAATTTCAGTTAGTCTCTTAGGTATAGGAAAAACGTCAGTACTTGTTGGTACAGTAAAATATTTATCCAACCTACACATTTTCTCTGGTATTGCAACTGTGTTACAATCATTCAGAGCCGCTAATACCTCCCCTAGTAATACACGGAGGTTTTCCAGCTTAAATTTAAAATTTGAAATATCTGAATCCAGTCTGTTTGGATCAGAACCGTCACCCACAGAATGAAGTTCTCCGTCCTCATGTTCTGCCACCTGTGACGCAGTGTCTGACATGGCCCTAATATTATCAGCGCACGCTGTTCTCACCCCAGAGTGATCACGCTTACCTCTTAGTTCTGGTAATTTAGCCAAAACTTCAGTCATGACAGTAGCCATATCCTGTAATGTGATTTGTAATGGCCGCCCAGATGTACTCGGCGCTACAATATCACGCACCTCCCGAGCGGGAGATGCAGGTACTGACACGTGAGGCGAGTTAGTCGGCATAACTCTCCCCTCGTTGTCTGGTGAAATATGTTCAATTTGTACAGATTGACTTTTATTTAAAGTAACATCAATACAGTTAGTACATAAATTTCTATTGGGCTCCACTTTGGCATTAGCACATATAGCACATGTATCTTCCTCTGAATCAGACATGTTTAACACACTAGCAATTAACTAGCAACTTGGAAATGCTTTTTCAAGTAATTTACAATAATATGAAAACGAACTGTGCCTATAAGAAGCACAGAAAAAATTATGACAGTTGAAATAAATAAATTATAGCATCAAATCTTTGTAAGAAATATACAATTTTAGCAAAGGATTGTTCCCATTAGCAAAGGATAACTAACCCTGACAGCAGAAAAAATACATAAATAAACGTTTTTTATCACAGTCAACTACAATCTTCACAGCTCTGCTGTGAATGATTACCTCCCTCAAAACAAGCTTTGAAGATCCCTGAGTTCTGTAGAGATGAACCGGATCATGCAGGAAGAAAATGAACCTCTGACTGAGTTTTTTGATGCGTAGTAAAAGCACCAAAAATGGCCCCTCCCCCTCACACATAACAGTGAGAGAGATCAGTAAACTGTTTAAATTTAAACAAAACTATTGCCAAGTGGAAAAAACAGTGCCCAAAACATTTTTTCACCCAGTACCTCAGAGAAATAAACGATTTTACATGCCAGCAAAAAACGTTTAACCTCAATAAATTAATTGTTATTTAAAAACCTATTGCAAGTCCCTGCAAATTAGGTTAACTCTATGCATACAGTATAAATCCAGTGAAGTACCATTCCCCAGAATACTGAAGTGTAAAATATACATACATGACAGCCTGATACCAGATACCTCTACTGTATTTAAGGCTGAGTTTACATTATAACGGTATGGCAGGATTTTCTCATCAATTCCATGTCAGAAAATAATAAACTGCTACATACCTCTTTGCAGATTAATCTGCCCGCTGTCCCCTGATCTGAAGTTTACCTCTCCTCAGATGGCCGAGAAACAGCAATATGATCTTAACTACTCCGGCTAAAATCATAGAAAAAACTCAGGTAGATTCTTCTTCAAATTCTACCAGAGAATGAATAACACACTCCGGTGCTATTATAAAATAACAAACTTTTGATTGAAGGTAATAAACTAATTAAAATCACCACAGTCCTCTCACACATCCTATCTATTCGTTGGGTGCAAGAGAATGACTGGGGGTGACGTAGAGGGGAGGAGCTATATAGCAGCTCTGCTGGGTGAATCCTCTTGCACTTCCTGTAGGGGAGGAGATAATATCCCAGAAGTAATGATGACCCGTGGACTGACCACACTTAACAGGAGAAATTTGTGAAAACAGAATTTATGTTTACCTGATAAATTACTTTCTCCAACGGTGTGTCCGGTCCACGGCGTCATCCTTACTTGTGGGATATTCTCTTCCCCAACAGGAAATGGCAAAGAGCCCAGCAAAGCTGGTCACATGATCCCTCCTAGGCTCCGCCTTCCCCAGTCATTCGACCGACGTAAAGGAGGAATATTTGCATAGGAGAAATCATATGATACCGTGGTGACTGTAGTTAGAGAAATTAAATCATCAGACCTGATTAAAAAACCAGGGCGGGCCGTGGACCGGACACACCGTTGGAGAAAGTAATTTATCAGGTAAACATAAATTCTGTTTTCTCCAACATAGGTGTGTCCGGTCCACGGCGTCATCCTTACTTGTGGGAACCAATACCAAAGCTTTAGGACACGGATGATGGGAGGGAGCAAATCAGGTCACCTAGATGGAAGGCACCACGGCTTGCAAAACCTTTCTCCCAAAAATAGCCTCAGAAGAAGCAAAAGTATCAAATTTGTAAAATTTGGTAAAAGTGTGCAGTGAAGACCAAGTCGCTGCCTTACATATCTGATCAACAGAAGCCTCGTTCTTGAAGGCCCATGTGGAAGCCACAGCCCTAGTGGAATGAGCTGTGATTCTTTCAGGAGGCTGCCGTCCGGCAGTCTCATAAGCCAATCTGATGATGCTTTTAAGCCAAAAAGAGAGAGAGGTAGAAGTTGCTTTTTGACCTCTCCTTTTACCAGAATAAACAACAAACAAGGAAGATGTTTGTCTGAAATCCTTTGTAGCCTCTAAATAGAATTTTAGAGCACGAACTACATCCAAATTGTGCAACAAACGTTCCTTCTTTGAAACTGGATTCGGACACAAAGAAGGCACAACTATCTCCTGGTTAATATTTTTATTAGAAACAACTTTCGGAAGAAAACCAGGTTTAGTACGCAAAACCACCTTATCTGCATGGAACACCAGATAAGGAGGAGAACACTGCAGAGCAGATAACTCTTAAACTCTTCTAGCAGAAGAAATTGCAACCAAAAATAAAACTTTCCAAGATAATAACTTAATATCTACGGAATGTAAGGGTTCAAACGGAACCCCTTGAAGAACTGAAAGAACTAAATTGAGACTCCAAGGAGGAGTCAAACGTTTGTAAACAGGCTTGATTCTAACCAGAGCCTGAACAAAAGCCTGAACACCTGGCACAGCCGCCAGCTTCTTGTGAAGTAAAACAGATAAAGCAGAAATCTGTCCCTTCAAAGAACTTGCAGATAATCCTTTCTCCAAACCCTCTTGTAGAAAGGATAGAATCTTAGGAATTTTTACCCTGTTCCATGGGAATCCTTTCGATTCGCACCAACAGATATATTTCTTCCATACTTTATGGTAAATTTTCCTAGTTACAGGCTTTCTAGCCTGAATAAGAGTATCAATGACAGAATCTGAGAACCCACGCTTTGATAAAATCAAGCGTTCAATCTCCAAGCAGTCAGTTGGAGTGATGCCAGATTCGGATGTTCGAACGGACCTTGAACAAGAAGGTCCCGTCTCAAAGGTAGCTTCCATGGTGGAGCCGATGACATATTCACCAGGTCTGCATACCAAGTTCTGCGTGGCCACGCAGGAGCTATCAAGATCACCGAAGCCCTCTCTTGATTGATCCTGGCAACCAGCCTGGGAATGAGAGGAAACGGTGGGAACACACAAGCTAGGTTGAAGGTCCAGGGCGCTACTAGTGCATCTACTAGAGTCGCCTTGGGATCCCTGGATCTGGACCCGTAGCAAGGAACCTTGAAGTTCTGACGAGACGCCATCAGATCCATGTCTGGAATGCCCCATAATTAAGTTATTTGGGCAAAGATTTCCGGATGGAGTTCCCACTCCCCCGGATGAAATGTCTGACGACTCAGAAAATCCGCTTCCCAATTTTCCACTCCTGGGATGTGGATTGCAGACAAGTGGCAGGAGAGAAGCTCCGCCCATTGAATTACTTTGGTCACTTCTTCCATCGCCAGGGAACTCCTTGTTCCCCCCTGATGGTTGATATATGCAACAGTCGTCATGTTGTCTGATTGAAACCTTATGAATTTGGCCTTTGCTAGTTGAGGCCAAGCCTTGAGAGCATTGAATATCGCTCTCAGTTCCAGAATGTTTATCGGGAGAAGAGATTCTTCCCGAGACCATAGACCCTGAGCCTTCAGGTGTTTCCAGACCGCGCCCCAGCCCACCAGGCTGGCGTCGGTCGTTACAATGACCCACTCTGGTCTTCTGAAGCTCATCCCTTGGGACAGGTTGTCCAGGGTCAGCCACCAACGGAGTGAATCTCTGGTCCTCTGATCTACTTGGATCGTCGAGGACAAATCTGTATAATCCCCATTCCACTGTCTGAGCATGCACAGTTGTAATGGTCTTAGATGAATTTGCGCAAAAGGAACTATGTCCATTGCCGCAACCATCAAACCTATTACTTCCATGCACTGCGCTATGGAAGGAAGAAGAACAGAATGAAGTACTTGACAAGAGCTTAGAAGTTTTGATTTTCTGGCTTCTGTCAGAAAAATCTTCATTTCCAAGGAGTCTATTATTGTTCCCAAGAAGGGAACTCTTGTTGACGGGAATAGAGAACTTTTTTCTACGTTCACTTTCCACCCGTGAGATCTGAGAAAGGCTAGGACAATGTCCGTATCTAGAAGGGACCCTAGTACCTTTGTGAAAATTCTTGGAGCAGTGGCTAGTCCGAATGGAAGTGCCACAAACTGGTAATGCTTGTCCAGAAAGGCGAATCTTAGGAACCGATGATGTTCCTTGTGGATAGGAATATGTAGATACGCATCCTTTAAATCCACCGTGGTCATGAATTGACCTTCCTGGATGGTAGGAAGAATTGTCCGAATGGTTTCCATCTTGAACGATGGGACCTTGAGAAATTTGTTTAGGATCTTGAGATCCAAAATTGGCCTGAATGTTCCCTCTTTTTTGGGAACTATGAACAGATTGGAGTAAAACCCCATCCCTTGTTCTCCTAATGGAACAGGATGAATCACTCCCATTTTTAACAGGTCTTCTACACAATGTAAGAATGCCTGTCTTTTTATTTGGTTTGAAGACAATTGAGACCTGTGGAACCTTCCCCTTGGGGGTAGTTCCTTGAATTCCAGGAGATAACCTTGAGAAACTATTTCTAGCGCCCAAGGATCCTGAACATCTCTTGCCCAAGCCTGAGCGAAGAGAGAGAGTCTGCCCCCCACCAGATCCGGTCCCGGATCGGGGGCCAGCATCTCATGCTGTCTTGGTAGCGGTAGCGGGCTTCTTGGCCTGCTTACCTTTGTTCCAGCCTTGCATCGGTCTCCAGGCTGGCTTGGTTTGAGAAGAATTTTACCCTCTTGCTTAGAGGATGTAGAATTCGAGGCTGGTCCGTTTCTGCGAAAGGGACAAAAATTTGTTTTATTTTTAGCCTTAAAAGACCTATCCTGAGGAAGGGCGTGGCCCTTTCCCCCAGTGATGTCTGAAATAATCTCTTTCAAGTCAGGGCCAAACAGCGTTTTCCCCTTGAAAGGGATGTTAAGCAATCTGTTCTTGGAGGACACATCCGCTGACCAAGACTTCAGCCAAAGCGCTCTGCGCGCCACAATAGCAAAACCTGAATTTTTCGCCGCTAATCTAGCTAATTGCAAAGTGGCGTCTAAGGTAAAAGAGTTAGCCAACTTAAGTGCTTGAACTCTGTCCATAACCTCCTCATAAGAGGATGCTTGATTGAGCGACTTTTCTAGTTCCTCGAACCAGAAACACGCTGCTGTAGTGACAGGAACAATGCATGAAATTGGTTGTAGAAGGTAACCTTGCTGAACAAACATCTTTTTAAGCAAACCCTCTAATTTTTTATCCATAGGATCTTTGAAAGCACAACTATCTTCTATAGGGATAGTGGTGCGTTTGTTTAGAGTAGAAACCGCCCCCTCGACCTTGGGGACTGTCTGCCATAAGTCCTTCCTGGGGTCGACCATAGGAAATAATTTCTTAAATATAGGGGGAGGGACAAAAGGTATGCCGGGCCTTTCCCATTCTTTATTTACAATGTCCGCCACCCGCTTGGGTATAGGAAAAGCTTCGGGGGGCACCGGGACCTCTAGGAACCTGTCCATCTTACATAATTTCTCTGGAATGACCAAATTGTCACAATCATCCAGAGTAGATAACACCTCCTAAAGCAGAGCGCGGAGATGTTCCAATTTAAATTTAAATGTAATAACGTCAGGTTCAGCTTGTTGAGAAATTTTTCCTGAATCTGAAATTTCTCCCTCAGACAAAACCTCCCTAGCCCCTTCAGACTGGTGTAAGGGCATGTCAGAACCATTATCATCAGCGTCCTCATGCTCTTCAGTATCTAAAACAGAGCAGTCGCGCTTTCGCTGATAAGTGGGCATTTTGGCTAAAATGTTTTTAATAGAATTATCCATTACAGCCGTTAATTGTTGCATAGTAAGGAGGATTGGCGCACTAGATTCACTAGGGACCTCCTGAGTGGGCAAGACTGGTGTAGACATAGAAGGAGATGATGCAGTACCATGCTTACTCCCCTCACTTAAGGAATCATTTTGTGACATCATTGTCCCTACTTTGTTTGTCACATTCATCACATATATTTAAATGGAGAGGAACCTTGGCTTCCGAACATACAGAACATCGTCTATCTGATAGTTCAGACATGTTAATAGGCATAAACTTGATAACAAAGCACAAAAAACGTTTTAAAATAAAACCGTTACTGAACACACTTTTTTTACTGAATATACGCAAAAGTATGAAGGAAATGTTCAAAATTCACCAAAATTTCACCACAGTGTCATAAAGCCTTAAAAGTATTGCACACCAAATTTGAAAGCTTTAACTCTTAAAATAACGGAACCGGAGCCGTTTTTACATTTAACCCCTATACAGTCCCTGGTATCTGCTTTGCTGAGACCCAACCAAGCCCAGAGGGGAATACGATACCAAATGACGCCTTCAATAAGCTTTTTCAGTGGATCTGAGCTCCTCACACATGCATCTGCATGCCTTGCTTCTCAAAAACAACTGCGCATTAGTGGCGCGAAAATGAGGCTCTGCCTATGACTAGAAAAGGCCCCCAGTGAAAAAGGTGTCCAATACAGTGCCTGCCGTTTTTTTTAATAAAATTCCCAAGATTAAAATAACTCTCCAAAGTTATAAACCATTAAATATGCTTATAAAGTAATCGTTTTGGCCCAGAAAAATGTCTACCAGTCTTTAAAGCCCTTGTGAAGCCCTTTTATTCTTATATTGAAAATTAAGAAAATGGCTTACCGGATCCCATAGGGAAAATGACAGCTTCCAGCATTACCAAGTCTTGTTAGAAATGTGTCATACCTCAAGCAGCCAAAGTCTGCTCACTGTTTCCCCCAACTGAAGTTAATTCCTCTCAACAGTCCTGTGTGGAAACAGCCATCGATTTTAGTAACGGTTGCTAAAATCATTTTCCTCTTACAAACAGAAATCTTCATCTCTTTTCTGTTTCAGAGTAAATAGTACATACCAGCACTATTTTAAAATAACAAACTCTTGATAGAAGAATAAAAACTACATTTAAACACCAAAAAACTCTGAGCCATCTCCGTGGAGATGTTGCCTGTGCAACGGCAAAGAGAATGACTGGGGAAGGCGGAGCCTAGGAGGGATCATGTGACCAGCTTTGCTGGGCTCTTTGCCATTTCCTGTTGGGGAAGAGAATATCCCACAAGTAAGGATGACGCCGTGGACCGGACACACCTATGTTGGAGAAATAGTTAACTTTTTTTTTTTTTTTATCGCATTTGACGGTGAAATGGTGGCATGAAATATACCAAAATGGGCCTAGATCAATACTTTGGGTTGTCTTCTAAAAAAAAATATATACATGTCAAGGGATATTCAGGTATTCCTGACCGATATCAGGGTTCCAATGTAACTAGCGCTAATTTTGAAAAAAAGTGGTTTGGAAATAGCAAAGTGCTACTTGTATTTATTGCCCTATAACTTGCAAAAAAAGCAAAGAATGTGTAAACATTGGAAATTTCTAAACTCAGGACAAAATTTAGAAACTATATAGCATGGGTGTTTTTTGGTGATTGTAGATGTGTAACAGATTTTGGGGGTCAAAGTTAGAAAAAGCGTCTTTTTTTCCATTTTTTCATCATATTTTATCTTTTTTTTTTTTAGTAAATTATAAGATATGATGAAAATAATGGTATTTTTAGAAAGTCCATTTTATGGCGAGAAAAACGGTATATAATATGTGTGGGTACAGTAAATGAGTAAGAGGAAAATTACAGCTAAACACAAACACTGCAGAAATGTAAAAATAGCCATTGTCATTAAGGGTAAGAAAATTGAAAAATGGTCCGGTCATTAAGGGTTAACATACATTAGACACACCTAAGCTATTTTTCAGGGGACTTGAGAATATACCCTGTTTTATTATGGTTAACCAAAATGTTATTAGTTCCCCTGGTCCAATAATATTTCTATGGTTTATGTGTTCTCTCTACGGCCATATCAAGTTCCTTTACCTAATATGGCCCTAACTTACAAGTAGGTCTATTACCCCTTTACCCTTAATTATCTAATAACTTCACCCTATCTCCCACTCAATCGCCATTTCTTGTACCATCAAAGAGGGGTACTTCTAAGTACCTCCTCCCCGCCCCATTACAAGACCTTATCCCAAAACCCAATATAGTCACAGCCTCCTCTTTGATCCTTACCCACTCTTCCTAGCTCATCTGCTCATTAGCATATATAGGATACGTGATCCTTCTAGTATAGATTTAATAGAATTGCCCATACTCCTTAATGGCTCACTTTCTCCCCTAACTCCCTACTCTACCTCTCTACAGATGCCTATCCTTAGAAATCCACCCCTCTATCCATACCACATGCCCTTTTCTCACTCCCTTCACCACATGGCTCTGTTATCCTAGAAGGCTCCGCCCCCCTTCCCCTCCTCCTCTCCACTCAGAGCAGCTCCTGTCCGCTGAACTCACTCCTTCTCCCCTATATACTTTGGTCCAAGAGTGGCCAAGACAAAAGCTAACTCCACACACCTCAATTTCATTAGATTAGATAGGCCCAAGAGTGTCTTTTATGGCAATGTGGGGAACATTTTTTTTTTTATATAATATAAAACTGAGGTTCTATTATATTGAGTCCAAACTCTTCTCTGCCACATTAGTCAAACATGATCTGAGATTTCACTTCTATATGTTTATCTCACATTGTAGATTTCCTTATATTCACACAAACAATTTAAATAGACATAGCTCTATACTTTATGGTCATAGCTCCTCCACTTCCCTAGCTACATACATTTTATTCTGATAAAATTACCTGTACATATTGTTCTACAAGAGCACAGAAATTATGTCTAAAGCCGCAAGCTATATGTTATTTGGTAATGTTTGTGTGATAACAGTGTATATCTTATTTCTATGTTATTATTGTCCATGGACGAATCTTTTATGTTACATTTTCTCACAACTTCAATAAAAATAAAAAAAATAAAAAAAAAAAAAATTAAATGTATACTAGGCAGTTACAGTAAAGAACCAGTTCAATATTGCAAAGTGTTGATTAATTGGACAATAAAGCAATATTTAAAGTGTTATAATATAGTGCAGCAGTTGAACATTGCCTTACAAATTAGCTGCAAAGAAAAAAAACAAAATTTATGCTTACCTGATAAATTCCTTTCTCCTGTAGTGTGGTCAGTCCACGGGTCATCATTACTTCTGGGATATTAACTCCTCCCCAACAGGAAGTGCAAGAGGATTCACCCAGCAGAGCTGCTATATAGCTCCTCCCCTCTACGTCACACCCAGTCATTCGACCAAGAACCAACGAGAAAGGAGAAGCCAAAGGGTGCAGTGGTGACTGGAGTATAATTTAAAAAAAAAATTTTTAGACCTGCCATAAAAAACAGGGCGGGCCGTGGACTGACCACACTACAGGAGAAAGGAATTTATCAGGTAAGCATAAATTTTGTTTTCTCCTGTTAAGTGTGGTCAGTCCACGGGTCATCATTACTTCTGGGATACCAATACCAAAGCTAAAGTACACGGATGACGGGAGGGACAGGCAGGCTCTTTATACGGAAGGAACCACTGCCTGAAGAACCTTTCTCCCAAAAACAGCCTCCGAAGAAGCAAAAGTGTCAAATTTGTAAAATTTGGAAAAAGTATGAAGAGAAGACCAAGTTGCAGCCTTGCAAATCTGTTCAACAGAAGCCTCATTCTTAAAGGCCCAAGTGGAAGCCACAGCTCTAGTAGAATGTGCTGTAATTCTTTCAGGAGGCTGCTGTCCAGCAGTCTCATAGGCTAACCGTATTATGCTACGAAGCCAAAAAGAGAGAGAGGTAGCCGAAGCTTTTTGACCTCTCCTCTGACCAGAATAAACGACAAACAGGGAAGACGTTTGTCGAAAATCCTTAGTTGCCTGTAGATAAAATTTCAGGGCACGGACTACATCTAGATTGTGTAGCAGACGTTCCTTCTTCGAAGAAGGATTAGGACACAAAGATGGAACAACAATCTCTTGATTGATATTCCTGTTAGTGACCACCTTAGGTAGGAACCCAGGTTTAGTACGCAGAACTACCTTGTCTGAATGAAAAATCAGATAAGGAGAATCACAATGTAAGGCAGATAACTCAGAGACTCTTCGAGCCGAGGAAATCGCCATTAAAAACAGAACTTTCCAAGATAACAGCTTGATATCAATGGAATGAAGGGGTTCAAACGGAACACCCTGTAAAACATTAAGAACTAAGTTCAAACTCCATGGTGGAGCAACAGTTTTAAACACAGGCTTGATCCTAGCTAAAGCCTGACAAAAAGCTTGAACGTCCGGAACTTCTGACAGACGTTTGTGTAAAAGAATGGACAGAGCTGAAATCTGTCCCTTTAAGGAACTAGCGGATAAACCCTTTTCTAAACCTTCTTGTAGAAAAGACAATATCCTAGGAATCCTAACCTTACTCCATGAGTAACTCTTGGATTCGCACCAATATAAGTATTTGCGCCATATCTTATGGTAAATCTTTCTGGTAACAGGCTTCCTAGCCTGTATTAAGGTATCAATAACTGACTCAGAAAAACCACGTTTTGATAAGATCAAGCGTTCAATTTCCAAGCAGTCAGCTTCAGAGAAATTAGATTTTGATGTTTGAAGGGACCCTGGATCAGAAGGTCCTGTTTCAGAGGTAGAGACCAAGGTGAACAGGATGACATGTCCACTAGATCTGCATACCAGGTCCTGCGTGGCCATGCAGGCGCTATTAGAATCACTGATGCTCTCTCCTGTTTGATTCTGGCAATCAATCGAGGAAGCATCGGGAAGGGTGGAAACACATAAGCCATCCCGAAGGTCCAAGGTGCTGTCAAAGCATCTATCAGAACCGCTCCCGGATCCCTGGATCTGGACCCGTAACGAGGAAGCTTGGCGTTCTGTCGAGACGCCATGAGATCTATCTCTGGTTTGCCCCAACGTCGAAGTATTTGGGCAAAGACCTCCGGATGAAGTTCCCACTCCCCCGGATGAAAAGTCTGACGACTTAGGAAATCCGCCTCCCAGTTCTCCACTCCCGGGATGTGGATTGCTGACAGGTGGCAAGAGTGAGACTCTGCCCAGCGAATTATCTTTGATACTTCCATCATTGCTAGGGAGCTTCTTGTCCCTCCCTGATGGTTGATGTAAGCTACAGTCGTGATGTTGTCCGACTGAAACCTGATGAACCCCCGAGTTGTTAACTGGGGCCAAGCCAGAAGGGCATTGAGAACTGCTCTCAATTCCAGAATGTTTATTGGCAGGAGACTCTCCTCCTGATTCCATTGTCCCTGAGCCTTCAGAGAATTCCAGACAGCGCCCCAACCTAGTAGGCTGGCGTCTGTTGTTACAATTGTCCAGTCTGGCCTGCTGAATGGCATCCCCCTGGACAGATGTGGCCGAGAAAGCCACCATAGAAGAGAATTTCTGGTCTCTTGATCCAGATTCAGAGTAGGGGACAAGTCTGAGTAATCCCCATTCCACTGACTTAGCATGCACAATTGCAGCGGTCTGAGATCTAGGCGTGCAAAGGGTACTATGTCCATTGCCGCTACCATTAAGCCGATCACCTCCATGCATTGAGCTACTGACGGGTGTTGAATGGAATGAAGGACACGGCATGCATTTTGAAGCTTTGTTAACCTGTCTTCTGTCAGGTAAATCTTCATTTCTACAGAATCTATAAGAGTCCCCAAGAAGGGAACTCTTGTGAGTGGAAAGAGAGAACTCTTCTTTTCGTTCACCTTCCATCCATGCGACCTTAGAAATGCCAGTACTAACTCTGTATGAGACTTGGCAGTTTGAAAGCTTGAAGCTTGTATCAGAATGTCGTCTAGGTACGGAGCTACCGAAATTCCTCGCGGTCTTAGTACCGCCAGAAGAGCACCCAGAACCTTCGTGAAGATTCTTGGAGCCGTAGCCAATCCGAATGGAAGAGCTACAAACTGGTAATGCCTGTCTAGGAAGGCAAACCTTAGATACCGGTAATGATCTTTGTGAATCGGTATGTGAAGGTAAGCATCCTTTAAATCCACTGTGGTCATGTACTGACCCTTTTGGATCATGGGTAAGATTGTCCGAATAGTTTCCATTTTGAACGATGGAACTCTTAGGAATTTGTTTAGGATTTTTAAATCCAGGATTGGCCTGAAAGTTCCCTCTTTTTTGGGAACCACAAACAGATTTGAGTAAAACCCTTGTCCTTGTTCCGACCGCGGAACCGGATGGATCACTCCCATTAGTAAAAGATCTTGTACACAGCGTAGAAACGCCTCTTTCTTTATTTGGTTTGTTGACAACCTTGACAGATGAAATCTCCCTTTTGGGGGAGAGGATTTGAAGTCCAGAAGGTATCCCTGAGATATGATCTCTAACGCCCAGGGATCCTGGACATCTCTTGCCCAAGCCTGGGCGAAGAGAGAAAGTCTGCCCCCCACTAGATCCGTTCCCGGATCGGGGGCCCTCAATTCATGCTGTCTTAGGGGCAGCAGCAGGTTTCCTGGCCTGCTTGCCCTTGTTCCAGGACTGGTTAGGTCTCCAGCCTTGTCTGTAGCGAGCAACAGCTCCTTCCTGTTTTGGTGCAGAGGAAGTTGATGCTGCTCCTGCTTTGAAATTCCGAAAGGAACGAAAATTAGACTGTCTAGCCTTAGGTTTGGCTCTGTCTTGAGGCAGGGCATGGCCCTTACCTCCTGTAATGTCAGCGATAATTTCTTTCAACCCGGGCCCGAATAAGGTCTGCCCTTTGAAAGGTATGTTAAGTAATTTAGATTTAGAAGTAACGTCAGCTGACCAGGATTTTAGCCACAGTGCTCTGCGTGCCTGAATGGCGAATCCGGAATTCTTGGCCGTAAGTTTAGTTAAATGTACTACGGCATCCGAAATAAATGAATTAGCTAGCTTAAGTGTCTTAAGCTTGTTTGAAATCTCATCTATAGTTATTGAGTCAAGAGTCTCTTCCAGGGACTCGGACCAAAAAGCGGCCGCGGCCGTGACAGACGCAATACATGCAAGGGGTTGCAATATAAAACCTTGTTGAACAAATATTTTCTTAAGGTAACCCTCTAATTTTTTATCCATTGGATCTGAAAAGGCACAGCTATCCTCCACCGGGATAGTGGTACGCTTAGCCAGAGTAGAAACCGCTCCCTCCACCTTAGGGACCGTCTGCCATAAGTCCCGTGTGGTGGCGTCTATTGGAAACATTTTTCTAAACACAGGAGGGGGGGAAAAGGGTACACCGGGCCTATCCCACTCCTTAGCAATTATCTCTGTAAGCCTCTTAGGTATAGGAAATACGTCAGTACTCGCCGGTACCGCATAGTATCTATCCAGCCTACATAATTTCTCTGGGATTGCAACGGTGTTACAATCATTTAGAGCTGCTAAAACCTCCCCTAACAGTACATGGAGGTTTTCGAGTTTAAACTTAAAATTAGAAATGTCTGAATCCATTCTATTGGGATCAGAACCGTCACCTGCTGATTGAAGCTCTCCGTCCTCATGTTCAGCATACTGTGACGCAGTGTCTGACATGGCCCTATTATCAACAGCGCACTCTGTTCTCACCCCAGAGTGATCACGCTTACCTCTTAGTTCTGGTAATTTAGCCAAAACTTCAGTCATAACATTAGCCATATCCTGTAATGTGATTTGTAATGGCCGCCCTGATGTACTCGGCGCTACAATATCACGCACCTCCCGAGCGGGAGATGCAGGTACTGACACGTGAGGCGAGTTAGTCGGCATAACTCTCCCCTCGTTGTTTGGTGAAATATGTTCAATTTGTACAGATTGACTTTTATTTAAAGTAGCATCAATGCAATTAGTACATAAATTTCTATTGGGCTCCACTTTGGCTTTAGCACATATAGCACAGAGATATTCCTCTGAATCAGACATGTTTAACACACTAGCAATTAAACTAGCAACTTGGAAATACTTTTCAAAGTAATTTACAAATAATATGAAAACGTACTGTGCCTTTAAGAAGCACAGAAAAAGGTTATGACAGTTGAGAACTAATAAACTGAGAAACTATAACATCAAATCTTTTACGGTAAATACACAATTTTAACAAAGGATTGCCTCCATTAGCAATGGATAACTAACCCTGATAGCAGAAAAAAAGTACAGAAATAAACGTTTTTTATCACAGTCAGCTACAACCTCACAGCTCTGCTGTGAGTGATTACCTCCCTCAAAATAAGTTTTGAAGACCCCTGAGCTCTGTAGAGACGAACCGGATCATGTAGGGAAGACAAGAGACTTCTGACTGAATTTTTTGATGCGTAGCAAAAGCGCCAAAATAGGCCCCTCCCCCTCACACACAACAGTGAGGGAGATCAGTAAACTGTCTTAAATTAAATAAAACGACTGCCAAGTGGAAAAAAACAGTGCCCAAAACATTTTTTCACCCAGTACCTCAGAAAATTAAACGATTTAACATGCCAGCAAAAACGTTTAACATCAAATAAATGAAATTACATTAGAAAGCCTGTTGCTAGTCACTGCAAATTAGGCTAAAGTCTTATGCATGCAGTATTATCCCAGTGAAGTGCCATTCCCCAGAATACTGAAGTGTAAAATATACATACATGACAGCCTGATACCAGTTGCTACTACTGCATTTAAGGCTGAGATTACATTATATCGGTATGGCAGAATTTTCTCAGTCAAATTCCATTGTCAGAAAATAATATGCTGCTACATACCTCTTTGCAGATTAACCTGCCCACTGTCCCCTGATCTGAAGTTTACCTCTCCTCAGATGGCCGAGAACAGCAATATGATCTTAACTACGCCGGCTAAAATCATACAAAAAACTCAGGTAGATTCTTCTTCAAACTCTACCAGAGAAGGAACAACACACTCCGGTGCTGTTATAAAATAACAAACTTTTGATTGAAGGTATAAAACTAAGTATAATCACCACAGTCCTCTCACACATCCTATCTATTAGTTGGGTGCAAGAGAATGACTGGGTGTGACGTAGAGGGGAGGAGCTATATAGCAGCTCTGCTGGGTGAATCCTCTTGCACTTCCTGTTGGGGAGGAGTTAATATCCCAGAAGTAATGATGACCCGTGGACTGACCACACTTAACAGGAGAAATATTACTAACTTTTTCAAATGTTTTATGAAGAGATCCATGAGAGCCAGTCAACAATAAATGCACTGCTGCTTTGCAGTGCTGCTCCATATCTGACTGTTCTCTTCAAATATCACTTTGTTCTGGATGCACTGTGTTAAGGAAAACTTACACCGTGCAGCCAGAGCAGAGTGCTATTTGACGAGAACATCCTAATGAAGATCAGCTCTGCAAAGTGAAAGAGTCAACAGTGCCTGCATGTGTCCCATTCTTTATGCAGACATGCTGCATTTTCTGCAATGACATCTCAGATCACAGCATGTTCTGCCTTGGGGACCACTCTTCTTTAGTTTTACTTCATATACTTAGCTTCATACAGTACACAGATACCACACTACAGCTCATGGCTAGATGATCTGTAACTTTGGGTTACAGTTTTAATAACCCCTCCCCCCACACAAGAAAGGAATTTTATTCTTACCTGATAAATTGATTTCTTCTACGATACGACGAGTCCACGGATTTCATCCTTACTTGTGGGATATTATCCTCCTGCTAACAGGAAGTGGCAAAGAGCACCACAGCAGAGCTGTATATATAGCTCCTCCCTTCCCCTCCACCCCCAGTCATTCGACCGAAGGTTATAGGAAGAGAAATGAAAAGCTAAAAGGTGCAGAGGTGACTGAAGTTATAAATCATAAAAAATATAATCTGTCTTAAATTGACATGGAGGGCCGTGGACTCGTCGTATCGTAGAAGAAATCAATTTATCAGGTAAGCATAAATTTCCTTTTCTTCTACAAGATACGACGAGTCCACGGATTTCATCCTTACTTGTGGGATACAATACCAAAGCAACAGGACACGGATGAAAGGGAGGGACAAGACAGAGACCTAAACGGAAGGCACCACTGCTTGAAGAACTTTTCTCCCAAAAACAGCCTCAGAAGAAGCAAAAGTATCACATTTGGAAAATTTGGAAAATGTATGAAGGGGCGACCAAGTCGCAGCTTTACAATTCTGTTCAACAGATGCATCGTTTTTAAAAGCCCATGTGGAAGCCACAGCCCTAGTAGAATGAGCCGTAATTCTTTCAGGAGGCTGCTGTCCAGCAGTCTCATATGCCAGGCGGATGATACTCCTCAGCCAAAAAGAAAGAGAGGTAGCCGTAGCTTTCTGACCTCTACGCTTTCCAGAATAAACAATGAACAATGAAGATGATTGACGGAAATCCTTAGTTGCCTGTAAGTAAAACTTTAAGGCACGGACCACGTCCAAGTTATGTAACAGACACTCCTTCTTAGAAGGATTAGAACACAATGAAGGAACAATAATTTCCTGATTAATATTCTTTTTCGAAACAACCTTAGGAAGAAAACCAGGTTTGGTACGTAAAACCACCTTATCAGAATGAAATATGAGATCATGCGAATCACATTATAACACTGAAAGCTCAGAAACTCTTTGAGCAGAAGAAATAGCAAACAAAAATAGAACTTTCCAAGATAACAATTTAATGTCTATGGAATGCATGGGTTCAAACGGAACCCCTTGAAGAACTCGAAGAACTAAATTCAAACTCCAGGGAGGAGTAATTAGTCTAAATACAGGCTTAATTCTGGTAAGAGCCTGACAAAAAGACTGAACATCAGGTACATCTGCAAAACATTTGTGAAACAAAATTGACAACGCAGAAATTTGTCCCTTTAAGGAACTAGCTGATAAACCTTTCTCCAATCCTTCTTGGAGAAAAGACAGAATCCTAGGAATCCTAATTTTACTCCATGAGTAGCCCTTGGATTCACACCAATAAAGATATTTACGCCATATCTTATGATAAATCCTTCTAGTGACAGGCTTTCTAGCCTGTATCAAAGTACTGATAACCGAATCAGAAATCCCCGCTTCGATAAAATCAAGCGTTCAATTTCCACGCAGTCCGCTGCAGAGACATTAGATTTGGATGTTGGAAAGGACCTTGAATGAGAAGGTCCTGTCTCAAAGGAAGTTTCCACGGTGGTAGAGAGGACATGTCTACTAGATCCGCATACCAAGTCCTGCGTGGATCACTGAAGCTCTCTCCTGTTTGATTCGAGCAATCACGCGTGGAAGGAGAGTGATCGGTGGAAACCCATAAGCTAGGTTGAACGACCAAGGCACTGCCAAGGCATCTATCAGTTCGGCCTGGGGATCCCTCGACCTGGATCCGTATCTTGGAAGCTTGGCATTCTGTCGAGATGTCATCAGATCCAATTCCGGTTTGCCCCATAGGAGAATCAGTGAGGCAAATACCTCCGGGTGGAGTTCCCACTCCCCTGGATGAAAGGTCTGTCGGCTTAGAAAATCTGCTTCCCAGTTCTCTACTCCTGGGATGTAGATTGCTGACAAATGACAAGAGTGGGCCTCCGCCCATCGGATTATCTTGGATACTTCTAACATTGCTAAGGAACTCCTTGTTCCCCCCGATGACTGATATATGCCACAGTCGTGATGTTGCCCGACTGGAATCTGATGAATTTGGCCGAAGCCAACTGAGGCCATGCCTGAAGCGCATTGAATATTGCTCAGTTCCAGAATATTGATTGGAAGTAGAGACTCCACCTGAGTCCAAACACCCTGAGCCTTCAGGGAATTCCAGACTGCACCCCAGCCCAGAAGGCTGGCGTCCGTTGTCACTATCACCCACGAGGGTCTGCAGAAACAAGTCCCCTGGGACAGATGATCCGGCAACAACCACCAAAGAAGAGAGTCTCTGGTTTCTTGATCTAGATTTATCTGAGGAGATAGATCCGCATAATCCCCATTCCACTGTCCGAGCATGCACAGCTGCAGTGGTCTGAGATGAAAGCGAGCAAAAGGAATGATGTCCATTGCCGCTACCATTAATTCAATTACCTCCATACACTGAGCCACTGATGGCTGAGGAATGGACTGAAGTGCTCGGCAAATATTTAGAATCTTTGATTTTCTGACCTCCGTCAGAAATATTTTCATGTCTACCGAGTCTATCAGAGTTCCCAAGAAAGGAACCCTTGTCTGTGGAACTAGTGAACTTTTCTCTATGTTCACCTTCCAACCGTGAGTTCTCAGAAAAGACAAAACTGTGTCCGTGTGAGATTTTGCCAGTAGATACGTGGACGCCTGGATTAGAATATCGTCCAGATAAGGTGCCACTGCTATGCCTCGCGGTCTGAGAACCGCGCAGAGACCCTAGAACCTTTGTAAAGATTCTGGGTGCTGTGGCCAACCCGAAGGGAAGAGCCACGAACTGATAATGTTTGTCTAGAAAGGCAAACCTTAGAAACTGATGATGATCCATGTGGATTGGAATATGAAGGTAAGCATCCTTCAAGTCCCCGGTAGTCATATATTGACCCTCCTGGATCATTGGTAAGATTGTTCGTATAGTCTCCATCTTGAACGATGGGACTCTGAGAAACTTGTTTAGACACTTGAGATCTAAAATGGGTCTGAAAGTTCCCTCTTTTTTGGGAACCACAAAAAGATTTGAGTAAAACCCCTGTCCCTGTTCCGATTTTGGAACGGGACAAATTACTCCCATGGTAGAGAGGTCTTTTACACAGCGTAAGAACGCCTCTCTTTTTATTTGGTCTACAGACAATCTTGAAAGATGAAATCTCCCTCTTGGGAGAAAGTCCTTGAATTCCAATTGATAACCGTGAGTCACTATTTCTAGTGCCCAGGGATCCTGAACATCCCTTGCCCAAGCCTGGGCGAAGAAAGAAAGTCTGCCCCTGACTAGATCCGGTCCCGGAACGGGGGCCGCCCCTTCATGCTGTTTTAGTAGCAGCCGCTGGCTTTTTGGATTGTTTACCTTTATTCCAGTTCTGGTTGGGTCTCCAGACTGACTTAGATTGGGTAAAATTCCCTTCCTGCTTTGTGGAAGAAGAGGAAGCTGAGGGTCCTCCTTTAAAGTTCCGAAAGGAGCGAAATTGTTTTGTTTACCCCTCATCTTAACAGACTTATCCTGAGGTAGGGCATGGCCTTTACCTCCTGTAATGTCAGAAATGATTTCCTTCAATTCAGGCCCAAAAAGGGTTTTACCTTTAACAGGAATAGCTAAAAGCTTAGTCTTTGAGGAGACATCAGCAGACCAAGATTTGAGCCACAGCGCTCTACGTGCTAGGATAGCAAAGCCTGCATTCTTCGCCGCTAATTTAGCAATTTGAAAAGCGGCATCAGTAATAAAAAAATTAGCTAGCTTGAGAGCCTTAATTCTATCCAAAATCTCATCTAATGGGGTCTCAACCTTAAGATACTCTTCTAGAGCCTCAAACCAAAAAGCTGCTGCAGTAGTTACTGGAACAATGCAAGCCGTAGGTTGTAAAAGAAAACCCTGATTAATAAATAATTTATTTAGTAGACCCTCTAATTTTTTATCCATAGGGTTTATGAAAGCACAACTGTCCTCAATGGGTATAGTTGTACGCTTAGCTAGGGTAGATATAGCTCCCTCTACCTTAGGGACCGTTTGCCATGAGTCCCGAATGGTGTCTGATATGGGAAACATTTTCTTAAAATTAGGAGGGGGAGAAAACGGTATACCTGGTCTATCCCATTCCTTTTTTTATAATTTCCGAAATTCTCTTAGGAACCGGAAAAACATCAGTGTAAGTAGGTACTTCTAGATATATATCCATCTTACACAATTTCTCTGGAGGAATTACAATAGGGTCACAATCATCCAGAGTCGCTAAAACCTCCCGAAGTAACAGGCGGAGGTGTTCAAGCTTAAATTTAAAGGACATAGCGTCCGAATCCTTGACCCCTAACTCAGAACACTGTGAGGGTACATCGGAAATAGCTAATAAAGCATCAGAGGATTCAATATGTACATTAATACCTGACCTACTGTGTTTACCCTGCAACACTGGTAATTTAGATAATACCTCTGTAAGGGTAGTTGACATAACTGCAGCCATCTCCTGCAGAGTAAAAGAATTAGACGCACTAGAAGTACTTGGCCTCCCTTGTGTGGGCGTTAAAGGTTGTGAAACTTGGGGAGAATTGGATGGCATATCCTGATTTTCTTCAGACTGAGAATCATCCTTAGGAACACTTTCTTGACCTAATATATGGTCTTTACAATGTAAGGCTCTTTCAGTACTAGAGTTACACAATGTTAGAGGGGGTTGCACAATAGCTTCTAAACACATAGAACAATGAGATTCAGATTCCTCAATGTCAGACATGTTTGAACAGACTAGTAATTACCACAGAAGTCGTTTAAACACTTTATTTATTGCTTAAAATAAACTTTTAAAAAACGTGTACTGCGCCTTTAAGATAATAAAAAGTGAACAATTTTTCCAAAACTGCTTAAATAACGTTAAATTATCTCCAAATTTAACTTAAATTAGTTGGTTTATCCAAAAATTACTGCACCCCAGTAGTAAGGGGAGAAATAAGGTTTTAAAGTACTGTACTCTGCACCTCGCCACCGCTCTGCTGTGGTGCCTACCTGCCCCCAGGGTACATCGAAAACAACTTTCCAACACTCCGGACCAGAGTTACACAGGCCAGGAGCCACCGGAGTTACTGCTTGCTGCTGCCTAGTCTGAAGGAAGTGCGCATCTGAGCGCGTGAAAATAAGCCCCGCCCCTTAAGGTCGATGCCGGAGTAGGCCCAGCCCCAAACACAACCGCACGGGGAAGCGGTTTTACACACAAGTTACTGAAACCAATGTACACCCTCAAACACACCAGTAATCATATAATGTCCATATAATGTCAACAATCTATAAATAAAATCCAGGGACTCCAGTAACAACCTTACTGTATGATAGGTTTACTGCTTACCCATTCCCATACAGGGACATACATGCCAGCCAGTTCTGATATATCAAGTCTCCTCAGAAATAAAAGGCTGCACATACCTTAATGCTGCTTGTCTGAAACCGGTCTCCACACTGAAGATGTCTCATCTGTTACCTTAAGAAGTCTTGTGGGAACCAGCGTTACAGCTGCTAAGATCATCAACCTCAGGGCAGAAATCTTCCATATCCCCCTGAGGAAAATAGTACTCACCGGTACCATTCAAAATAAAAAACTTCTTGATTGAAGAAACTAAAACTAACACCTCACTTTACCATGTCAACCTAGTATAACACAGAAAAAGAGAATGGCTGGGGGTGGAGGGGAAGAGAGGAGCTATATATACAGCTCTGTTGTGGTGCTCTTTGCCACTTCCTGTTAGCAGGAGGATAATATCCCACAAGTAAGGATGAAATCCGTGGACTCGTCATATCTTGTAGAAGAAAAATAAATTAACCCTCTAAACCCAGCACCTGCCACTTTCAATTATATGGCACAAGCACATATTCAATCAATCCACCCTTCCCTAGGTTTACCATACCAGTTTATTTCCTCTTTTATGTAAATAATGCACAAGTTTCTAGTTTACTCTAAAGGGCCCTGAACCTAAAGAGATATAAGGCGTGGTATTGCTGTGGTGCAAAATACATTTTTAAATTTTTAATATTTAAATTACTAAAATATTAGATCATTATATGTATTTTTGCAATGTTTATTATGTGATCTTTTTATTCAGAAAAAGTGCATATTTAAGTTTCATTTAAAACAATTAGAATTTAATTATAAAAAAATTCTTGAAAAAATTGGGTTTCATGTCCCTTTAAGCTTGTAGAGGACTGGAAATTATACAATTAGGCTAAACCATGAATTCAATGTTGTTTTAATAAATCTTATATACTGTAAATGTATATTAAAAACCTAATGTTTATTGTATATTTATAAGAGCTGAATCACATGCCCAAACTGTAATAGCAATATTGTAATTATACAAGATTTAAAGGGACATAAAGCTGCAATCAGAAAATAACCTAAAACGCTAGAGTATTTGCTTACTGCATTATTGCTTGCCTATACCTTTGATCAGCCCAAAGTCAACTCTGGAGCAGCAATACTCTGCTGAATTAGAGCTGAATGTAGCCAGTCATTGGAGGCTATGTACATATGCATCCCCTGATTGGCTCAGCAGCCATGTTCTGCTCCAGTAAATGGTCAGTCTGGAATCAATTTAAATGTGTTTAAATTGCGCGGGTTAAACACAAAGGTACAGGCAAGCAATAATGCAATAAAAAATTGATCTTATGGATTTCAGCATTTTTTATTATTATTATTATTTATGTGCCTATATGCCTCAAACTTTGTTACTAAGGTAAAAGACAAGTAAAGCTCTTCATTAGGGAAAATGCTGCCTGAAAATAAAGCTAAGTGATGTCATACCTACTTCAACTTGCTAAATAATATCTTACTGATGTTTCAAGTTTGCATTTTCCCTGTTTAAAATGGATAATGCTACTTCAATATTTACTAAATTTGCTCATTTCATATATGTTAACACTTGAGTGTTGTCCACTAACTTTTGAGCAGCATAGAAGAAGCTATGCATTATATCAAAAGGACAGGGGAACCTAAAGGTTTTGTCTAATTTATTTACAACTTTTTGTTGAGTGTAAAATAAGAGATCTAAAGTTTAGGAAAAAAGCAAGTTACTTTTTAACATACACAGACCACTTTCCCTCAATTAAAAAAACAAAAAACTTTTACAAGGTAAAGCCATTAAAGGTGATAACTTGCATTGCTTATAGCTTTAGAGAATTGAAGAGTGTTTTCCATGGTCAGAATAGTGGAAGGTAAAGAATGACATACAGGGATGTGCTTCAACATAATTACTGCAATTTGTATATTTCTGATTACTTATTTACATGTACTTCTACAGAACATAAATTAACCCCTTAACGACCAAGAAGATACAGGGTACGTCCTACAAAAAGGTCAGTTAACGACCAACGATGTACTCTGTACGTCCTTAGGGGTTTGAAGCGGTGGAAGCGATCCTGATTGCCTCCAGCCGCTTTCATGGTATTGCAGTGATGCATCGATATTGAGGCATCCTGCAATACCATTTTTTTTACACACCGATGCTGAGAGAGCCACTCTGTGGCCCTCTCTGCACCGGTAGCGATGGTGCCGATCATTGGTGGGTGGGAGCCTTAGCAGAGAGGCGGGTGGGTGGCCCATTGCTATTCGGCATCCGGTTCCTGTAAGTGCACGGTGCACGCCGGGTGCCAGGAGCGTGCGGGGGGTGCGCGTGTGTGTGCGTGGGGGTGCGCGTGTGTGTGCGGGGGGGGTGCGCTCGTGTGTGCATGTGCGCTGCAACTACTGCCACCAATGTAGTAAGTGAATAGGATGGAGGGAGAGGGAAAAAAATAAAGATCAAATGATCTTGGAGGGGGTTATTGAGGGGGGGCAGCTACACTACAGAAAAATGTATAATTTTATATTTGTGGGGGCAAATTGGGTACTGGCAGACAGCTGCCAGTACCCAAGATGGCGGCAAATAGGTAGCGGGGGGAGGGTTAAAGAGCTGTTTGGGGGGATTAGGGAGGTTGGGGGCAAAGGGGGATTTATCACAGCTAAATAGATTTTAAAAAAAAGAAAAAGCCTTTTATTTTAGTACTGGCAGACTTTCTGCCAGTATTTAAGATGGCAGGCACAATTGTGGGGTGGGGGAGGGAAGAGAGCTGTTTGGGAGGGATCAGGGGGTGGGATGTGTCAGGTGGGGGTCTGATCTCTACACTAAAACTTAAATTAACCCTACAAGCTCCCTACAAGCTACCTAATTAACCCCTTCACTGCTGGGCATAATACAATTGTGGTTCACAGCGGAATTTAGCGGCCTTCTAATTACCAAAAAACAATGCCAAAGCCATATATGTCTGCTATTTCTGAACAAAGGGGATCCCAAAGAAACATTTACAACCATTTGTGCCATAATTGCACAAGCTGTAAATAATTTCAGTGAGAAACCTAAAGCTTGTAAAAAAGTTAACGATTTTTTTTATTGATCGCAATTGGCGGGGAAATGGTGGCATGAAATATACCAAAATGGGCCTAGATCAATACGTTGGGCTGTCTACTAAAAAAATATATATACAGTACATGTCAAGGGATATTCAGGGATTCCTGACAGATAGTGTTCCAATGTAACTATCGCTAATGTTGAAAATAAAATGGTTTGGAAATAGCAAAGTGCTACTTGTATTTTTTGCCCTATAACTTGCAAAAAAAAAAGCAAAGAACATGTAAACATTGGGTATTTCTAAACTCAAGACAAAATTTAGAATCTATTTAGCATGGGTGTTTTTTGGTGGTTGTAGATGTTTTACAGATTTTCAAGGTCAAAGTTAGAAAAGGTGGTTTTTTTTTCAATTTTTTTATCATATTTTATCAAAAAAAATTATAGTAAATTATAAGATATGATGAACATAATGGTATCTTTAGAAAGTCCATTTAACGGTGAGAAAAACAGTATATAATATGTGTGGGTACAGTAAATGAATAAGAGGAAAATTACAGTTAAAGGGACATTATACACTCATTTTTTCTTTGCATAAATGTTTTGTAGATGATCTATTTATGTTTTTTTTGTTTTAAATGTATAGTTTTGCTTATTTTTAAATAACATTGCTCTGATTTTCAGACTCCTGACCAAGCCCCAAAGTTTTATGTGAATACCGTCAGCTTCCTTCTCCAGCTTGCTCCTGTTTGTGTAAAGGGTCTTTTCATATGCAAAAGAAGGGGGAGGGGGGGTGTCTTATTTCCCACTTGCAGTGGGCTTTCCAACTACCTTTTCAACAGAGCTAAACTAAGATGTTCTAAGTAAGTGTTTAAACATTTTTATACTGGATTTTTATATCAGTATCTGTGCATCTAATTCTTTATAGTAGTGTATATTACATGCAGTTATATGAAAATGAGTGTATAATGTCCCTTTAAACACAAACACAGCAGAAATGGAAAAATAGCCTTGGTCCCAAACGGTCAGAAAATGGAAAAGTGCTGTGGTCCTTAAGGGGTTAAAGGGACACTGCAATTTTAAGCAACTTTCTAATTTACTGCTATTATCAAATTCAAATTTTCTTCATTCTCTTGGTATCATTATTTGAAAAGCAAGAATGTAAGTTTAGATGCCGGACCATTGGGTTGTTCTTGCTGATTGGTGGATAAATTCACCCACCAATAAACAAGTGCTGTCCAGCGTTCTAAACTAAAAATTGGCTGGCTCCTTAGCGTAGATACCTTCTTTTTCAAATAAAGATATCAAGAGAACGAAGAAAAATCGATAATAGGGGTAAATTAGAAAGTTGCTTAAAATTGCATGCTCTATCTGAATTTACAAAAGAAAAAATGTGAGCTCAGTGTCCCTTTAAGAAAACACTGGTTGAAGTATATTGCTGATGAAGTAATTGCCACAAAAAGTGAAAATGATTTTTGACAAGTAGCATATGACTTAAAAAAATGTGTTTTGCCTTATATAAAAAGCTGTAACATTCTGTTTTTAAGTTTATTTGCAATACTTATCTATGTATTACTAATAGGGTAAAAAGTGTATAAAAATATAACAAAAGGTATCAGAAAAATGTATACACTGCCCATTGCAAATATGTAGAATACTTATAATAGAAATAGTTAATAAGACATGCAAATTTGAAAATATAACTATGTTGTTAATAGTTATCTGCAAAATCACATTAACTTGTTAAATGCCCCAAATGTAGATTTATAAATATAACTATGCTGTTAAGTAATAGTTATATGCAAAATTGCATGTCATTAACTTGTTTGAGGTCCCAAATGGCACTTAGATCACTGCTAAAATATTCCTACCAAAAATATTTCGAAATTTTAAACCTCAAATTCATAAGCATCACAGTGTTAAACAACTAGTATTCACAAAAAAGTGATATTGCAGGGTGGTAAAAGAATTTGTGATCTTTTATGTTTTATGGAGTGTTAGTCCAAAATATTAATACTACAACAATAATGTTATTTTAACATATATTTAATATATAAATATCATGCTATCTATTAAAACCTTACTATACATGTTTACTCTAAAAGTGAGGTTAAAATATTTTATTTTATTTTTAAGATTTTAAGTATCACCGGAAATGTTTTGGGGGGACTATATATGGAACTATATATGGAACTGCGAATTATTTTAACGCTTTAATTGTAATGACCTGGTTTTACTTGCATACATATCTATAACAATTCGTACATTATTAATCTTTAAAGTTAAATAGAACTTGGCTGTTTTAACCATCCGGACTTTAAAAAATAGTTATATAGGCAAATTCTGATTAAAAAAAATCAGAGCTACATTCTTTCAAATACAACATAAACCAGAACATAAAATATACGGTCAAAAAATCATGATTTATTCACATAATTTTTAACACTTTCTATAATCTCTACATTTGTATTACTTCAATCTTATTTTTATAATTTTCCCTAGGATCGATTTTAATTCTTAGATAAAAAAAATGCTTCCACTTCTCCATATACCCTTTGGCTCTATGCTTTTTTTCTTGTTTACTAATTTACATTTTATGATGCATACGCATATGCAGGTATGTAATTTTGTATGAAACTGGATATTGGCACACGCACATTTTTGCGGCTAATTTATGGCCATCATGCCATACCACCCGCTGTTTCCTCACCTGCGCGGCCATGACCCGCTGCCTCTCTGCTATGAGACTGCACTTCTTGCACTGGCAGTCCCGCCACATACAGAAACGCTTGTGGCCCTTGAGTGGGGATGCATAGCCGTGGTTTCTGCAGCGTGCGCACTTGGGAAGGCGCGGAGATTTCTTCCCGGGAGCCAGGGTACCAAGTGATTCTGATACAGCGGTCTTGTTGAATATCCCCTCGGGGTTACGATTGGGCATCTTCCTCTCTAGATCTAATATTATAGTATGAACGTGTAGTGTGCAGTTTGCTGGACTACTGGAAAAAAATAGTTAGGGCGGGCGGGTTTTAATTTTGCAACATTAGGGAATGACATGTGATATTGGGGGGAGCTGGCAAGGAGGAGCTGTACATGTGCACCTTCCCGCCCCCTAGCACACGCAGGCGCGGCACCCAAAGAAGAGTGGCTCCATCATTACTTCTCCGACTATTGCTTATTCCCGCGTTTAAAAAAAAATGTTGTTGTTTTTTTTCAGAACGTTGCGTTTGACAGCACTTGAAAAATATTGTGCAATTAATTACATTTGGTGTAAAATAATAAACACTTCACGGCTTTTGTTAAAAAAAAATCTTCATATCGTTATACAACAAATATATTTGCAGTTGTGCTGTTTTAAAAATACATTATACTCTTGGCAATTACTTGGCCGACATGATCCCAAATAACCAGTTTTTCCCATGGATTCAAGCACACAGATCTATAGTCTTGCGCACCTACTGTGTAACTAGTATATAAATCTATAAACACGCAAGGAGCTTTATCATTTTTATTAGGTTTTATCATAATTTCATATTTGTTCTTTTTACTGATCAAGGTAAAAGCAAAATATATGCAACAAATTCCTAAAACATGGCGACTATTTGGATTAATATTTATCATGACTAACCTTTTTATATAGTTTGTTCGATTTTCTAATAATATGATAACTGTGCAGTTCCCTCTGTTTTATTTACATTTCTAATTTAAAACGAAGTCACAATAATTTATGAATATAGCCAGATGTTAAAATTGTATTCGTTCAAACGTTTATTTTTCGTAATTTATTGTTGAATTAGGATGCTTTTTTTTATTAAAATGTAATCTGAGCCTGCACAAAAACCTTTAAACTTTTTTTTTTAATCGTATGAAAAGTAATTTTTCATTGAAATATCTATAGTGAGTAGCTGACAATTCCTTTTAAATCATCGGTTTTTAAAAAATGTGTTAATATTAACACTGGATTTAAGGCACAGTCTACTCCAAAATGTTTATTGGTTAAAAAGATAGATAATATTAATATACTAGTTTTAACCTCTTTGTGATCACCTTGTATCTAAGCCTCTTTTCTTTTGACAGCATTTTAGCCAATTAGTGCTGTTTAATGCACAACTCCATGGGAGAGAACACAATGTTATCCACATGGATTAGCTGTCTCTTGTGAAAAGCTAATAAAAAAGCATGTGATAAGAGGCTGTCTGTAGTGGCTTAGAAACAGGCAGACATTTAAAGGTTTAAATGTTATAAAGTATATTAATATAAC
This sequence comes from Bombina bombina, assembly GCF_027579735.1. Lineage (NCBI taxonomy): Eukaryota > Metazoa > Chordata > Amphibia > Anura > Bombinatoridae > Bombina > Bombina bombina. Next base: position 608,324,585 of record NC_069500.1, on the reverse strand, counting down.
AATGTTGGTTGTGCAAAGCTGGGGGATGTGTAGTTAAGGTATTATCTATTTTTTTTAACAATAACAATTGAATGTCCCTTTAAAGTACAGCTTCCTTTTTGCTGGATATTTACATACTTTCTTATTACATCTTACAAGTGCACAAAAAAAAAATATGCCAGGTATCCCTAGAATAAATGTATAAGAAAACATGGTAAAACATGCCAAACTCATGTTTAGCTACAAAAATAAATTGAATAATTTTATATATATTTCAGAATTACATATCATGCATAGGTACATTATGTATCACACATATTGGATTTTTAATTACTCATATTTCTAAACAGCTTTTAAATGCATTTTTATTTAAAAGGAAAAAAAGTTTTTAAAAATTCTATTTGTTAAGGATGTTTTTTTTTTGTTTACACTTATAATGAAAGCCAAAAGTCTTCATATTACAGGGATAGTAAACTTTTTTTTGTTTGTTTGATCAGTGGTATGTGCCAAATCCATATATGTAAATGAACAATTTTAATACCTTCAATAATAACCTTTCTTTTAACCTGCAGAAACACATAAGAGAACCTGCAGTTCAATTTATCAAGCAGCGGTCTGATGAACACTGCTTCCCAGCCCTGTTCTCCATCTCTTAGGGGTCGATTTATCAACCCCTTCGCCTGCCTATGACTGCAGGTTCTCACAAGTGCGTGGGAAGGGGGCGTGGTTTGCACGCAAGCACAAAGGAGCGCTCATGTGCAATTTTAAATTAGAGCAGCATATTGCTACCTGCCATAGGAGAATCTGGGCGGACAGGGGCGAATATGTACACCCCTGTCCGACTGCGTTTGATAAATTGAGCTCTTAAAGGGCCACTCAACCCAAAATCTTTCTTTCATGATTCATATAGAGAATAGAAATTTAAACAACATTACACTGTACTTCTATTATTTATTTTGCTTAATTTTTTTAGATATCCTTAGTTGAAGAAAAAGCAATGCAAATGGTGAGCCAATCACACAAGGCTTTTATGTGCAGCAACCAATAAGCAGCTACTGAGCATATCTAGATATGCTTTTCAGCAAAGAATATCAAGAGAATAAAACAAATTAGATAATAGAAGTAAATTATAAAGATGTTTAAAATTGCATTCTCTTTCTAAATCATGAAAGAAAAAATGTGGGTCTCATGTCCCTTTAATAGCGAGAATGGTTTTAACCCCTCAGAGCCAGATGAGAACACCTTTAAAATAAAACCTTTACTTTTGCTTCTATTTAAGAGGTTATAATTTTTCAAAACACAGCTAAAACACTAAACTGAGTAAAAAGTGAATCGTGCTGCATTTTCCACTGTTTACATTTGTATCAGTGAAGGAGAGGAAGAGAGTGTGCAAGCAGATACGCAGGCTACATTTATAGTATCTGGAGCTTGTGAGAACAGGGGCGGACTGAGACTAACCAGGGCCCTGGGCAAAAATGTGGCAGGGCCCCCCACCTCCTTTTTGCTCTACCTACCTACATCCTCTGCCCCTCCTGTCTCCTGTGCCCCTCCCACCTCATATGCCCCTCCCCCACCATGTTTTTTAATTGCCATATAAAGAGACAATTTTTTCCTTAAATATTTTTAATAAGAACTAAATATTGTAAATTAACAAGTGCTTGTGCAAAAAAAAAGAAGAAGAATTCCCCATGCCTATATGCACTACAGTATGGAGCAGAAAGTAGTGAGGGGCAGACAATGGGTTAAAATAACTTCTGTTTACTTGTTACTGGCAGCTAAAGAGGTACAATCATTAATTTGTATGTTACTGGCAACCAAGGGGTAACATTACTGATTAGTTATCAAAAAATACATGATGGGATTAACATTAGGGCTAAGGTAGTGCTGTTAGGTGGGACATTGTGTTACCCAACTATCACTGTGCCCATCACAGTTTGTCCAGCATATTGGCGCAGGGCAGCTGGAGTCTGGTTTGAGGATAAAAATAAGAAGCACCTTTAACTTAGCCTGGGGCATGTGATGCTTGTTTGAAAAGAAAATTTTAAATAAGGGAGTTATATGGTCTTTTAAAGGGACAGAAAGTTAAAATTAAACTACAGATACTGCATGTCATTTCATACAATATGCCAATTTACTTTTATGAAATTTGCTAAATTTAGTTGGTATCCTTTTGTTGAATAGTAACCCTTGGTAGGCTCACAAGCAGTAATGCACTACTGTGAGCTAGCTGAACATATTTGGTGGGCCAATGATAAGAGGCATATATATGTATCCACCAATTGCCAGCTAGCTCTCAGTAGTGTATTGATGCTCCTAAGCCTACCTAGGTATGATTTTAAAGATATCAATGGGGAAAAGCAAATTTTAATATGAAAAGTAAATTGGGAATTTGTATAACACTGCGTGCTGTCTGGATCATGAAGTTTAATTTTGGTTTTATGGTACCTTTATGTATCACATGTCTCATATAAATTTGACAATTTCGTATCCAACTGGGCACTTTATCTCATTTTAAAGATAATACATTTCCTTTAAAGGGATTTTCCAGTCAAAACTGAATTGCATATAGATGAACTACATCTTTGGACAGAAACATATTTACAATATACATATATTAGCAAAAATGGTTTTAGTAAAAATTATCTCTATTTTAGTGTTAACATTTTTCTCTGCATGTGAAGCATAGCTAGATATTCTCAGTGCACCAGCATTTTAAATACAACAGCTGCTCCAATCACCAATGGGGCTTGTATCTTGTCAGCCAGGGGCGGAATTACAGGGGTTGCAGAGCTCGCAACTGCGACCGGGCCCACAGAGTATGGGGGCCAATCTTAAAAAAATATATATATATAAATATATATATATATATATATATATATATATATATATATTATTTTTTTCTCAATAAAAAACGTTGACCTGTCACTGCCTGCACTGATTAGTGGGGTTAGTGTTTCTGTTTTACCCATTGGTGTTTATGTGTGTGTGTGTGTGTGTATGTATGTGACTGTGTGTGTATTTATGCATGTATGTGTGTGTGTGTATGTTTGTGGAACCAGCAAATTACAGACCTTGTAACTACAGCATGGGGGGGGCAGGGGGTAAACAGTGTCACTATACAGTACCACTATATACAGTACGGGGGGGCTGGACCATGTCACAGACTACTATGGTCACTTTATAAAGTACTGGGACGACTAGGGTCAGACCAACCATCTCACTGGCAGATTACAGACTGTGTCACTAACTCACTATATACAGTACTGGTGGGTTACACAGTGTTACTATATACAGTAATAGGGGGTCAGACCATCTCACAGACTGTGGGCACAAGGTACCTCCTTTTACAGACATGTAATCTGATTCACATTTTTTTTTCTGTGTTAAATGTAAAAAAAAAAAAGATATGTATCAAATTCACCTTTTCTTTTGGGGGGGGGTGCCCTTCTTAGCACCTTGCACCTGGGCCCTGTGGTTTCTAGTTACGCTAGAAATAACTATTACAAGAATTTTTGATAATACATGTATATTGCAAAAATTATTCTATTCAAAAGTGAAATGTACCCATGTGCATTCCAGTTTTGCCTGGAATGTCCCTTTAAATAAGAGATGTATGATCCTATAAGTATGCATCAATACTAACTATACATTTAGTGTTCCTTTAAGAAAACCTACAGCTGAATACTAACAACAAATTAAATACTTTGACACTGTATTTTCAGTACAGAGTAGGCAGTGCAAACACAGACATGGACAGACATATGCCCTCCTAGCAGAGGTATATAGTCAGACAAGAAATACGTTTTTCAACCATTTTAGCCCTGAAAGAAACAATCAAACTCCCCAAGCTGATAATGGAAAACACATTTTAATGTATTACTTAGAAATCTATTCTTCTGCCGTTTCATATGTGGAACATTTTGAGGGTAGCAGAGGCACAGCTGGGCAGCTTCTTAAACTTAGATAAAGTAGTAGGCTGTAGCTAGTGCTACAAGCCAGCAGCACATTTTTTAATAGGGTTATTTTAATTGCACAAGCTATTTAAAAGTGCATTTTTTTTATTAAATGAACTGCTCATTTATTTTTTTTAGAAACTGCAAAAAAATTGATTTTTTTTTACGTTTGTTTGAATAGAGAATTGCACCTGTCCTGTCTTATATTTACATTGATATTAATTTGAAAGCTCACCAAGTCACCATTTTAGTTAAAAATTAGTGAGATTTCCATACATGTAATTAATCTTCCTACCCTGGTCATCAAATTTGTGCTACAGTGTATGGATCACTGGTACAATGTCACAAAGTGACGTTTGCTGCCAGATCAAGTCAGTAAACAATAAACAAAACAGATGACCTGATGATCATCATGACCAGACCTATAGCGGGTAGCTCAAATATGCATTTTAAAATAGTAGTGGGTAAGTGGGGTATGCAAAACCGTACCATTAGGGGAAAGACAAGCACTCTGACTTGAAGCTATATAAACTTTGCGGTTCAAGACACCGCATCCACTAACCCTTACCGCCTGCCGGTATATAACAATGCTTAAAGCTAGTCTAGACCCTGGATCCTTTTGTGCAGCATTCCACGCAGCAGAGGGAATCTCCTCTCCACACAGCTCTCACACGTCTACAGCACAATCTTTGTCACATGATCCATCCGCCGCTCCAATTACACGGCATCAACCCAGAACGGAACACACTGCAGTGCTCACTAGGAGCGCTCCTACAGTCCACTGACTGCACAATTGAGCGCACAAAAGCTGCCGCCCCCTCCCCCCTGAAAATTCAAGCTAAAAAAAAAATATATGTAAAATATAGTCCACCCCTGTTATAACATTTATAAACAAACTTAGGCCTAGATTTAGAGTTTGGCGGTAGCCGTGAAAACCAGCGTTAGAGGCTCCTAACGCTGGTTTTAGGCTACCGCCGGTATTTGGAGTCAGTCAGGAAAGGGTCTAACGCTCACTTTTCAGCCGCAACTTTTCCATACCGCAGATCCCCTTACGTCAATTGCGTATCCTATCTTTTCAATGGGATCTTTCTAACTCCGGTATTTAGAGTCGTGTCTGAAGTGAGAGTTAGAAATCTAACGACAAAACTCCAGCCGCAGAAAAAAGTCAGTAGTTAAGAGCTTTCTGGGCTAACGCCGGTTCATAAAGCTCTTAACTACTGTGCTCTAAAGTACACTAACACCCATAAACTACCTATGTACCCCTAAACCGAGGCCCCCCCACATCGCCGCCACTCTATAAAAATTTTTAACCCCTAATCTTCCGCTCCGTACACTGCCGCCAACTACATTATCCCTATGTACCCCTAATCTGCTGCCCCTAACACCGCCGACCCCTATATTATATTTATTAACCCCTAATCTGCCGCCCCCGCTATCGCTGACCCCTGCATATTATTATTAACCCCTAATCTGCCGTCCGCACGCCGCCGCCAGCTAGATTATAGCTATGTACCCCTAATCTGCTGCCCCTAACACCGCCGACCCCTATATTATATTTATTAACCCCTAATCTGCCCCCCTCAACGTCGCCTCCACCTGCCTACACTTATTAACCCCTAATCTGCCGAGCGGACCGCACCGCTACTATAATAAAGTTATTAACCCCTAATCCGCCTCACTCCCGCCTCAATAACCCTATAATAAATAGTATTAACCTCTAATCTGCCCTCCCTAACATCGCCGACACCTAACTTCAAGTATTAACCCCTAATCTGCCGATCGGAGCTCACCGCTACTCTAATAAAATTTTTAACCCCTAAAGCTAATTTTAACCCTAACACCCCCCTAAGTTAAATATAATTTTATTCTAACGAAATAAATTAACTCTTATTAAATAAATTATTCCTATTTAAATCTAAATACTTACCTGTAAAATAAACCCTAATATAGCTACAACATAAATTATAATTATATTATAGCTATTTTAGGATTAATATTTATTTTACAGGCAACTTTGTATTTATTTTAACCAGGTACAATAGCTATTAAATAGTTAAGAACTATTTAATAGCTAAAATAGTTAAAATAATTACAAAATTACCTGTAAAATAAATTCTAACCTAAGTTACAATTAAACCTAACACTACACTATAAATAAATTAGGTAATTAAATACAATACCTACAATTATCTACAACTAAACCTAACACTACACTACCAATAAATTAATTAAATACAATTCCTACAAATAAATACAATTAAATAAACTAACTAAAGTACAAAAAATAAAAAAGAACTAAGTTACAAAAAATAAAAAAATATTTACAAACATTAGAAAAATATTACAACAATTTTAAACTAATTACACCTACTCTAAGCCCCCTAATAAAATAACAAAGACCCCCAAAATAAAAAAATGCCCTACCCTATTCTAAATTACAAAAGTTCAAAGCTCTTTTACCTTACCAGCACTGAACAGGGCCCTTTGCGGGGCATGCCCCAAGAAATTCAGCTCTTTTGCCTGTAAAAAAACACATACAATACCCCCCCCAACATTACAACCCACCACCCACATACCCCTAATCTAACCCAAACCCCCCTTAAATAAACCTAACACTAAGCCCCTGAAGATCTTCCTACCTTATCTTCACCTCACCGGGTATCACCGATCGGTCCTGGCTCCAAAATCTTCATCCAACCCAAGCGGGGGCTAGACATCCATCATCCGGCGGCTGAAGAGGTCCAGAAGAGGCTCCAAAATCTTCATCCTATCCGGGAAGAAGAGGCGATCCAGACCGGCAACCATCTTGATCCAAGCGGCATCTTCTATCTTCATCCAATGAGGACCGGCTCCATCGTGAAGACCTCCAGCGCGGATCAATCTTCTTCCGACGACGTCCAACTGAAGAATGACGGTTCCTTTAAGGGACGTCATCCAAGATGGCGTCCCTCGAATTCCGATTGGCTGATAGGATTCTCTCAGCCAATCGGAATTAAGGTAGGAAAATTCTGATTGGCTGATGGAATCAGCCAATCAGAATCAAGTTCAATCTGATTGGCTGATCCGATCAGCCAATCAGATTGAGCTTGCATTCTATTGGCTGATCGGATCAGCCAATCAGATTGAGCTCGCATTCTATTGGCTGATCGGAACAGCCAATAGAATGCGAGCTCAATCTGATTGGCTAATTGAATGTTAGAGTGTTAGGTGCAGACGTAGGAAGTGTTTCCCCATAGGAAACAATGGGGCTGCGTTAGGAGCTGAACGCGGCTTTTTTGCAGGTGTTAGGTTTTTTTTCAGCTCAAACAGCCCCATTGTTTTCTATGGGGGAATCGTGCACGAGCACGTTTTTGAAGCTGGCCGCGTCCGTAAGCAACCTGGTATCGAGAGTTGCAGTGGCGGTAAATATGCCTGTACGCTCCCTTTTTGGAGCCTAACGCAGCCATTCTTTGAACTCTCAATACCAGAGGTATTTAAAAGGTGCGGCCAGAAAAAAGCCAGGGTTAGCTACGCGGGTCGTTACCGACAAAACTCTAAATCTAGCCGTAAAATTGTTATATATTTTTATAGGTGTTTTAACCCTTTGAGTGCTAAGCACTTTCCCACCTGGGTGCTAATATTTTCTATGTTTTTTTTTTTTTTTTTTAATATTTGAATTTTTTTTTTTTTTTTATTGAAATAAATTACTTTTAGGTAACAAAAATTGTACTTGGAGCACGCAGGCTCCACCACATCAAGTAAACATTTAGTCCAAACATGTCAAACAATTCGAAGTTGTTAGGAATGGAAATTACGTATAGTAAACATAATATAATGCTCTATAAAATTAAGTGCATTGATGAGGAGTGGGGAAAGGCAGGGAGAGGGAAGGATAGGGAATAAAGAGAGGAAAGAAGGGGGAAATTAGAATGAAGTGTAGGAGGCAAATAAAAAAAAACCTGTCTATAGAATAAGTGTTGTAGAGATATCTAACTTGTATTTATTCCAAGATTCGGGGACCAGGTAGTATCGTAACTATTTTGCCAGTCTGCCCAAATCAATTCGAATAGGTCTGAGTTGTTTAAGGTGTGAAAAATAGGTTTCTCCATATTATAGATATATGCCATGTAGTTTAGGATATATGGCCATTTTGGGGGGGGATTCAGTTTTCCATGATTTGGCTATTGCTGCTTTTATAGCTGTCAGTAGGTAAACACATAAATACGCCTGATGTTTAGGTAAGTTACGTATACCAATATGTAGGAGGGCATTTGCAGGGGTCCTAGGGAGTGCTATGCCCAGACTAGTTAGCGTCCGGAAGCAGACATTCCATAATGGTCGTAGTCTAGGGAAATCCCACCATATGTGTAATGGGTCTCCTCTTTTCCCACATTGATGCCAACATAGAGGCGAGGAGGATTCATACATTTTATTAAGTCTAGAGGGGGTGAGGTACCAATGTGTTAGAATCTTGTAATATGTTTCGAATAGGGTGACACAGTGTAAGGCTTTCTTAGTAAGGGATATTACATGTTGCCATGTCTGTGGGGGTATAGCTATGTTCAGGGATAGTTCCCATTTGAGTAAATGAGGGAGCTTGTTCTCAGAGTCTGAGCTTCCTAGCAGAGAGTAGTGGATTGAGAGGGGCCTGTGTAGTCTACTGCCTTGTTGCCAGGTTGCCTCCCATGGTGTTCGGGGTCTATGTTGATCGGGTTTAAAACCCCAGCTTAGGAGGAAGCTTTTCAGCCTTGTATATTCATAGATCATGTGCCTAGGCAATGTGGATTTAGCCTGTAGTTCTGTGAGTGTTATAAAACACGAGGTTGGGGATGTGATCCAGAGGTCTGAGACTGTTCTAATACCCGCTTGGGCCCACCCGTGTGGATGGGAGTCAGGTAATCCTTGGAGAAGACCTGATAAGGGAGTCATAGGCGAGGGATGTGGAGCTATATGTGGGTAATGCCTCAATTTATCCCACATAGCGAGACATTCCCGTATTATAGGATTACTGATATCTGCGGTTCGTCGAGTATGTGGGGGGATCCAGATTAGATCAGATAAATATATGTGGTTCGGCTGTGAGGCTTGTTCTATAGTTTTTCATTTACTAGGGGAATCTTTGGTGCCCCATTGGGATACATGGGTAAGCATCGCTCCTTTATAATATCTTAAGATTGAGGGAGAGGCGATTCCTCCCCTATTGGGAGGACTTTGAAGTATTTTATGTGCTACCCTGGGGGGTTTATGTTGCCATATGTATTTTGTAAATTCACTCTGGAATTGATGTAAAAGATATCCTGGGAGTCGAAATGGGAGGCATCTAAAGAGATAGGTGATTTTAGGTAGAAATGACATTTTAAGGGCCGTTAACCTACCTATCCATGATATGTAAGTGTAGTCCCATTTATCCTTCAGAGTATGCAACTCAGATAACAGTGGTAGATAATTTTCTTTAATCATCTGTGGGATATTATTAGATATTTTAACTCCTAGGTGGGATATGTAAGTATTGGTGCATTGGACTCTATGTTGGGTTTGAAGGGTTATGACTGTGTCTTGGGGAAATCCCCAAGTAAAAATTTCAGTTTTATCTATGTTTAATTTATAAAGGGACATATGGCCAAAAGCTTCTAGAATTGTCTTAAGTCTCGGGAATGAGGTTTTGGGGTCTGTGGAGAATATCGTTATGTCATCTGCGAATAGTGCTATTTTATGAATAGTGCCATGTAAGCGAATACCATCTATTCTGTTGTCTTGCCTAATTTGCTCAGCTAACGGCTCTATCGCGAGGGCAAAGAGCAGAGGGGAAAGGGGACATCCCTGTCTAGTACCGTTGGAAATTGGGAAGGAGGGAGAGAGGAATCCTAGGCCCTTGACTGTTGCCGAGGGAGTAGAGTAGAGTGCTTGGATCGCCTGTATAATTTGGGCTGGGAAGCCAAAGGTCTTAAGGACCTCCCATAGGTAAGACCACCGTATGCGATCAAAAGCCTTCTCTGCATCTGAGATAACAGAGAATGGCCTATTTAGTCTAGTAGACTCTGTACAGATATTTAATAATCGCCTGGTGTTGTCAGGTCCCTCACGGTGCGGAATGAACCCTACTTGATCCAGGTTTATGAGTTGTGGGAGCAATTTAGAGATACAAGTAGCGAGCAACTTAGCATAAATTTTGACATCCAAATTTATTAACGATATTGGTCTGTAATTGGAGCAGAGGGATGGGTCTTTTTGTGGTTTGGGTATAGTTATTACAGTGGCTTCTAGGAACTCTCTAGCAAACTTACCCTCTTCTCTAGCTTGATTAAAAAATCTTAGGAGAAGTGGGGATAGTTCATGTCTATATGTTTTGTAAAAAGATGCTGTATAGCCATCTGGACCTGGGGCTTTAAGGGCTTTCAAATGTGTGATTACGTGTTTAATTTCTCGAAGTGTGAAGGGAGAAGCAAGTGTTTCTTGATCCTCTAATGTCATTGAGGGGAGATTCAGGTTGTCCAGGAAAAGACGAACACTAGTGGCAGGGACTAATGGGTGATCTGAAGATTTTTCTAAGTTGTATAGTTTGGAATAAAATTTCTCAAAGCATATACCTATTTCTGAAGGTTTCCGGTATATCTGATTTCCAGATTGGATATGGTGGATTCTTGAGGTGCTTGCCCTATTTTTAAGTTTATTTGCTAATAGTGTATCGGCTTTGTTGCTTTTATGATATGAGATCTGTTTCAGCTTAAATAGGTTTGCTTGGGTACGTTTGAATTCTAATTGGTTAATATGGCTTTTGATCTTTGCAATTTGATCTATGGTACTATCCGAGGGGGTGTTTCTGTTAAGGAATTCTAACCGGCGCAGCTCGATGTGAGATCTAGAGAGGGGGAGACCTGAAAGTTTTTTTTAAATGATTTTGTCTTTTGAGTATAAGGCCCCTAAACGTGGCTTTTGCCGCACCCCACAACACGTCATCTCTGACTTGTTTGTTATCATTAGATTGAGAATAAAATAAGATATCCTTTCTGAGAGTTTCCCTAAAAGCAGCGTCTTGAAGGACATGGTGTGGGAGGCGCCAAGGGGGTCTCACATTATTTTGTTCTATTGAATGAAAAGTCACTGTGACAAGGTCGTGATCAGACCAAGGGCATAGAGAGATGTTAGAATGTTTTACATGGTCAAGGGTGTCTGCTGAGCAGAAAACGTAATCAAGTCTAGAGTAAGTTTTATGAGGATGTGAAAAGTGGTTATAGTCCCTGTGTCTAGGGTGGAGTGATCTCCATATATCGTAGTAATGGTATTGAGCAATAATTTGCCTAAATTTATGGGAAAGTTGTGCCGAGGGAGTAGGATGTTTGGTGCAGGTGTTTTTTTTTCCTATCTAGCAATGGGTCCCAGGTCATGTTAAAATCCCCTGCCAGCAGGACTCTACCCATTTTTACCCGGTCCACTTTAAGTAGAATCTTTTTGAGGTATCGAGGCTGGTGTGAGTTAGGAAGGTAAATAGAAACTAAAGTATGATCAATATGATCCAATTTACATATTAGTATCAGAAACCTGGATTGAGGGTCTTTTAGGACTTGGATTTGTTCATAGGCTATTCTTTTGTGGATTAGGATTGCCGTACCTCTAGCTTTTTTTAAGAAAGAGGTGTATTCGAGGACAGTGTAGTCTTTGGATATTGAGCCGGGGGGATTGTCTAGAGACCAATGTGTCTCTTGTAGGAAAGCCACATCAGGGTTATGGAATTTGAGCTATCTAGCCAATAGGCTACGCTTGTGTTGTGAATTTAAGCCTCTAACATTATGTGTTAAAATTGTAAGGGGGGGCATAGAAGGCTATAAAAGGAAGACTGAGTCAGTTGAAGGGGGAGTGGGTAAAGAAGGGTAAGCGGTGCAGGAGGTTAGGTAAGGGGTAAAGGAAGGGAATTAGCAAAAATAATCCGCTTAGATGAAGCCCTAGTGTGGGCTACCCTTGGGGGGGAGAACAATGAACAGAAGCAGGGGTCAGTAGGGCAGACCCTGCTCCGCAGTGAGTATCTAAGCTAAACTGTACCTATAATTGTACTAAACAAACATCTACAAATGAACAGTAACATGGTAAAGAAACAATACAATTTGCAAATCGCCCTCAGGCTCTCTCTATTTAACTTAAGCCACTGCTGCAAACTGATGAAAGCAGGTGAGTCTTCCAGTTTCAGCAGATCTTTGGTGAGCTCCAGTGTGGGTTATCAACCCTGAGTTTATGGTGGGTTGGTTTTAGTTTTTTTTGCTCTTTGTTCCTTGACAGACCATTCGGGAGCTGAGGCTCTCAATTTTGGGTAAGCAGGTTGTGATGGTGGGGATTGGTCTGATTGCAGGCCCCAGGTGGTAAGAAGAGCCATACCTTGAGGGATTGTGGATATTATGTGGCTTTGGTTATTTCTAGTGACCACCAGATTTGTAGGGTGTCCCCAACGATATTTAATATTGGCTTTCCTGAGAGCTAAAGTGATTTGTTGAAAGGTTTTGTGATACTGTAGTGTATGAGTTGATAGGCCAGGTAGGAGTTGTATGTCCTTGAATTTCTCTGGTAAAGTTGGCCTTTTAAATGCAGCTTGCATCAGTTTAATTTTATAGATGTAACTATGGAAACAGACAATCACATCTCTTGGTTTGTCAGCAGGAACGGACCTAGATCTTAAGGCTCTGTGGGCTCTTACCATTGTATCAGTTAACCCTTCCGGGGAACCCACCAGTTCCATGAACAGCTCTCTCAGATAAGGCTGCAGGTCAGTAGCCTCTACTGCCTCTGGTATGCCTCTGAACCTGATATTGTTTCTGCGGGATCTGTCTTCTATGTCCGCCATCTTAAATTCAAGTTGAGTCATCTGGTCTGCTAGAGTTTCAGAGTATGTGAGCAGGTTTGTCTGATCGACGACTAGATCATCTTGTTTCCGTTCAAGTGCTTCGACTCTCTCCCCAATCTCTGAAATTTCCTTTTTCAGTTCCGCTGAGGATCGTTGGATTTCCTGAGTAATGGAGCGTGTCTGATTGGTCAGCATATGTTGCAAAGTTAAAGAAGAGTAGAGAGAGGGCGCCACAATAGCGTGATACCGTCTGGAATGCATGTACAGATAAAAGTAAGTATTATGCTTACCAAATAGTGTGGCACTGTGCTGTGACCAGTGCAAAAATCTGATGAAACAACCCCTGGAGGTTGAGAAACGCATCATAAGTATTAAAAGTCATTTTTATTTGAAGTTGTCTGTGTTGTGGTTTATCAATACCAACTGAACAACACACACAAGATTACACCTTTGCAGCACCTGAAGTCCAGACAACAGGAGACATACACCAAGTTGCAACCAGGACAAGTGCCTTTGGAGCTTGGCTTCCACAGTGTACTAGCCACTGATAAGTGCTAGCCTGCTCTTTTGCACTGGTCACAGCACAGTGCCACACTATTTGGTAAGCATAATACTTACTTTTATCTGTACCTGCATTCCAGACGGTATCACGCTATTGTGGCGCCCTCTCTCTACTCTTCTTTAACAGTTGTTCCACACTCTCTGGGATCAAGAGGAGCAGCCTGACTCACCATACCCATTAGGAGGATATCCATATCCCTTTAATTTACCACCAGCTTATGGACACTAAACAGGACTAATACGGTAGATCTGATCTACTATATTTAAAGTGTATTACCTTGTTTTATATTGAATATTGTTTTCTTTTTTAAACATCAGCGCTCTTTTATATCCCTTTATTGGGATATGTTCATTTATGTTGCAAAGTTGCCTTTGTAATATAATGATGTGATGGCACTTCCGAGCGCATACTCGAGTGAGAGTCAGCATCCAATGATTCAGGGTCACTTAGCTCTTCATTAGGGACTAGGTTGGGTTCTTTTCCTGTTTGGGCAAAGTGGTCATATACAGTCTTTTTGGTGGTAGTGGGGGTCTTCCCCTGTCTCCTGGATCCGTGGGGCATAGTGGAAAGACTGCACAGTGTAGTTGTAGAGCAGGGGTTAGTTACTAGTATGGAGCAGGAAAATCAGCCTGATGAGATGAGTCACTTAATCATAAGATTTTACTAATCTCTCTACGTTTGTTCAAGCTGCAAATAAAAGTTGGTTATCTCTCACTACTAACTAAGACATTTGCATAGTATACGGAACTCCTAGAATGATCTCAAGGATAAAAAGTACTGTTAGGCAAAGTTAACTGTTTGCAACTACCTAAACTCGAGCAGGGATAATTATTACCCTATAAAGTTATGACATTGTTGTTAAGACCTCATTCAGTGAACAGAAAATCATAAATTTCCACTCAGCATATAGGATCCAGTTATTAGACCCCTAGCACCTCAGGGACATGTGGGATACGGCTATGCAGAAGGGGAAAAGGGTAGTGTAAGTGACCAGCCCAGACTAACTGGACCGGAAAGGGTGAGGTGCTAGGGGGATCACAACAACTAAAATTGGTCTGCAAGACACTAGGTGTGCGCTGGAGGTGTGCCTTACAGAGAAAACCAGAGGTATTGGTGATAGTGGTGTTCCCCAGAGTAGAGTATTCCTCTTAAGTCTAACGGATGGGGAGTGGAATTAGGCAGGCGTCTGTGGTTGTGCAAATAAAGTGTGGGAGTTCCTAGAGGTATATGGTGAGAACTTGATAGATAGTGTGTTTCTATGTGACGGGGAGGTTAGGTCAGCTTGTCTGTATATATGAGTTATTGGAGGTGGATTGTAGGCCTGGACTGAGCCAGTAGTATGTAGTTGTGTGCTGAGTTGTTTTTATTAGTTGAGAAATACTATAGTGAGTGTAGGAGAGTGGTTGTGAGTGAGTTATAGGTTAGATGACTATGTTTATGTGTCCAAGTGCGTTTTAATGTAGTGTCTAATGTATCTTAGTATCTGAGAAAGAGAAGGATGAGTGCTATGAGTAACTGGTGTGAGCAGTTCCCACAGATGAATGGGGTAAATACTATGGCGTGAGTGAGTGTTTGGGTCCAAGTAGTCAAGTGCCAAAGCCAATTAACTAGTACTTAAGTGATGGATTGTGTCTGGTTAGTCCTAGGAAATGCAGGAGTCTAAAATGAGAGGTATGAGTGTCTAAACCAGCAAAATTTGTCCCCTGTCACATTAGCTATGCCTCTAAATTTGTAAGTAGCAAGGTAACTAAATACATAGCAATTACATTATACATTAAGAAACTTGCAAATGTATAGAACACAAAGCAATAACACAGCTCCCACAGTATACAGGTCAGAGTTTCTCAAGCTACCCCAATAGAGCTGTTGAATAATGGAGAGCAGCAGTATACCCAATGTCAGCTCACAGTGTGAGGGATATAGGCATGGGAGGGTGCCTAGTGGTGCTAGGGAGCTAGTGTTGTAGTGGATAAAGTTAGGTCCTCAGCCCCTTTAGCGCATGCACAATTTACAATCTGCAAGTTATCTACAGGTACAGTATATATTCTAGGACAATGCAATAATACAATAAGTAAAGTAATGACACAGTCCTCTGGGTGCACAAACCGTTACCTTCCAAATTGTCCCAACAATGCTGCTGATTATAGAAGAGTGTCTAATAGTTCCACATTGAGTAGTGTCTCAAAAGGTGAGACCTGAGGGGACAGTTGCTCAGAATTCATTAGTTAATGCAAAAATTAAGGTTTTCTGTAATGTTAGGGCAAAGAGTAAAGCTGGGATGCTCCTCTCTCACGATGCTTGAGAGATATATGCAGACGGTAACTCTGCTAATGATGTGGTGGCTGGTGACCAGTGAGAGTTCCTAATTATGAGCAAACGTGGTAGTATACGGCCCAGTATGAGAACTCAATCTGATGGCTTGAGAAGTAGTTACAGGTAGCAGGCAATAATGTAATAATTTGCCTTAGGTTGGCTGTAAGTGCCTTATTCCTGACAGTCTAAGCTATCTTCGTTAATTTCGGCTATCTAGGAGGCAGGGTTTAAGCAAGAGAGGTGTTTTTACGTGCACAAGGCACTCTTACCCTAGTCCGTCCTGGTCCGATAGCAGGAGTAGAGCCGATGAAGTAGGCTGCAAGATGGCGGAGATTCGCGCCTTGGAGGTTGTGGCGCACTTTTAAATTATGGATCCACGCCGGGTCCTCACATCAGGTCAGCGGTGACTTCGTGTTGCAGGCCAAGGTGAGTGATTAGCCAGAATGGAGTACAGGTCCAGATCATGCACTCCTAGCGTGGGTAACCGCTATATGCCTCTCGTCTGAGCCGTGAGATAGCTGCAATCTGTTCCGGAGCGGAGCCCAGACCCTCCGGACAGTAGCAGCAAAGAGAAGTGTGCCAGCTGACCCAGCGGTCTTGGAGTTCAGGTATTCCGGGTGGAGATACTGCTTGTGTCAGCTTTGTATGGGCTCCGTTGTTTGGTTTTAGGGCCGTAGGCTGATTTCTTGACCCAACGTCGTATCCTCAGCTGTAGGAAGTCTTGCGGTAAGTTGGCGGCCGTCCTCAGGGTAAACACCCGACCTTAAAGGATGGCACAGAGTCTCCTAGAATGCCCCAGAGCGGAGCCCCGACCCTCCGGGGACTTAAGGGCTAAAGCTGTTAGTCTGTGAAAAGTTTCTCAAGAGTCCGGCGACTACCCGTGCTTCGCGGGTTGATAATTAAGTCTGCAGATTTTCACTTTAGTTGAATTATTTTACCACTCGATGTTAGAGTGCTTCTGGCTGTTATAAATGGTAAATTGTCTCTTCTGCTAACGAGTTTAGGCTGCCAAATAATGCTTTTGAGTCTAAAAGTCAGAGAGAACTCGCAACTCATGCTGCCATTCTGTTCTGCGGTTAACTCTGCCCCAACTTTTTTCTTTTTTTTTTACAGACCCCCAAGATGCAGGCTTCTAAGCAGCATGCCCCCTCCTCCTATACTTAACATTGTTAAGTATAAATAAAGTTGCGCGGTGACGTCATCACGTTATTGCGCATGACGTCACCACGCATCACGTGAAGCCCCGGCGATGCCTGTCACTCTACAGCCACGATCGCCGGGGTAGGAGCGGTTAGGGGCCCCCAGATCTTCCTCAAGGTGGGAGAGTGCTCATGACGGCTCTGAGCCGTCATTAGCACCAGAGTGAGAAACTCTGTGACGGCTCAGAGCCGTCATTAGCACTCAAAGGGTTAAAGAGACATTAAAGGGATACTAAACCCATTTTTTTTTTCTTTCATGATTCAGATAGAGCATGCAATTCTAAGCAACTTTCTAAATTACTTTTATTACCAATTTTTATTCGTTCTCTTGCTATCTTTATTTGAAAAGCAGGAATGTAAAGCTTAGGAGCCTACCCATTTATGGTTCAGCACCTGGGTAGTGCTTGCTGATTGGTGATTAAATATACCCACCAATAAGCAAGTGCTATCCAGGGGGCTGAACCTAAAATGGGCTGGATCCTAAGCTTTACATTCCTGCTTTTCAAATAAAGATAGCAAAAGAACAAAGAAAAATTGATAATAGGATAATATAGTGTGTGTTGTATGAGTGTGTGTGTGCTATATGAGTGTGTGTGGAGTATGCATGTGTGCTGTATGAGAGTGTGCGTATGGTGTGTGTTGTATGAGTGTGTGTGTGTTGTTTGAGAGTGTGTGGTGTATGAGAGTATGTGTGGTGTGTGTGTTATATGTGTGTGCTGTATGAGAGTGCGTGTATGGTGTGTGTTCTATGAGTGTGGGTGCGTTGTATGAGAGTGTGTGGTGTATGAAAGTATGTGTGGTGTGTGTGTGTGTTGTATGAGAGTGTGTGTGTTATATGAGTGTGTGTGGGGTATGCATGTGTGCTGTATGAGAGTGTGTGTATGTTGTGTGTTGTATGAGAGTGTGTGGTGTATGAGAGTATGTGTGGTGTGTGTGTTATATGTGTGTGCTGTATGAGAGTGCGTGTACGGTGTGTGTTGTATGAGTGTGTGTGCGTTGTATGAGAGTGTGTGGTGTATGAAAGTATGTGTGGTGTGTGTGTGTGTTGTATGAGAGTGTGTGTGTTATATGAGTGTGTGTGGGGTATGCATGTGTGCTGTATGAGAGTGTGTGTATGGTGTGTGTTGTATGAGATTGTGTGTATTGTATGAGATTGTGTTTGGTGTGTGTTGTATGAGAGTGTGTGTAGTGTGTATTGTATGAGAGTGTGTTTGGTGTGTGTTGTATGAGAGTGTGTGTTATTACCTTTTACAAGACTTCGAAGCTTGACAACAATCAGTAATACAGTATGCACACATTTTAGTCACTTTACCAAAATTGCAGCTATCTTTTTGTATAACCCAGCTTGTATGACCCAGCTTAAAAATAGGGTCGCAAAGTTATATGCTATCATGACACTGGGTCTTAGGAAAAAAGTTTAAAGAACCTTGCCTTACAGTATCTCTCCTTACTACTACTGTTGGAAGCTTATACTATGAATCAACCGCCTGGTTCTGCTGTTGCTAAATTTTTTGACTATTCCTTTCAGCTTCAGTTTTAATAAATCTCTTAAAGGAACAGTATAGTAAAAATTAAACTTTTATGATTTGTATAGAGTTTGCAATTTTAAGCAACTTTCCAATTTACTTCTGTTATCAAATTTGCTTTGTTCTCTTTCGCCTATATTTAGAGTTCTGCGTTAGCCGTCAAAACCAGCGTTAGGGGGTCCTAACGCTGGATGTGGCCGCCCGCTGGTATTTAGAGTCAGTCAGGAAAGGGTCTAACGCTCACTTTCCAGCCGCGACTTTTCCATAACACAGATCCCCTTATGCCAATTGCGTAGCCTATCTTTTCAATGGGATCTTTCTAATGCTGGTATTTAGAGTCTTGGCTGAAGTGAGCGTTAGAAATCTAACGACAAGAATCCAGCCGCAGAGAAAAGCCAGGAGTTAAGAGCTTTCTGGGCTAACGCCGGTTCATAAAGCTCTTAACTACTGTGCTCTAAAGTACACTAACACCCATAAACTACCTATGTACCCCTAAACCGAGGCCCCCCCACATCGCCGCCACTCTATTAAATTTTTTTAACCCCTAATCTGCCGACCGCACACCGCCGCAACCTACATTATCCCTATGTACCCCTAATCTGCTGCCCCTAACACCGCCGACACCTACATAATATTTATTAACCCCTAATCTGCCTCCCCCAACGTCGCCGCTACCTTACCTACAATTATTAACCCCTAATCTGCCGACCGGACCTCACCGCTACTATAATAAAGTTATTAACCCCTAATCCGCCTCACTCCTGCCTCAAAAACCCTATAATAAATAGAATTAACCCCTAATCTGCCCTCCCTAACATCGCAGACACCTAACTTCAAGTATTGACCCCTAATCTGCCGACCGGACCTCGCCGATACTCTAATAAATGTATTAACCCCTAAAGCTAAGTCTAACCCTAACACTAACACCCCCCTAAGTTAAATATAATTTTTATCTAACGAAATAAAATAAATCTTATTAAATAAATTAATCCTATTTAAAGCTAAATACTTACCTGTAAAATAAACCCTAATATAGCTACAATATAAATAACTAGTACTAAAGCCCGTGTACACGGGCCATTTTTTGCAGTACAGCGGTCCCACCCCTTGCTCTCTCCCCCCTCTCTTTTGCTCTCTCTTCCCCCCTCTCTTTTGCTTTCTCTCCCCCCTCTCTGTTGCTTTCTCTCCCCCCTCTCCTTTGCTCTCTCTCTCCCCTCTTTTGCTTTCTCTCCCCCTCTCCTTTGCTCTCTCTCTCCCCTCTTTTGCTCTCTCTCTCCCCTCTTTTGCTCTCCCCCCCCCTCTTTGGCTCTCTCCCCTCTTTTGCTCTCTCTCCTCTTTGGCTCTCTCTCTCCCCCCTCTTTGGCTCCCCCCCCCCTTTGGCTCTCTCCCCACCCTTTGGCTCTCTCTCTCCCCCCTCTTTGGCTCTCTCCCCTCTTTTGCTCTCTCTCCTCTTTGGCTCTCTCTCTCCCCCCCTCTTTGGCTCTCCCCCTCCCCTTTGGCTCCCCCCCCCTCTTTGGCTCTCCCCCCCCTCTTTTGCTCTCTCTCTCCCCTCTTTGGCTCTCTCCCCCCTCTTTTGTTCTCTCCCCCCTCTTTGGCTCTCCCCCCCCCTCTTTGGCTCTGCCCCCCCCTCTTTGGCTCTGCCCCCCCTCTTTATCTCTCTCCCCTCTTTTGCTCTCCTCTTTGTCTCTCTTTCCTCTTTGGCTCTCTCTCTCCCTCCCTCTTTGGCTCTCCCCCCCCCTTTAGCTCTCTCCCCCCCCCTTTGGCTCTCTCCCCCCCTCTTTGGCTCTCCCCCCCCCCTCTTTGGCTCTCTCTCCTTTTTGGCTCTTTTTCCTCTTTGGCTCTCTCTCTCCCCCCTCTTTGACTCTCTCTCTCCCCCTTTGTCTCTCCCCCCCTCTCCTGCTCCCTCTCTGGCTCTGTGTTCACATTGCGGGACCCCGCCCGGCCACGCCCCATTGCGGCGACACCCACCCGGCCACGCCCCTCACGACGCCCAGCCACGCCCCCATTGCAACGCTCCCGTCGGCCACAAACAGCTCCCTATCTCACAGCTGCTTGTATGCTGTGTACCTCGCGCTCCCTATCTCAAGGCCAAGTGTTTGTCTCTACTGCGCATGACGGCTTCAGACAAACACTTGGCCTTTTATAATATAGGATAATTATATTGTAGCTATTTTAGGATTAATATTTATTTTACAGGCAACTTTGTATTTATTTTAACCAGGTACAATAGCTATTAAATAGTTAATAACTATTTAATAGCTACCTAGTTAAAATAATTACAAAAGTACCTGTAAAATAAATCCTAACCTAAGTTACAATTAAACCTAACACTACACTATCAATAAATTAATTAAATAAATTACCTACAATTATCTACAATTAAACCTAACACTACACTATCAATAAATAAATTAAATACAAATACCTACAAATAAATACAAATAAATACACTAACTAAAGTACAAAAAATAAAAAAAGAACTAAGTTACAAAAAATAAAAAAATAATTTACAAACATTATAAAAATATTACAATTTTAAGCTAATTACACCTACTCTAAGCCCCCTAATAAAATAACAAAGCCCCCCAAAATAAAAAAATGCCCTATCCTATTCTAAAATAAAAATTGAAAAGCTCTTTTACCTTACCAGCCCATTACAACCCACCACCCACATACCCCTAATCTAACCCAAACCCCCCTTAAATAAACCTAACACTAAGCCCCTGAAGATCTTCCTACCTTGTCTTCACCACGCTGGGTATCACCGATCCGTCCAGAAGAGGCTCCGAAGTCTTCCTCCTATCCGGGGCTGAAGAGGTCCATCATCCGGCTGAAGTCTTCCTCCTATCCGGGGCTGAAGAGGTCCATCATCCGGCTGAAGTCTTCATCCAAGCGGGGGCTGAAGAGGTCCATCATCTGGCTGAAGTCTTCTATCAAGCGGCATCTTCAATCTTCTTTCTTCCGGCTCCATCTTCATCCCGCCGACGCGGAACATCCATCCTGGCCGACGACTTCCCGACGAATGACGGTTCCTTTAAGGGACGTCATCCAAGATGGCGTCCCTCGAATTCCGATTGGCTGATAGGATTCGAGTGCTTCTGGCTGTTATAAATGGTAAATTGTCTCTTCTGCTAACGAGTTTAGGCTGCCAAATAATGCTTTTGAGTCTAAAAGTCAGAGAGAACTCGCAACTCATGCTGCCATTCTGTTCTGCGGTTAACTCTGCCCCAACTTTTTTCTTTTTTTTTTACAGACCCCCAAGATGCAGGCTTCTAAGCAGCATGCCCCCTCCTCCTATACTTAACATTGTTAAGTATAAATAAAGTTGCGCGGTGACGTCATCACGTTATTGCGCATGACGTCACCACGCATCACGTGAAGCCCCGGCGATGCCTGTCACTCTACAGGCACGATCGCCGGGGTAGGAGCGGTTAGGGGCCCCCAGATCTTCCTCAAGGTGGGAGAGTGCTCATGACGGCTCTGAGCCGTCATTAGCACCAGAGTGAGAAACTCTGTGACGGCTCAGAGCCGTCATTAGCACTCAAAGGGTTAAAGAGACATTAAAGGGATACTAAACCCATTTTTTTTTCTTTCATGATTCAGATAGAGCATGCAATTCTAAGCAACTTTCTAAATTACTTTTATTACCAATTTTTATTCGTTCTCTTGCTATCTTTATTTGAAAAGCAGGAATGTAAAGCTTAGGAGCCTACCCATTTATGGTTCAGCACCTGGGTAGTGCTTGCTGATTGGTGATTAAATATACCCACCAATAAGCAAGTGCTATCCAGGGGGCTGAACCTAAAATGGGCTGGATCCTAAGCTTTACATTCCTGCTTTTCAAATAAAGATAGCAAAAGAACAAAGAAAAATTGATAATAGGATAATATAGTGTGTGTTGTATGAGTGTGTGTGTGCTATATGAGTGTGTGTGGAGTATGCATGTGTGCTGTATGAGAGTGTGCGTATGGTGTGTGTTGAATGAGTGTGTGTGTGTTGTTTGAGAGTGTGTGGTGTATGAGAGTATGTGTGGTGTGTGTGTTATATGTGTGTGCTGTATGAGAGTGCGTGTATGGTGTGTGTTCTATGAGTGTGGGTGCGTTGTATGAGAGTGTGTGGTGTATGAAAGTATGTGTGGTGTGTGTGTGTGTTGTATGAGAGTGTGTGTGTTATATGAGTGTGTGTGGGGTATGCATGTGTGCTGTATGAGAGTGTGTGTATGTTGTGTGTTGTATGAGAGTGTGTGGTGTATGAGAGTATGTGTGGTGTGTGTGTTATATGTGTGTGCTGTATGAGAGTGCGTGTACGGTGTGTGTTGTATGAGTGTGTGTGCGTTGTATGAGAGTGTGTGGTGTATGAAAGTATGTGTGGTGTGTGTGTGTGTTGTATGAGAGTGTGTGTGTTATATGAGTGTGTGTGGGGTATGCATGTGTGCTGTATGAGAGTGTGTGTATGGTGTGTGTTGTATGAGATTGTGTGTATTGTATGAGATTGTGTTTGGTGTGTGTTGTATGAGAGTGTGTGTAGTGTGTATTGTATGAGAGTGTGTTTGGTGTGTGTTGTATGAGAGTGTGTGTTATTACCTTTTACAAGACTTCGAAGCTTGACAACAATCAGTAATACAGTATGCACACATTTTAGTCACTTTACCAAAATTGCAGCTATCTTTTTGTATAACCCAGCTTGTATGACCCAGCTTAAAAATAGGGTCGCAAAGTTATATGCTATCATGACACTGGGTCTTAGGAAAAAAGTTTAAAGAACCTTGCCTTACAGTATCTCTCCTTACTACTACTGTTGGAAGCTTATACTATGAATCAACCGCCTGGTTCTGCTGTTGCTAAATTTTTTGACTATTCCTTTCAGCTTCAGTTTTAATAAATCTCTTAAAGGAACAGTATAGTAAAAATTAAACTTTTATGATTTGTATAGAGTTTGCAATTTTAAGCAACTTTCCAATTTACTTCTGTTATCAAATTTGCTTTGTTCTCTTTCGCCTATATTTAGAGTTCTGCGTTAGCCGTCAAAACCAGCGTTAGGGGGTCCTAACGCTGGATGTGGCCGCCCGCTGGTATTTAGAGTCAGTCAGGAAAGGGTCTAACGCTCACTTTCCAGCCGCGACTTTTCCATAACACAGATCCCCTTATGCCAATTGCATAGCCTATCTTTTCAATGGGATCTTTCTAATGCTGGTATTTAGAGTCTTGGCTGAAGTGAGCGTTAGAAATCTAACGACAAGAATCCAGCCGCAGAGAAAAGCCAGGAGTTAAGAGCTTTCTGGGCTAACGCCGGTTCATAAAGCTCTTAACTACTGTGCTCTAAAGTACACTAACACCCATAAACTACCTATGTACCCCTAAACCGAGGCCCCCCCACATCGCCGCCACTCTATTAAATTTTTTTAACCCCTAATCTGCCGACCGCACACCGCCGCAACCTACATTATCCCTATGTACCCCTAATCTGCTGCCCCTAACACCGCCGACACCTACATAATATTTATTAACCCCTAATCTGCCTCCCCCAACGTCGCCGCTACCTTACCTACAATTATTAACCCCTAATCTGCCGACCGGACCTCACCGCTACTATAATAAAGTTATTAACCCCTAATCCGCCTCACTCCTGCCTCAAAAACCCTATAATAAATAGAATTAACCCCTAATCTGCCCTCCCTAACATCGCCGACACCTAACTTCAAGTATTGACCCCTAATCTGCCGACCGGACCTCGCCGATACTCTAATAAATGTATTAACCCCTAAAGCTAAGTCTAACCCTAACACTAACACCCCCCCTAAGTTAAATATAATTTTTATCTAACGAAATAAAATAAATCTTATTAAATAAATTAATCCTATTTAAAGCTAAATACTTACCTGTAAAATAAACCCTAATATAGCTACAATATAAATAACTAGTACTAAAGCCCGTGTACACGGGCCATTTTTTGCAGTACAGCGGTCCCACCCCTTGCTCTCTCCCCCCTCTCTTTTGCTCTCTCTTCCCCCCTCTCTTTTGCTTTCTCTCCCCCCTCTCTGTTGCTTTCTCTCCCCCCTCTCCTTTGCTCTCTCTCTCCCCTCTTTTGCTTTCTCTCCCCCTCTCCTTTGCTCTCTCTCTCCCCTCTTTTGCTCTCTCTCTCCCCTCTTTTGCTCTCTCTATCCCCTCTTTTGCTCTCCCCCCCCCTCTTTGGCTCTCTCCCCTCTTTTGCTCTCTCTCCTCTTTGGCTCTCTCTCTCCCCCCTCTTTGGCTCCCCCCCCTTTGGCTCTCTCCCCACCCTTTGGCTCTCTCTCTCCCCCCTCTTTGGCTCTCTCCCCTCTTTTGCTCTCTCTCCTCTTTGGCTCTCTCTCTCCCCCCCTCTTTGGCTCTCCCCTCCCCTTTGGCTCCCCCCCCCCCCTCTTTGGCTCTCCCCCCCCTCTTTTGCTCTCTCTCTCCCCTCTTTGGCTCTCTCCCCCCCTCTTTTGTTCTCTCCCCCCTCTTTGGCTCTCCCCCCCCCTCTTTGGCTCTGCCCCCCCCTCTTTGGCTCTGCCCCCCCTCTTTATCTCTCTCCCCTCTTTTGCTCTCCTCTTTGTCTCTCTTTCCTCTTTGGCTCTCTCTCTCCCTCCCTCTTTGGCTCTCCCCCCCCCTTTAGCTCTCTCCCCCCCCCCTTTGGCTCTCTCCCCCCCTCTTTGGCTCTCCCCCCCCTCTTTGGCTCTCTCTCCTTTTTGGCTCTTTTTCCTCTTTGGCTCTCTCTCTCCCCCCTCTTTGACTCTCTCTCTCCCCCTTTGTCTCTCCCCCCCCTCTCCTGCTCCCTCTCTGGCTCTGTGTTCACATTGCGGGACCCCGCCCGGCCACGCCCCATTGCGGCGACACCCACCCGGCCACGCCCCTCACGACGCCCAGCCACGCCCCCATTGCAACGCTCCCGTCGGCCACAAACAGCTCCCTATCTCACAGCTGCTTGTATGCTGTGTACCTCGCGCTCCCTATCTCAAGGCCAAGTGTTTGTCTCTACTGCGCATGACGGCTTCAGACAAACACTTGGCCTTTTATAATATAGGATAATTATATTGTAGCTATTTTAGGATTAATATTTATTTTACAGGCAACTTTGTATTTATTTTAACCAGGTACAATAGCTATTAAATAGTTAATAACTATTTAATAGCTACCTAGTTAAAATAATTACAAAAGTACCTGTAAAATAAATCCTAACCTAAGTTACAATTAAACCTAACACTACACTATCAATAAATTAATTAAATAAATTACCTACAATTATCTACAATTAAACCTAACACTACACTATCAATAAATACATTAAATACAAATACCTACAAATAAATACAAATAAATACACTAACTAAAGTACAAAAAATAAAAAAAGAACTAAGTTACAAATAATAAAAAAATAATTTACAAACATTATAAAAATATTACAATTTTAAGCTAATTACACCTACTCTAAGCCCCCTAATAAAATAACAAAGCCCCCCAAAATAAAAAAATGCCCTATCCTATTCTAAAATAAAAATTGAAAAGCTCTTTTACCTTACCAGCCCATTACAACCCACCACCCACATACCCCTAATCTAACCCAAACCCCCCTTAAATAAACCTAACACTAAGCCCCTGAAGATCTTCCTACCTTGTCTTCACCACGCCGGGTATCACCGATCCGTCCAGAAGAGGCTCCGAAGTCTTCCTCCTATCCGGGGCTGAAGAGGTCCATCATCCGGCTGAAGTCTTCCTCCTATCCGGGGCTGAAGAGGTCCATCATCCGGCTGAAGTCTTCATCCAAGCGGGGGCTGAAGAGGTCCATCATCTGGCTGAAGTCTTCTATCAAGCGGCATCTTCAATCTTCTTTCTTCCGGCTCCATCTTCATCCCGCCGACGCGGAACATCCATCCTGGCCGACGACTTCCCGACGAATGACGGTTCCTTTAAGGGACGTCATCCAAGATGGCGTCCCTCGAATTCCGATTGGCTGATAGGATTCTATCAGCCAATCGGAAATAAGGTAGGAAAATTCTGATTGGCTGATGGAATCAGCCAATCAGCTTCAAGTTCAATCCGATTGGCTGATCCAATCAGCCAATCAGATTGAGCTTGCATTCTATTGGCTCACTCTATAAAGTGGCATAAGAACCTTACTATTTCTGCTGCAAATACCTCTACCAATACATCCAAGCATTCTGCTGGCCTTACTCGCTGCATTACTACATTGTTTACTAAGTTTTAAATCATCTGAAATAATAATTCCCAAGCTCTGTGCCTCATTTGTAACAGTCAGTAAAGTGTCATTGAGTCTGTAATTAACATTTGGATTTTTCTTCCCTAAATGCATTATTTTACACTTTGCTGTGTTAAACTTTAGATCCCAGTCATTTGTCCAATCCTCCAATTGTTGTATATCACATCTCATTTTGTCTAACCCCCCCCCCTGGAACATCCACTCTGTTACAAATTTTTGTATCATCTGCAAACAGACATACTTTCCCCTGTAGCACTTTGCTGATATCACAGATAAATATGTTAAACAAAACAGGCCCAGAACTGACCCCTGAGGAACACCACTAGTAACAGCCCCCTCTGCTGAATGAACTCCATTTACTAAGACACTTTCAGCTAGATTACAAGTTCTGCGTTGTGGCTTTTAACGCTGAAAATATGGCATTTTCAGCGTTAAAACAGCACCGCAGCTATCACAAGTCTTGTCGGTATAGCTGTACCGCACACCTTTAAGCCTGTAACGAAACGTCAGAAAAATTACATGTTCTCATGGGATTCCCATATTACGAGTTTTGCGGTACAGCTAAAAAGTGAGCGTTACAGCCAGTGTTTCCTCTAAGGCCAGTATTGTGTGCAGCCCAGCAGTGAAACAGTTAATAAGGGAAACACACCTTGCAGTCTGCATTATGCAGTGTTTGCTAATTGCTGTAATTAACTGTTTCACTGCTGGGCAGCTCACAAAACTGGCTTTAGAGTGAACACTGGTTACAGCCTAAAACGACAAGATCTGTACCGCCATCTAAAGTCAGTAGTTATGAGTTTTAAGCTACAAAGCTGTAGCATAAAACTCATAACTAAACTGCTACAAAGTACACTAACACCCATAAACTACTGTACCTATTAACCCCTAAACCGAGGCCCTCCCGCATCGCTAACACTATAATAAACTCATTAACCCCAATAGAATGTGATTTGCTTAATCCTATTGGCTGATTTGAAAAGTCAATAGGATTTTAGCAGCCCTAATTCCTATTGGCTGATTCAAATTTTTCAGCCAATAGAAATGCAAGGGGCGCCATCTTGAATCGTGTCGCTTGCATTGAAGATTCAGTGTACGGCGGCGACCGTATGAAGAGGATGCTCCACGCCAGATGTCTTCAGGATGGACCCGCTCCGCGCCTTCGGGATCAAAATAGAAGATGCCGCCTGGATGAAGATTGAAGAGGCTGTTTGGATGAAGACTTCTTGCCGCTTGGATCAGGACGTTGCCGTCGGGATGAAGATTGAAGAGGCCACCTGGATGAAGACTTCTCACCGCCTGAATTAGGACTTCAACTCCAGGATGAAGATCGTTCAAGCGGGACTTCAAAAACTGTAAGTGGATCGTCAGGGGGTTAGTGTTATGCTTTTTAAAGAGTTTTTTTGGGTGGGTTTTATTTTTTAGTTTAGGGTCTGGTCAGTAAAAGAGCTAAATGCCCTTTATAGGGCAATGCCCATGCAAATGCCCTTTTCATGGCAATGGGTAGATTAGGTTTTTTTTAGATAGTTTTTTTTTTATTTTGTGGGTTTGGGGGGTTGTGGATTTGTAATGTTAGTGGGTCTTTGTAAATTATTTTCAATAAAAGAGCTGATATCTTTAGGGTAATGCCCTACAAAATGCCCTTTTAAGGGCCATTGGTAGTTTATTCTAGATTAGGTTTTTTATTTTGGGGTGTTTTTTTTTTTATGGGTATTAGAATAGGAATATTTTTTTTATTTTTGATAATTTGTTTGTTATTTTGTGTTATGTATATTTTTAGGATGTGATTTTTTTTTTAGCAATGCCCTACAAAAGGTCCTTTAAAGGGCCCCTCAAAAGGCCCTTTTAAGGGCCCTTGGTAGTTTGGGGGTGGGGGTTTGTAATAGTGTTAGGGGGTGTTTGTATTTTTTTTGGAGTAAAAGAGCTGTTTATCTTAGGGCAATGCCCTACAAAAGTCCCTTTTAAATGCCCCCCAAAAGGCCCTTTTAAGGGCCCTTGGTAGTTTACTCTAGAGTATAGTTTTTTTTTTTTTGTTTTTTATGTGTATTAGAATATTTTTTGGATATTTTTTTTGTGTAATGGTAGGTTTTTTTATTTTTTGTAATGTTAGGTTTTAGCGTAAGGCAGGTTAGGTTTTATTTCACAGGTAAGTTTGTAATTATTTTAACTAGGTAGTTAGTAAATAATTAATAACTATTTACTAACTAGTCTACCTAGTTAAAATAAATACAAACTTAGCTGTGAAATAAAAATAAAACCTAAGCTAGATACAATATAACTATTAGTTATAATGTAGCTAGCTTAGGTTTTATTTCACAGGTAAGTATGTATTTAGTTTTAAATAGGAATTATTTAGTTAATAATTGTAAATTTAATTTAGATCTAATTTAATTATGTTAAAGTTAAGGGGGGTTAGGGTTAGGTTTAGGGGTTAATATAGTTTAATTTAGCTTGTTGCCATGTGGGTGGGTGGCGGTTTAGGGGTTAATAGGAATTATTTAGTTAATAATTGTAAATTGAATTTAGATTTAATTTAATTATGTTAAAGTTAGGGGAGTTAGGGTTAGGGTTAGGTTTAGGGGTTAATATAGTTTAATTTTGCTTGTTGCGATGTGGGGCGCTGGTGGTTTAGGGGTTAATAAATGTAGTATAGTGGCGGCGATATCGGGAGCGGCAGATTAGGGGTTAATAATTTTATTTAGTTAGCGGCGATATTGGGAGCGGCAGATTAGGGGTTAATAACTGTAGGCAGGCGTCAGCGATGTTGGGGGCAGCAGATTAGGGTTGTTTAGAGGTAGGGTTTATGTTAGGGTGTTAGGTTTAAACAGTAATTTTATTTCCCCATAGACATCAATGGGGCTGCGTTACAGAACTTTTGTTTCCGCGATCGCAGGTGTTAGTTGTTTTTTTTGCCGTCTCTCCCCATTGATGTCCATGGGGAAATTGTGCACGAGCACGTCTCAGCAGCGCTCTGATTGTGTGTGGTATGGAGCTCAACGCAACCATATAGCATGCAAAAGGTATATGTTTGAAAACTTCTAATGGCAGCGCTATAGAAAATTAAATAACGTAACTTTTGTTGCGTTTGTTAATTTCTCTATAGCGCTCAAAACTCGTAATCTAGCTGTTTGTTTTCTGTCCACCCAGTTCACAATTTTTGAGTCTAGACCAAGGAGATACAGTTTGTGAATTAGCTTGTTGTGTGGGACGATGTCAAATGCTTTGCTGAAATCTAGATATGCTACACCCTTGTCTAATACTTTTGTTACATAATTAAAGAAGTCAATTAGATTAGTCTGACATGATCTCCCTGAAGTAAACCATGCTGATTTTTGTCCTTTAAATTTATATTCTTTATGTAAGTCATAATTCTTTCTTTTAAGAGGCTTTCCACTAATTTTCCTACTACTGAAGTTAAACTAACTGGCCTGTAGTTACCAGATTATTCTCTATTGCCCTTTTTATGAAGAGGTATTACATTTGCTATTCTCCAATAATTCTCCTGTTAATAGTGACTGATTACATAAATCAGTTAATGGGACAGTTAGCACTGATTGAAGTTCTTTAAAAACCCTTGGATGAATATTATCAGGACCCACTGACTTTTTAACATTTATTTTTGTTAATGCTAACAAAACCTCATCCTCTGTAAAAAGATTAGTGTTAAGCTTGTTTCTATTTTTTGTAGCATCCCTTTAATGTAGACATTCTTTTTTTTTTTTACAACCTTTTGTGAAAACAGAACAGATGTAATTATTGAGACAGTCTGCAATCTGCTTAGCTCCTTCTATTATTCTACCATCAACTGATTTAAATTTTACTATTCCTACTTTCACTGATATAGCTAAAGAATGTTTTGCCCCCGTGTTTTACTGACTGTGCTATCTTCTCTTCTGCATGAGCTTTAACCTTCCTAATTAACTGCTTAGTCTTTTCTTGTTGCAGTCTTCATATTATCTTTTATTTAAGAGTAAAACAACTTGTTAGGCTCATAAGAGCGCAGAAGTGTGCACATTTTTAGTACTTTATGGCAGCAGTGTTTTTCAACATTGTATACCAAAGGCACTGCTGCCACAGAGTACTAAAGCCACGTGCACACTCCTGAGCTCCTATGAGCCTACCTAGTTTTAGTCTTTAGTCAAAGATACCAAGAGAACTAAGCGCATTTGATAACAGAAGTAAATTGAAAAGTTGCTTAAAAGTGTGTGCGCTATCCAACTCATAAAAGTTTAATTTTGTCTTTACTGTCCCTCATATACCTTCCCTCCTTTCTCTTCTCTAACCTATACATATTAATATGTGTGTGTATGTACTGTATATAAGAAACAAAGGCAGGAACCGAAGTGCTGTTTGCTGAAGTAGCAGGGTTTTAATCAAGCTTGCAGTGTAAACTCACAAACAGTTTGGAAAGGCATGTTTCCTTTGTAAAATGTGTAGTTTATGTATATCCGTCTGTACACACAAAAAATAAAAATAGAAAAACTCATGATTCAGTTGGAACATTTCATTTTACAACTTTCTAATTAACTTCTATTTTAAAATTTGCTTCATTCTCTAGGTGTCCTTTGTTGAAGGAGCAGCAATGCACTACTTGGAGATAGCTGAACACATTGGGTGAGCCAATGACAATAGGCATATATATGTGCTGCCACAAATTAGCTGCTAGCTCCCAGTAGTGCATTGCTCCTCCTGAGCCTACCTATGTATGCTTTTTTAACAAAGGATACAAAGAAAACAAAGCAAATTATATAATAAAAGTTAACTGGATAGTTGTTTAAAATTGCATGTTTAATTTTGACTTTACTGTCCCTTAAAGATCGGTGAAAACAAATAGAAAGTTAGCATCACCAGGAAGTCTACCAAGTTAGGGGAGTAAACAATTTCAAATGCATAAACAGATAAAAAAAATGATAAGAAACAAATACTGCTATAAGTTTGATCAGAAATGATTAGGAATGCAGCTTTCCCTGTTTCTCCAGTCACTTGTGCCTATGGCCATAATTATAAAAATACATCAAATAAAGCTGTTCTAAAAGTGTATTGCATGTGCCATCTGCTTCCCATAGCTGTTAGTTTAGTAAAACTTTTTAAATTGCTTTCTCTTTGCTGTAACAGTTACAACAGATATACATAGCTATTTTGTGAGAATCTGCTTTACCATGCACTAAACTTCTGCCTGAAATATACATTTTAGTTTCCTTTTAAATGTTAGTGGGTCTGGTAACCAGCATATACTGTATTTTGTGTGTGTGTCTCTCTCTCACTCTCTCTCTCTCTCTATATATATATATACACACACACACACAATCTTTACAGTTGTTTATGGTTAAGTGATCTTAAAATTATTCATTTAAGTCATTTTTTGTCAGGTATGGAGCACATTTAAAAACCACCGTTTGTCATATATTTAAAAAGCTAATATTGTTTTTTGGGGGGGCGACAAAAATGAAGGTTTAAGAAGGATTATTTGTGAATCGCTGCCTGGCAAACACAGTGTTGAATATAAATAACTATTTTAATATGTATGAAAACATGCAAAAACCTAAATATATATAAAAATCTGACCTTACTGGATAAATTATTTGGCATGGCAATTGTCCTTTACAACCATCTCTCAATGACCTAAAATCATAATAACTAATTGCAGAGAGGGGGAAGAGAGAGAGCAAGACAGAGAGAGAGCAAAAGAAAGGGGGGAGAGAGAGCAAAAGATAGGAGGGGAGAGAGAGTAAAAGAGAGGGGGAGAGAGAGAGTAAAAGAGAGGGGGAGAGAGAGAGCAAACGAGAGGGGGAGAGAGCAAAAGAGAGGGGGAGAGAGAGAGCAAAGGAGAGGGGGAGAGAGAAAGCAAAAGAGAGGGGAAGAGAGAGAGCAAAAGAGAAGGGGGAGAAAGAGAGAGCAAAAGAATGGGGGTAGAGAGAGAGCAAAAGAGAGGGGTAAAAGAGAGAGAGCAAAAGAAAGGGAGGAGAGAGAGAATAAAAGAGAGTGGGAGATAGAGAGTAAAAGAGAGGAGGGAGAGAGAGAAAGGAGTGAGAGAGAGAGAGCAAAAGAGAGGGGGACAGAGAGCAAAGGAGAGGGGAGAGAGAAAGAGCAAAAGAGAGGGGGAAGAGAGAGAGTAAGAGAGGAGAGAGAGAGAGAGCAAAGGAGAGGGGAGAGAGAGGAAAAAGAGGGTAGAGAGAGCAAAAGAGAGGGGAGAGAGAACAAAAGAGAGGGGAGAGAGGGCAAAAGAGAGGGGAGAGAGAGCAAAATAGAGGGGAGAGAGATGCAAAAAAAGAGGGGAGAGAGAGCAAAAGAGATGGGAGAGAGAGCAAAATAAAGGAGAGAGTGAGCAAAAGAGAGGGGGAGAGAGAGAGTGAGCAAAAGAGAGATTAAAATAGAGGGGGGGAGGGAGAGCAAAAGAGAGGGGAGAGAGAGCAAAATATAGGGGAGAGAGAACAAAAGAAGGGAGAGGGAGAGCAAAAGAGGGGGGAAAGAGAGCAAAAAAGAGGGGAGAGAGAGCAAATGAGAGGGGAGAAAGAGCAAAATAGAGGGGAGAGAGCGAGCAAAAGAGAGGTGGAGAGAGAGAGTGAGCAAAAGAGAGAGCAAAATAGAGGGGGAGAGAGAGAGGGGGAGAGAGAGAGCAAAAGAGAGGGCGGAGAGAGCAAACGAGAGGGGGAGAGAGAGCAAAATAGAGGGGGGAGAGAGAGCTAAAGAGAGGGGGAAAGAGAGCAAAAGAGAGGGGGAGAGAGCAAAAGAGAGGGGAGAGAGAGAGGGGGGAAAGAGAGAGGGAAGGGGGAGAGAGAAAGGAAGGGGGAGAGAGAGCAAAAGAGAGGGGGAGAGAGAGAGCAAAAGAGAGGGGAGAGAGAGAGGGGAGGAGAGAAAGAGGGAGGGGAGAGAGAGGGGGAGCAAGAGCACAAGAGAGGGGGAGAGAGACAGAGCAAAAGAGAGGGGAAGCGAGAGAGAGCAAAAGAGAAGGGGGAGCGAGAGAGAGCAAAAGAGAGGGGGAGAGAGAGCAAAAGAGAGGGGGAGAGAAAGAGAGAGCAAAAGAGAGGGTGAAGAGGGAGAGCAATAGAGGGGGAGAGAGAGCAAAAGAGAGGGGGGACAGAGAGCAAAAGAGAGGGGGGAGAGAGAGTAAAAGAGAGGGGGAGAGAGATATTAAACGAGAGGGGGAGAGAGAGAGCAAAAGAGAGGGGGAGAGAGAGAGCAAGAGAGAGGAGGAGAGAGAGAGAGCGAGAGCAAAAACTAGCATACTACAAAGTATTTTACATAAAAATAATGTGAAAGTGGAAAACAAAAGAGAGGGGGAGCGAGAGAGAAGGGGAGAGAGAGCAAAAGAGAGGGGGAGTGAGAGAGAGCAAAAGAGAGGGGGGAGTGAGAGAGAGCAAAAGAGAGGGGAAAGAGAGAGCAAAAGAGAGTGGGGGAGAGAAAGAGCAAAATAGAGGGGGGAGAGAAAGAGCAACATAGAGGGGGGAGAGCAAAAGAGAGGGTGAAGAGGGAGAGCAATAGAGGGGGAGAGAGAGCAAAAGAGAGGGGGAGAGAGAGCAAAAGAGAGGGGGGAGAGAGAGCAAAAGAGAGGGGGAGAGAGATAGCAAACGAGAGGGGAGGGAAAGAGCAAAAGAGAGGAGGAGAGAGAGAGAGCAAAAACTAGCATACTACAAAGTATTTTACATAAAAATAATGTGAAAGTGGAAAACAAAAGAGAGGGGGGGAGCGAGAGAGAGAGAGAGCAAAAGAGAAGGGGGAGAGAGAGCAAAAGAGAGGGTGAGAGAGAGAACAAAAGAGAGGGGGGAGAGAGGAGGGGAGAGAAGGAGCAAAACAGATGGGAGAGTGAGAGAGCAAAAGTGATGCGGAAGAGAGAGAGCAAGAGAGGGAGAGAGAGAGAGCAAAATAGAGGGGAGAGAGAGAGACAGAGCAAAAGAGAGGGGTGAGAGAGAGAGAGAGCAAAAGAGAGGGGGTGAGAGAGCAAAAGAGAGGGGGAGAGAGAGAGCAAAAGAGAGGGGGAAGAGAGAGAGCAAGAGAGTGAGAGAGAGAAAGAGAGAGCAAAAGAGAGGGGAAGAGAGAGAACAAGAGAGGGAGAGAGAGAAAGAGAGAGCAAAAGAAAGGGGGGAGAGAGAGTAAAAGATAGGAGGGGAGAGAGAGTAAAAGAGAGGGGAGAGAGAGAGAGCAAACAAGAGGGGGAGAGAGCAAAAGAGAGGGGGGGAGAGAGAGCAAAGGAGAGGGGGAGAGAGAGCAAAAGAGAAGGGGGAGTGAGAGAGAGCAAAAGATAGGGGGTAGAGAGAGAGAGAGCAAAAGAGAGGGGGAGAGAGAGAATACAAGAGAGTGGGAGATAGAGAGTAAAAGAGAGGAGGGAGAGAGGAGTGAGAGAGAGAGCAAAGGAGAGGGGGAGAGAGAGCAAAACAGGGGGAGAGAGAAAGAGCAATAGAGAGGGGGAAGAGAGAGAGCAAGAGAGGAGAGAGAGAGAGAGCAAAAGAGAGGGGGAAAGAGAGAGAGCAAAGGAGAGGGGGAGAGAGAGAGAGCAAAAGAGAGAGGGGAGAGAGAGCAAAAGAGAAGGGGGGAGCAAGAGAGAGGGGGTAGAGAGAGAGAGAGCAAAAGAGAGGGGTTACAGAGAGAGAGAAAAATAGAGGGAGGAGAGAGAGAGCAAAAGAGAGGGGTGAAAGAGAGAGCAAAATAAAGGGGGAGAGAGAGAGCAAAAGCGAGGGGGAGAGAGAGAATAAAAGAGAGTGGGAGATAGAGAGTAAAAGAGAGGAGGGAGAGAGAGAGGAGTGAGAGAGAGAGCAAAGGAGAGGGGGAGAGAGAGCAAAGGAGAGGGGGAGAGAGAAAGAGCAATAGAGAGGGGGAGAGAGAACAAGAGAAGGAGAAAGAAAGAGAGAGAGAGAGCAAAAGAGAGGGGGAAGAGAGAGAGTAAAAGAGAGGGGGAGAGAGAGAGTAAAAGAGAGTGGGGAGAGAGAATAAAAGAGAGTGGGAGATAGAGAGTAAAAGAGAGGAGGGAGAGAGGGAGAGGAGTGAGGGAGAGAGAGAGAGCAAAAGAGAGGGGGAGAGAGAGCGAAGGAGAGGGGGAGAGAGAAAGAGCAAAAGAGAGGGGGAGAGAGAGCAAAAGATAGGAGGGGAGAGAGAGTAAAAGAGAGGGGAAAGAGAGAGAGCAAAGGAGAGGGGGAGAAAGAGAGAGCAAAAGAGAGAGGGGAGGGAGAGAGCAAAAGAGAAGGGGGAGCAAGAGAGAGGGGGTACAGAGAGAACAAAAGAGAGGGGTAAAAGAGAGAGCAAAATAGAGGGAGGAGGGAGAGCAAAAGAGAGGGGTGAGAGAGAGAGCAAAAGAAAGGGGAGAGAGAGAGCAAAAGAGAGGGGGGGAGAGAGAGAGCAAAAGAGAGGGGGAGAGAGAGTAAAAGAGAGTGGGGAGAGAGAGAGTAAAAGAGAGTGGGGAGAGAGAGAGCAAAAGAGAGGGGGAGATTGAAAGAGCAAAAGAGAGGGGGAGAGAGAGCAAAATAGAGGGGGAGAGAGAGTAAAATAGAGGGGGAGAGAGAGAGTAAAAGAGAGTGGGGAGAGAGAGAGAGCAAAAGAGAGGGGGAGAGAGAGCAAAAGAGAGGGGCAGATCGAAAGAGCAAAAGAGAGGGGGAAGAGAGAGAGCAAAAGAGAGGGGGAGAGAGAGTAAAATAGAGGGGGAGAGAGAGAGTAAAAGAGAGTGGGGAGAGAGCAAAAGAGAGGGGAGAGAGAGAGCAAAAGAGAAGGGGGAGCAAGAGAGAGGGGGTACAGAGAGAACAAAAGAGAGGGGTAAAAGAGAGAGCAAAATAGAGGGAGGAGGGAGAGCAAAAGAGAGGGGTGAGAGAGAGAGCAAAAGAAAGGGGAGAGAGAGAGCAAAAGAGAGGGGGGGAGAGAGAGAGCAAAAGAGAGGGGGAGAGAGAGTAAAATAGAGTGGGAGAGAGAGAGTAAAAGAGAGTGGGGAGAGAGAGAGCAAAAGAGAGGGGGAGATCGAAAGAGCAAAAGAGAGGGGGAAGAGAGAGAGCAAAAGAGAGGGGGAGAGAGAGTAAAATAGAGGGGGAGAGAGAGAGTAAAAGAGAGTGGGGAGAGAGAGAGCAAAAGAGAGGGGGAGAGAGAGCAAAAGAGAGGGGGAGATCGAAAGAGCAAAAGAGAGGGGGAAGAGAGAGAGCATTAAAGGGAAAAAGAAAGAGAGTGAGAGCAAAAGAG
Organism: Bombina bombina; assembly: GCF_027579735.1. Classification (NCBI taxonomy): domain Eukaryota; kingdom Metazoa; phylum Chordata; class Amphibia; order Anura; family Bombinatoridae; genus Bombina; species Bombina bombina. The sequence continues at coordinate 608,287,860 of NC_069500.1, read as the reverse complement.
AGGGAGGGAGAGAGAGAGAGAGAGAGAGAGAGAGAGAGAGCAAAAGAGAGGGGGAGAGAGAGCAAAAGATAGCAGGGGAGAGAGAGTAAAAGAGAGGGGGAGAGAGAGAGAGCAAACCAGAGGGGGAGAGAGAGAGAGCAAAGGAGTGGGGGAGAGAGAGCGAGCAAAAGAGAAGGGGGAGCGAGCGAGAGAGAGAGAGAGAGCAAAAGAGAGGGGGGAGAGAGAGCAAACGAGAGGGGTAAAAAAGAGCGAGCAAAAGAGGGAGGAGAGAGAGAGCAAAAGAGAGGGGTGAGAAAGAGAGCAAAAGAAAAGGGGGGAGGAAAGAGAGCAAAAGAAAAGGGGGGAGAGAGATAGCAAAAGAGGGGGGAGAGAGAGTAAAAGAGAGGGGGAGAGAGAGAGTAAAAGAGAGTGGGGAGAGTGAGAGCAAAATAGAAGGGGGAGAGAGCAAAAGAGAGACGGGAGAGAGAAAGCGCAAAAGAGAGCGGGGGAGAGAGAGAGCGCAAAAGAGAGGGGGGAGATAGAGAGCAAAAGAGAGGGGGAGAGGAAAAGGGGGGAGAGAGAGCAAAAAAGAGGGAGACAGAGAGAGAGAGAGCAAAAGAGATGGGGAGAGAGAAAGCGCAAAAGAGAGTGGGGGAGAGCGCAAAAGAGAGTGGGGGAGAGCACAAAAGAGAGGGGGGAGATAGAGAGCAAAATAGAGGGGGGAGAGAGAGAGCAAGGGGTAGGACCGCTGTACTGCAAAAAATGGCCCGTGTACACGGGCTTTAGGACTAGTAGAACATGTTCTGCTATGTGAAGAACATTGGAATGTGAAATATTAATATTTCATGTCAGGTTAGAGCACTTGAGAAAAAGCGATTGGGCTTGCGCTCGAGTAAGGGTGTTAGGTTTTTTCCACTTTTCACGCTCTATTGAAGTCTTTGTGGGAATGCATTAACACAGTCGAGATATTAAGTTCGGCTTTTTGCGCACATCGGGTTAGTGCACAAGTGAAAACTTTTTACTTTCAACTTGTTATAAGCACACAACAAGCCAAAGTCTAGTGGGGTTAACGCGAGAGTGGGAGCGCAAAGTACAACTCCACTCGTAATCTAGCCCATAAACTTTTAACCACATTCATCACTAAGCCTTTTTCACACCCCTGAGCTCAAATATGTAGGGGTGCTGCCTACTAAGCCACCAATGATCCCTGGCCTGTAGTTCAGATGGGTCACTGAAAACTGCTTCTGATCAGTGAACCTCTTGCGTGACTAGAACGTTTCATCATGCACACACAAGCCATGATGCACATAATGAGAATAGCTCACCATGCGCATTAAACTGGTTAACGCATTATCTGAGTATAAATATGCCACTTATTAAAGGGACAGTCAACACCCGGCAGAACGTAATACCATCATTTAGATACTCAGAATAAGATGCACCACCTATAAATACCTATATGGAGTAAACGTCCACAGCACATACGTTTTTCAGCTGTAGACATGGCCGCCAAATTCCTCCTCCTCTTCCTTCATCCCCCTTCTGTTTAGAACTCAATGCTTGTTCGTGTTCTTGCTAATGCGCATGCGCATTAGAAATTCCTGTCCACTCACAAGCAGCAATTTGAACTGCTGCTTGGAATCAACGTGATCGCGGGTAAATAATCCGACTGAGGATTCTATTCTGATTGGTTGTTTATTTTAAAAAGAAGCATATTACGTTACGTTGGGTGGAGTTTGGCGGCTATGTCTACAGCTTAAAAACGTATGTGCTGTGGACGATTACTCCATATCGTTAGAGGTATTTAACATGGGAGGTGGTGCAGGCGCATCTTATTCTGAGTATCTAAATGATGGTATTAAGTTCTGCCGGGTGTTGACTGTCCCTTTAAATTAATTTATATTTTAAATAATAAAACAAACATTTGTGGTATCGTTTTACTGCTGCCATCTTTGGGCTCGCTTCCATTGAGTCGTACAAAATGGAGCCATAAGCTACCGAAGTGGCTGACAGCTAAAGGTTGGGAATCTGGTATTATCTTATCAATAGAGGGGTAATGTTATTAACTAAAAGAATTACATTTTTCTATAATTATGGGACAACTTTGCAAAAGATTAAAAGTTAATTTTTTTTTTTAAAAACTAGTTACTAACGTGAATTCTTACTGTTAAAGGGACAGTATACACAAATTTTCATATAACTGCATGTAATAGACACTACTATAAAGAATAATATGCAGAGATACTGAAAGTATAAAACTGTTTAAAAACTAACTTAGAAGCTCTCAGTTTAGCTCTGTTGAAAAGGTAGCTGGAAAGCCCACTGCAAGTGGCAAATAAGACCCTCCCCCTTCTTTTGCATATGAAAACACCCTTTACACAAACAGGAGCAAGCTGGAGTAGGTATCTGACTGTATTCTCCTAAAACTTTGGGGCTTGGTTAGGAGTCTAAAAAGCAGAGCAATGTTATTTAAAAATAAGCAAAACTATACATTAAAAAAAAACAAAAAAAAAAAAAAAACTTTATGGGCTATATAAATAGATCATCAGCAAAACATTTATGCAAAGTTAACAACAGCCCCAGAGCAGCAATGTACTACTGGGACCTAGCTGAACACGTGAAGTGTATTTTCATCAATTGGTAGTTTGAATTTCCAGGAGCAGGAGCCCCAAAAGTAAGACTTAACGCACTAACCCGACACACATTAGACCAACTGCGCTAACCCGGAAAAAGTTATGAATATTTTACATTCCAATGTTTTTCACATAGAATAAAATATATATATCTGAGGATTTTTTTGTAAAATATATATCTATACCTGTATATGGGATGTGTACCCGGTCCAGTATGAGAGTGCAGTTCCCTTCCGTGTTTTGTATATGTATATATATATATATATATATATATATATATATATATATATATATATATATATATATATATATATATGCAGTACTGTGCAAAAGTCTTAGGCCACCATTAGATTTGTTGTTTTAGCAAAGTTTTAATGAACATCCATATTTATTGTTCAGTCTCTTTATTAAGATACAAAACAGAAAATATAGGAAATATGTACACAAAATATAATCTCATTATTATTCAAATTTCTTTATAACAGTTTGAATACCACATCTTTAGTATCCAGTTTGTTTGCTGATTTGTCTATGAGAGTGGCCTTGCTGATGCAAAAGTATGATTTTATATCTATCAAATTCTGTGATCTTTGGCATTTTGGATGGCATGATGTGATTGAAAGTTTTATTAGCAAGCTTGAAGCTTCCAATTAATTAAACTCATACCACATGTGTATGTAATGCTCAAGCATGTCTTGCACTAACCTGCACACAGAACCTGGTGTAGTAGACCTTTTTCACAGAAGTTATTTTGACATGAAATAGTAGGACAAGCACCTTGTCATATACCATATACCTTTGAACTCTTATAACTTTTTTTTTAAATTAATATTTATATGTATAAATATACATATTAGTGTGTATATATATATATATATATATATATATATATATATACACACAAAACACGGAAGGGAACTGCACTCTCATACCGGACTGGGTACACATCCCATGACCCTGCAACATGCTCAGCCCTGGGTGCCACTGGCACTCACAGGAAGCTGTGCTGTCCCCAGAGCCACAAGCAGTTAACCCCAGACAGGTCTGGGTGCAAGAACCATAGGGAAAATTACAAAACAAATTAATACAACACACAGAGAAAACCCAGCACTCCCTTACAAGCTCTCAGCTAAGATTTAAAAGCAAAAATGGAAAGGTTAGTCACCGCATCTGGCCAAATGGGACAAGCTCAGGTACCACGTCAAGGTCCTTTCCAATACCTGAGACCCTAAAACAGCCACACAATGCAAGCTTTCAAATCCAAACAAACTGAAAACAAGGGAAGGGTGCACAGGAATATGTAACCACCCTAGACATATACAAAACACGGAAGGGAACTGCACTCTCATACCGGACCGGGTACACATCCAATGACCCTGCAACATGCTCAGCCCTGGGTGCCACTGGCACTCACAGGAAGCTGTGCTGTCCCCAGAGCCACAAGCAGTTAACCCCAGACAGGTGCTGGGTTTTCTCTGTGTGTTGTATTAATTTGTTTTGCAATTTTCCCTATGGTTCTTGCACCCAGACCTGTCTGGGGTTAACTGCTTGTGGCTCTGGGGACAGCACAGCTTCCTGTGAGTGCCAGTGGCACCCAGGGCTGAGCATGTTGCAGGGTCATGGGATGTGTACCCGGTCCGGTATGAGAGTGCAGTTCCCTTCCGTGTTTTGTATATGTCTAGGGTGGTTACATATTCCTGTGCACCCTTCCCTTGTTTTCAGTTTGTTTGGATTTGAAAGCTTGCATTGTGTGGCTGTTTTAGGGTCTCAGGTATTGGAAAGGACCTTGACGTGGTACCTGAGCTTGTCCCATTTGGCCAGATGCGGTGACTAACCTTTCCATTTTTGCTTTTAAATCTTAGCTGAGAGCTTGTAAGTGAGTGCTGGGTTTTCTCTGTGTGTTGTATTAATTTGTTTTGTAATTTTCCCTATGGTTCTTGCACCCAGACCTGTCTGGGGTTAACTGCTTGTGGCTCTGGGGACAGCACAGCTTCCTGTGCTTTTCAATAGCAGTCACATGACTGAAAAAAAGGTTGATTAAAATAGCCAGTAGGTGGAGCTGTCCGCTTGTGTTGCAGCAAAGATATGCAAGCCAAGCAAGCTGAAATTAATCCGTTTGACCAGACCTGAGCTATCGAGCAGCTTACAAAGGAACAAGATCTTCCTGTCTATAAATCAGTCCAGATTGGAATGCATAGAAAGAACTGTTTGCAGAAAAATGCAAGTAAAGTCTGTGTTGTGTGATTATTTTATTAGGTTTATAATGCTGTTTAGCAAATGTGTTTGTTCATTTAACTTAGTTTAATTACATATTCTGTGTTGTGTGATTATTTTATTAGGTTTTATACAGTTTATAATGTTTATAATGCTGTTTAGTATTTAAAGTCTTCATTTCAAAGCTTTAAAAATAATATATTAGGTGTTACTTATGCCAAATTTGAGAGGGGCCTGGAACCTAACTCCCTCACTTCCCATTGACTTACATTATAAACTGGGTTTCAATTTACAACGGTTTTGATTTACAACCATTCCTTCTGGAACCTAACCCCGGCGTAAACTGAGGGCTACCTGTATATATATATATATATATATATATATATGAGTGTAAAAGTATATTTTAATGCATTTATGTTGTGTTTGGCCACTTTTAAGTTAGCCTTAACCCTTTATACACGAAAGTTAACACAGGCACAATAATTCAATATTGCACACGCGCTAATGTTAGCGCACCACTTGTAATGTAGACCTAAATGTTCAACATATATAACATGATGTAAAACGAATAAAAATCTTAGAAAAAGAAATAAAAACAAACTAAGCCTAATTCTTGCTCTCTAATGTTTCTATAATAGATTATATGCATATGGACACTAGGAAGACACTTACTCTAATGTAGCTGCCTTGACAACTGCCTATCTGTGGACTTTAGATGGTTGCATATATTTATATTCCTATGTTATTCAGTCTCATTTCTTTGTACCCTGTAATAATGTTTCCCTGTAAATCCTCCCCCAACTACTTACTCTAATATATTAGTAACGGTGGTTTCCTCATCAATATAATTTTCATCTCTAAAAAAAGGAAAAAATGGGTCCAAAAGAGGCCCTACCATTATTTTTCCCTCATATTCCCCTTTCCAATTCTTCTTGGTGGTCAGCGGTCAAGAGTGGCCATTACAGTTCAATAGGGGGGAACTCCTCACTACTAAGTCTTGATATATAAAGGGAAATAACATCATATTAAAAAAAGAGGTTATTGTGATGTACAGTTGGTTTTCTCTAATGTATTCATTAGCAGGGCAATTTTACTTATGCCATTTTATGTGGAACCACATGTTGTTTGTATATGTAATGTATAAACCTCAATAAAAATTATTATTATTATTATTATTAAAAAACAAACCTAAGCCGTATATGAGAACAATATGTATATTGTGCAATATGAAAACTGTACAATCAGGACTATGTTGTGAAGGCAGACATGATATGAGAGAAGGTTTTGTGCAGAAATTTTTTCCTTGGGGCAGTTGAAGGACATCCTATTCTATAATTATAAAATGATAATGTTAACATTCGGGCTTTGTTTAAACAAATCAACTAGCACATTTTCCAGAAATGACAAAATGCTGATAAGATTTTAAAGCTTAGTTTGTAACCCTTACGCTCAACATGAATAAGGTTAATGAAGAAAACCTTCTTGTTTACCATACTAATCATATTACTTTTGTGATACTCTATGTCAGGAGGACATAGAAGTGAATACAAGTAACTAGTATGATGTGCTTGTACAAAGTTTATTTTAAACAGTCAGATCTATACCTTGTGCTTAGGTGCTGATTGGTGCATACACACCATGAACTAAGCTTGCCCGTCATTTTAACTTGAGCAGTAAATACCTAAGTATGTTCTGACATCAACAGCTGGGATACTAGCTAAGAATGAGAAAAAAAAGGCAAAAATAGATAATCCAAAACTGCCCGCTGCAATATGTTAACTGTTATGTTCATGTTATTTTATTGGGGGAAAAAAATGGGGATTATAACATATATGAATAAAGAAACTATCATTTAGACCTGCAATACATGATGAAAGCACTATATAACAGTTATTTTGGGGTGGGAGGGGGGTGAGGGGTTTCATCCACCCCACTACATAGTCCCGAAATGTGATCATCTTTTTTTATTAAAGTGTTTTCCCACCAGTGTTTATATGGTTGTGTGTATATTTGCACTGTAGGCAGTGATCCCTCTAAGGACAGATTTTGTGAGCGCCCAACAGTGAAACAGTTAATGAGTGAACCACACCCTGCAGTTAGCAAGAACTTCACAATGCACACAGCAAGGTATGGTTTCCTTATTATGGCCTAGATTACAAGTTGAGCAGTAATGTTAATGAGATCGCAATCGCATTTATTTTTGCTCAGTTGAAAGTAAATGCAATCACTCAAACGCAATATACAAAAAAAAAGTTTTTTTGACCTACACTATTAACCCCTAAACCGCTATAACCCCCATCGCTATTAACCTGTAAAATGCCATTTCCCCATCGCTACTACTAACCCCCTACTCTAATAACCTCTAATCGGCCACAACCCCCTACTTTTTTAACCCCCTACGCTACTTAATCCCTAAACCGATATTACCCTACCGCAATAACCCTGTACTCTCTTAAACCCCATAACAGCTAACTCCCCAAAGACCCCTAACCTAAGACCCCCTAAATTACAAAAAAAAAAAAACACTGCCAGTAAAAGTCCTATCCTAAATCTCCAAGCTAGAGTAAAGGGTTTGCGCTTTATAAAAGTTGCATTGAACAAGAAAAATCATTACAATTAAATGTTTTGACCTATACTATCCACCCCATACACTATTAACTCCAAAACCACCATTACATCCGGCTCCCTTGGGGTCAGCAGCGGGTCCATGGCTGCGGCGGTCCTCTGGCAGTGCTCCTCGGTCATCTTGGGAGGTCCTCTTCTGATTAAATGCAAGGTTCCCCCTTATAGAGGGTTACTCTTGCATTTCTGTTGGTCGATTTTTATTTCAAAAGAGCTATAATTACTTTTGCAAAAGCTAATAACTTGAACCAAGGTACTGCCCAACAAATGCCCTTTTTTTGTAGATAGTTTTTTTTATTTGTGGGGCTATTTTAGCTTTAGTATAGTGTTTTTTTAGGGTGACCTTTTTAGGGTACTTTAGTTAAAGAATAGGGATTTTACTGGTAATATTTTTAATTTTTGGTCTTTTTTTGTACTGGTAGTGTTTTTTTTGTAACTTGGTGGTCTTAGATTAGGGGTCTTGGGGGTTAGCTGTTAGGGGTTTAAGAGAGTTTGGAGTGATGGCGGTTTGGGGTTAAGTAATGTAGGGCTCATTGTGGTGGGGTAATGGCAGTTTAGGGGTTAATAGAGTAGAGGGTTTTTGCAGTGGGGGTATTGGCAGATTTAGGTTAAGTAGTGTAGGGCTTATTGTGGTTTAGGGGTTAATAATGTAGCGGGGTAGTTTGCGATGGGGATGTAACAGATTGGAGGTTAATAGTGTAGTGGGCTTAAAAGAGTAGGCGGTGGGGCTGTTTAGGGGTTTTTAGAGTAGGAGGCTTATTGTGATGAGGTTAACATACGAGTATAGGTGTTAGTCTTTGTTTTTTTAACTTTGCTGCTACTTTGAAGTCAATGGGGAGAATGCAATATCGCAATCACAATATTGTGTACTTAACTTTTAGCATGCATTGGGTTTCAAGACAGCTAAACAATTTTACTATTAACTTGTAATACCAGTGCTAACCGAAGTGCGCAAATAGTTATCTTCTAGCGAAGTTCACTTTCAAGCAGGAGCAGTAACTACTGCTCCACTTGTAATCAAGGTCTAACTGTTTCACTGCTAGGCCACTCACACCATCTGGGCTTAGAGGAAATAATGACTTAATGGCCAAAAGTACGTGGACACCCCTACTAATTGAGTTCAGGTTTTTCAGCTACAACCATTGCTAACAGGTGTATAAAATCCAGTACATAGACAAACATTGGAAGTCAATGGATCATACTGAAGGGCTGTCATAGGATGCCACATTTTCCACAAGTCAATTTGTGAAAAACATAATTTATGCTTACCTGATAAATTTATTTCTCTTGTAGTGTATTCAGTCCACGGGTCATCCATTACTTATGGGATATATTCCCTTCCCAACAGGAAGTTGCAAGAGGATCACCCAAGCAGAGCTGCTATATAGCTCCTCCCCTCACATGTCATATCCAGTCATTCGACCGAAACAAGACAAGAAAGGAGAAACCATAGGGTGCAGTGGTGACTGGAGTTTTAATTAAAATTTAGATCTGCCTGAAAAAAAGACAGGGCGGGCCGTGGACTGAATACACTACAAGAGAAATAAATTTATCAGGTAAGCATAAATTATGTTTTCTCTTGTTAAGTGTATTCAGTCCACGGGTCATCCATTACTTATGGGATACCAATACCAAAGCTAAAGTACACGGATGATGGGAGGGACAAGGCAGGAACTTTAAACGGAAGGAACCACTGCCTGTAGAACCTTTCTCCCAAAAACAGCCTCCGAAGAAGCAAAAGTGTCAAATTTGTAAAATTTTGAAAAGGTATGAAGTGAAGACCAAGTCGCAGCCTTGCAAATCTGTTCAACAGAGGCCTCATTCTTAAAGGCCCAGGTGGAAGCCACAGCTCTAGTGGAATGAGCTGTAATTCTTTCAGGAGGCTGCTGTCCAGCAGTCTCATAGGCTAAACGTATTATGCTACGAAGCCAAAAGGAGAGAGAGGTAGCCGAAGCTTTTTGACCTCTCCTCTGACCAGAATAAACGACAAACAGGGAAGAAGTTTGACGAAAATCTTTAGTTACCTGTAAATAGAACTTCAGGGCACGGACTACGTCCAGATTATGCAAAAGTCGTTCCTTCTTTGAAGAAGAATTAGGACATAATGATGGAACAACAATCTCTTCATTGATATTCCTGTTAGAAACTACCTTAAGTAAGAACCCAGGTTTAGTACGCAGAACTACCTTGTCTGAATGGAAAATCAGATAAGGAGAATCACAATGTAAGGCAGATAACTCAGAGACTCTTCGAGCCAAGGAAATAGCCATCAAAAACAGAACTTTCCAAGATAAAAGCTTAATATCAATGGAATGAAGGGGTTCAAATGGAACACCTTGAAGAACTTTAAGAACTAAGTTTAAGCTCCACGGCGGAGCAACAGTCTTAAACACAGGCTTAATCCTAGCCAAAGCCTGACAAAAAGCCTGAACGTTTGGAACTTCTGCCAGACGTTTGTGTAAAAGAATAGACAGAGCAGAAATCTGTCCCTTTAACGAACTAGCAGATAAGCCCTTTTCTAAACCCTCTTGTAGAAAAGACAATATCCTAGGAATCCTAACCTAACTCTTGAATCCTAACCTAACTCTTGGATTCGCACCAATATAAATATTTACGCCATATCTTATGGTAAATTTTTCTGGTAACAGGTTTCCGAGCCTGTATTAAGGTATCAATAACCGACTCCGAGAAGCCACGCTTTGATAGGATCAAGCGTTCAATCTCCATGCAGTCAGCCTCAGAGAAATTAGATTTGGATGGTTGAAAGGACCCTGAATTAGAAGGTCCTGCCTCAGAGGCAGAGACCATGGTGGACAGGACGACATGTCCACTAGGTCTGCATACCAGGTCCTGCGTGGCCACGCAGGTGCTATCAGAATCACAGATGCTCTCTCCTGTTTGATCTTGGCAATCAGTCGAGGTAGCAGCGGAAATGGTGGAAACACATAAGCCATGTTGAAAACCCAAGGGGCTGCTAGAGCATCTATCAGCGCCGCTCCCGGGTCCCTGGACCTGGATCCGTAACAAGGAAGCTTGGTGTTCTGGCGAGACGCCATGAGATCCAGTTCTGGTTTGCCCCAACGATGAATCAGTTGAGCGAAGACCTCCGGATGAAGTTCCCACTCCCCCGGATGAAAAGTCTGGCGACTTAGAAAATCCGCCTCCCAGTTCTCCACGCCTGGGATGTAGATCGCTGACAGGTGGCAAGAGTGAGACTCTGCCCAGTGAATTATCTTTGAGACTTCTAACATCGCTAGGGAACTCCTGGTTCCCCCTTGATGGTTGATGTAAGCCACAGTCGTGATGTTGTCCGACTGAAATCTGATGAACCTCAGTGTTGCTAACTGAGGCCAAGCTAGAAGAGCATTGAATATTGCTCTTAACTCCAGAATATTTATTGGGAGGAGTTTCTCCTCCTGAGTCCACGATCCCTGAGCCTTCAGGGAGTTCCAGACTGCGCCCCAACCTAGAAGGCTGGCATCTGTTGTTACAATTGTCCAATCTGGCCTGCGAAAGGTCATCCCCTTGGACAGATGGACCCGAGAAAGCCACCAGAGAAGAGAATCTCTGGTCTCTTGATCCAGATTTAGTAGAGGGGACAAATCTGAGTAATCCCCATTACACTGACTTAGCATGCTTAATTGCAGCGGTCTGAGATGCAGGCGCGCAAATGGTACTATGTCCATTGCCGCTACCATTAAGCCGATTACTTCCATGCACTGAGCTACTGACGGGCGTGGAATGGAATGAAGGACACGGCAAGCATTTAGAAGTTTTGATAACCTGGACTCCGTCAGGTAAATTTTCATCTCTACAGAATCTATAAGAGTCCCTAGGAAGGAAACTCTTGTGAGTGGTAATAGAGAACTCTTTTCCACGTTCACCTTCCACCCATGCGACCTCAGAGATGCCAGAACTATCTCTCTTAGGTACCGATAATGATCTTTGTGAATCAGTATGTGAAGGTAGGCATCCTTTAAGTCCACTGTGGTCATATACTGACCCTCTTGGATCATGGGTAGGATGGTTCAAATAGTTTCCATTTTGAATGATGGAACTCTTAGGAATTTGTTTAAGATTTTTAGGTCCAAGATTGGTCTGAAGGTTCCCTCTTTCTTGGGAACCACAAACAGATTTGAGTAAAATCCTTGCCCTTGTTCCGTCCGCGGAACTGGGTGGATCACCCCCATTACTATGAGGTCTTGTACACAGCGTAGAAATGCCTTTTTCTTTATTTGGTTTGCTGATAACCTTGAAAGATGAAATCTCCCTTGTGGAGGAGAAGCTTTGAAGTCCAGAAGATATCCCTGAGATATGATCTCCAACGCCCAGGGATCCTGGACATCTCTTGCCCACGCCTGGGCGAAGAGAGAAAGTCTGCCCCCCACTAGATCCGTTTCCGGATAGGGGGCCCTCTCTTCATGCTGTCTTAGGGGCAGTAGTAGGTTTTCTGGCCTGCTTGCCCTTGTTCCAGGACTGGTTAGTTTTCCAGGCCTGTCTGTAACGAGCAACAGTTCCTTCCTGTTTTGGAGCGGAGAAAGTTGATGCTGCTCCTGCCTTGAAGTTTCGAAAGGCACGAAAATTAGACTGTTTGGCCTTTGATTTGGCCCTGTCCTGAGGAAGAGTATGACCCTTACCTCCAGTAATGTCAGCGATAATTTCTTTCAAGCCGGGCCCAAATAAGGTCTGCCCTTTGAAAGGAATATTAAGCAATTTAGATTTAGAAGTCACGTCAGCTGACCAGGATTTAAGACATAGCGATCTGCGCGCCTGGATGGCGAATCCGGAGTTCTTAGCCGTTAGTTTAGTTAAATGTACAATGGCATCAGAAACAAATGCATTAGCTAGCTTAAGTGCTTTAAGCTTGTCCATAATTTCATCCAATGGAGCTGTGCGAATGGCCTCTTCTAGAGACTCAAACCAGAATGCCGCAGCAGCAGTGACAGGCGCAATGCATGCAAGGGGCTGTAAGATAAAACCTTGTTGAACAAAAATTTTCTTAAGGTAACCTTCTAATTTTTTATCCATTGGATCCGAAAAAGCACAACTATCCTCCACCGGGATAGTGGTACGCTTAGCTAAAGTAGAAACTGCTCCCTCCACCTTAGGGACCGTCTGCCATAAGTCCCGTGTAGTGGCGTCTATTGGAAACATTTTCCTAAATATAGGAGGTGGGGAAAAGGGCACACCGGGTCTATCCCACTCCTTGCTAATAATTTCTGTAAGCCTTTTAGGTATAGGAAAAACGTCAGTACACACCGGCACCGCATAGTATCTATCCAGCCTACACATTTTCTCTGGAATTGCAACTGTGTTACAGTTATTCAGAGCCGCTAAAACCTCTCCAAGCAATACACGGAGGTTCTCAAGCTTAAATTTAAAATTAGAGATCTCTGAATCCGGCTTCCCTGGATCAGATCCGTCACCCACAGAATGAAGCTCTCCGTCCTCATGTTCTGCAAACTGTGACGCAGTATCAGACATGGCTCTCATATCACCAGCGCGCTCTGTCCTTATCCCAGAGCTATCGCGCTTGCCTCTTAATTCTGGCAATTTAGATAATACTTCTGTCAGGGTATTATTCATAATAGTAGCCATGTCTTGTGAAGTGATTTGTATGGGCGTCACTGATGTACTTGGCGCCACAATATCACGCGCCTCCTGAGCGGGAGGCGAAGGTACTGACACGTGAGGAGAGTTAGTCGGCATAACTTCCCCCTCGTTGTCTGGTGATAATTCCTTTACAGATAAAGACTGACTCTTATTATTTAAAGTGACATCAATACATTTAGTACACATATTTCTATGGGGCTCCACATTGGCCTTCAAACATAGTGAACAAACAGATTCATCTGTGTCAGACATGTTTAAACAGACTAGCAATGAGATTAGCAAGCTTGGAAAATGCTTTAAAATAAATTTACAAGCAATATAAAAAACGCTACTGCGCCTTTAAGAAGCACAAAAAAACTGTCACAGTTGAAATAACAATGAACCAAATCAGTTATAGCAACCAAATTTTCACAGTAAATGTATTAATTTAGCAGAGCATTGCACCCACTAGCAAATGGATGATTAACCCCTTAATACCCAAAAACGGATAATCAATATAGCAAATAAACGTTTTTAACACAGTCAAACACACTGTCACAGGTCTGCTGTGACTGATTACCTCCCTCAAAATGACTTTTGAAAACCCCTGAGCTCTCTAGAGACGTCCTGGGTCATGCAGGAAGAAGCAGGAAGACTGTGACTGAATTTTTACTGCGCAAAAAAGCGCTAAAATAGGCCCCTCCCACTCATCATTAAAACAGTGGGAAGCCTCAGTTAACTGTTTCTATGCAGAAATATAAGTCAGCCATGTGGAAAAATTCATGCCCCTATAAGTTTTATCACCAATGTACTTCACAAAAACGATTAAACATGCCAGTAAACGTTTTCAAGATCCCTTTTTAAAGAGTATGTATTGTTATTTATAAGCCTGCTACCAGTCGCTTATACTGCAGTTAAGGCTCATTACATTACTTCAGTATTAGCAGCATTTTCTTAGTCAAATTCCATTCCTTAGAAAATTACATTACTGCACATACATTTAATCAGCCTGATACCAGTCGCTACCACTGCATTTAAGGCTGTACTTACATTACTTCGGTATCAGCAGTATTTTCTTAGTCAATTCCATTACTTAGAAAAATATTTTACTGCACATACCTCATTTGCAGGAGACCCCGCACGCTATTCCCTTTCTGAAGTTACCTCACTCCTCAGAATGTGCGAGAACAGCCAGTGGATCTTAGTTACTTCTGCTAAGATCATAGAAAATGCAGGCAGATTCTTCTTCTAAATACTGCCTGAGAAAAAAACAGCACACGCCGGTGCCATTTAAAAACTTTTGATTGAAGAAATAATTAAGTATAAAACACCACACTCCTCTCACGACCTCCTTCTATGTTGAGGGTTGCAAGAGAATGACTGGGTATGACATGTGAGGGGAGGAGCTATATAGCAGCTCTGCTTGGGTGATCCTCTTGCAACTTCCTGTTGGGAAGGGAATATATCCCATAAGTAATGGATGACCCGTGGACTGAATACACTTAACAAGAGAAATGATGCTCTGCTAGTTCTGCCTCTGTCAACTGTAAGTACTATTATTGTGCAGTCAGTAGCAGACCTAACAGGTCTTGGTGCAATTTTTGGGGGGGTCCCCAAATGTAACTCAATAGTCAGTAATAGTAATAATATACATGCTGCTATGTATAATAATTATGAAGATAGACACAAGGCCCTGTAACCTGCACTAATAAAAGGCCTGTAATAAAAGGCCCTGTAACCTGCACTAATAAAAGGCTGTTTATGTTGGCTTTATTTATTTTTATTTTTATGTTGACTTTACTATAATTAAACCTTAGTTTCTGCTGCCATGATACTGTAATTTGTCTGTATGTTGATGTTATGGCAAGTGTGCAACAAAGAATGTTATAAAACTTTGTAACAATGATTCACCCAGACACAGACTACCTTTACATTTCTTTAAATAGACAATAAATTAAAAATTGCACTTGCTAACCTAGTTTCTTTCAAAAATATAGTACAAGTATGGCAGGATTATTGCAAGGAAATTAATATTAATCCTTTTTGCACAGAATTCTTAACAATTACAGGGAACCCCAAATTTAGCCCAGGACAAGCCTATAAGGTTTTTAGACAATGGAAAAATAAAGGTCTAACGCAGATCAAACAATTACTAACGCCAGATCTATTAATTGATCATTTTCAAAATATTTCAATCAAATTTGAAATACCAAAAAGAGATTTTTTTTGCTTACTTGCAAATCAGACATTACATTAACGAACTGCAAAAGAAATACAAGCCAGACTGGTCATTGGGGCTATTAAGTAGTAGAATTAAGTTATATTGAGAAGGGGTACACTCTATACCACATCTTTACAATTTAGTTAATTCAAATTTGATTTCAAAACAATTGGAAGAAATACAAGGAAAATGGCAAAAGGATTTCCAGGGATTAATATTGCAGAAATACAAGATAGTTAAAAAAACAAAATTTATGCTTACCTGATAAATTCCTTTCTCCTGTAGTGTGGTCAGTCCACGGGTCATCATTACTTCTGGGATATTAACTCCTCCCCAACAGGAAGTGCAAGAGGATTCACCCAGCAGAGCTGCTATATAGCTCCTCCCCTCTACGTCACCTCCAGTCATTCGACCAAGGACCAACGAGAAAGGAGAAGCCAAAGGGTGTAGTGGTGACTGGAGTATAATTCAAAATTTTTTTACCTGCCATAAAAAACAGGGCGGGCCGTGGACTGACCACACTACAGGAGAAAGGAATTTATCAGGTAAGCATAAATTTTGTTTTCTCCTGTTAAGTGTGGTCAGTCCACGGGTCATCATTACTTCTGGGATACCAATACCAAAGCTAAAGTACACGGATGACGGGAGGGACAGGCAGGCTCTTTATACGGAAGGAACCACTGCCTGAAGAACCTTTCTCCCAAAAACAGCCTCCGAAGAAGCAAAAGTGTCAAATTTGTAAAATTTGGAAAAAGTATGAAGAGAAGACCAAGTTGCAGCCTTGCAAATCTGTTCAACAGAAGCCTCATTCTTAAAGGCCCAAGTGGAAGCCACAGCTCTAGTAGAATGTGCTGTAATTCTTTCAGGAGCCTGCTGTCCAGCAGTCTCATAGGCTAACCGTATTATGCTACGAAGCCAAAAAGAGAGAGAGGTAGCCGAAGCTTTTTGACCTCTCCTCTGACCAGAATAAACGACAAACAGGGAAGACGTTTGTCGAAAATCCTTAGTTGCCTGTAGATAAAATTTCAGGGCACGGACTACATCTAGATTGTGTAGCAGACGTTCCTTCTTCGAAGAAGTATTAGGACACAAAGATGGAACCACAATCTCTTGATTGATATTCCTGTTAGTGACCACCTTAGGTAGGAACCCAGGTTTAGTACGCAGAACTACCTTGTCTGAATGAAAAATCAGATAAGGAGAATCACAATGTAAGGCAGATAACTCAGAGACTCTTCGAGCCGAGGAAATCGCCATTAAAAACAGAACTTTCCAAGATAACAGCTTGATATCAATGGAATGAAGGGGTTCAAACGGAACACCCTGTAAAACATTAAGAACTAAGTTCAAACTCCATGGTGGAGCAACAGTTTTAAACACAGGCTTGATCCTAGCTAAAGCCTGACAAAAAGCTTGAACGTCCGGAACTTCTGACAGACGTTTGTGTAAAAGAATGGACAGAGCTGAAATCTGTCCCTTTAAGGAACTAGCAGATAAACCCTTTTCTAAACCCTCTTGTAGAAAAGACAATATCCTAGAAATCCTAACCTTACTCCATGAGTAACTCTTGGATTCGCACCAATATAAGTATTTGCGCCATATCTTGTGGTAAATCTTTCTGGTAACAGGCTTCCTAGCCTGTATTAAGGTATCAATAACTGACTCAGAAAAACCACGTTTTGATAAAATCAAGCGTTCAATTTCCAAGCAGTCAGCTTCAGAGAAATTAGATTTTGATGTTTGAAGGGACCCTGGATCAGAAGGTCCTGTTTCAGAGGTAGAGACCAAGGTGGACAGGATGACATGTCCACTAGATCTGCATACCAAGTCCTGCGTGGCCATGCAGGCGCTATTAGAATCACTGATGCTCTCTCCTGTTTGATTCTGGCAATCAATCGAGGAAGCATCGGGAAGGGTGGAAACACATAAGCCATCCCGAAGGTCCAAGGTGCTGTCAAAGCATCTATCAGAACCGCTCCCGGATCCCTGGATCTGGACCCGTAACGAGGAAGCTTGGCGTTCTGTCGAGACGCCATGAGATCTATCTCTGGTTTGCCCCAACGTCGAAGTATTTGGGCAAAGACCTCCGGATGAAGTTCCCACTCTCCCGGATGAAAAGTCTGACGACTTAAGAAATCCGCCTCCCACTTCTCCACTCCCGGGATGTGGATTGCTGACAGGTGGCAAGAGTGAGACTCTGCCCAGCGAATTATCTTTGATACTTCCATCATTGCTAGGGAGCTTCTTGTCCCTCCCTGATGGTTGATGTAAGCTACAGTCGTGATGTTGTCCGACTGAAACCTGATGAACCCCCGAGTTGTTAACTGGGGCCAAGCCAGAAGGGCATTGAGAACTGCTCTCAATTCCAGAATGTTTATTGGTAGGAGACTCTCCTCCTGATTCCATTGTCCCTGAGCCTTCAGAGAATTCCAGACAGCGCCCCAGCCTAGTAGGCTGGCGTCTGTTGTTACAATTGTCCAGTCCGGCCTGCTGAATGGCATCCCCCTGGACAGATGTGGCCGAGAAATCCACCATAGAAGAGAATTTCTGGTCTCTTGATCCAGATTCAGAGTAGGGGACAAGTCTGAGTAATCCCCATTCCACTGACTTAGCATGCACAATTGCAGCGGTCTGAGATGTAGGCGTGCAAAGGGTACTATGTCCATTGCCGCTACCATTAAGCCGATCACCTCCATGCATTGAGCTACTGACGGGTGTTGAATGGAATGAAGGACACGGCATGCATTTTGAAGCTTTGTTAACCTGCCTTCTGTCAGGTAAATCTTCATTTCTACAGAATCTATAAGAGTCCCCAAGAAGGGAACTCTTGTGAGTGGAAAGAGAGAACTTTTCTTTTCGTTCACCTTCCATCCATGCGACCTTAGAAATGCCAGTACTAACTCTGTATGAGACTTGGCAGTTTGAAAGCTTGAAGCTTGTATCAGAATGTCGTCTAGGTACGGAGCTACCGAAATTCCTCGCGGTCTTAGTACCGCCAGAAGAGCACCCAGAACCTTTGTGAAGATTCTTGGAGCCGTAGCCAATCCGAATGGAAGAGCTACAAACTGGTAATGCCTGTCTAGAAAGGCAAACCTTAGATACCGGTAATGATCTTTGTGAATCGGTATGTGAAGGTAAGCATCCTTTAAATCCACTGTGGTCATGTACTGACCCTTTTGGATCATGGGTAAAATTGTCCGAATAGTTTCCATTTTGAACGATGGAACTCTTAGGAATTTGTTTAGGATCTTTAAATCCAAGATTGGCCTGAAAGTTCCCTCTTTTTTGGGAACCACAAACAGATTTGAGTAAAACCCTTGTCCTTGTTCCGACCGCGGAACCGGATGGATCACTCCCATTAATAAAAGATCTTGAACGCAGCGTAGAAACGCCTCTTTCTTTATTTGGTTTGTTGACAACCTTGACAGATGAAATCTCCCTCTTGGGGGAGAGGATTTGAAGTCCAGAAGGTATCCCTGAGATATGATCTCTAACGCCCAGGGATCCTGGACATCTCTTGCCCAAGCCTGGGCGAAGAGAGAAAGTCTGCCCCCCACTAGATCCGTTCCCGGATCGGGGGCCCTCAATTCATGCTGTCTTAGGGGCAGCAGCAGGTTTCCTGGCCTGCTTGCCCTTGTTCCAGGACTGGTTAGGTCTCCAGCCTTGTCTGTAGCGAGCAACAGCTCCTTCCTGTTTTGGTGCAGAGGAAGTTGATGCTGCTCCTGCTTTGAAATTACGAAAGGAACGAAAATTAGACTGTCTAGCCTTAGGCTTGGCTCTGTCTTGAGGCAGGGCATGGCCTTTACCTCCTGTAATGTCAGCGATAATTTCTTTCAACCCGGGCCCGAATAAGGTCTGCCCTTTGAAAGGTATATTAAGCAATTTAGATTTAGAAGTAACGTCAGCTGACCAGGATTTTAGCCACAGTGCTCTGCGCGCCTGAATGGCGAATCCGGAATTCTTAGCCGTCAGTTTAGTTAAATGTACTACGGCATCCGAAATAAATGAGTTAGCTAACTTAAGGGCTTTAAGCTTGTATGTAATCTCATCTAATGGAGCTGATTCAAGTGTCTCTTCCAGAGACTCAAACCAAAATGCTGCTGCAGCCGTGACAGGTGCAATGCATGCAAGAGGTTGCAATATAAAACCTTGTTGAACAAACATTTTCTTAAGGTAACCCTCTAACTTTTTATCCATTGGATCTGAAAAGGCACAGCTATCCTCCACCGGGATAGTGGTACGCTTAGCTAAAGTAGAAACTGCTCCCTCCACCTTAGGGACCGTTTGCCATAAGTCCCGTGTGGTGGCGTCTATCGGAAACATCTTTCTAAATATCGGAGGGGGTGAGAACGGCACACCGGGTCTATCCTACTCCTTAGTAACAATTTCAGTAAGTCTCTTAGGTATAGGAAAAACGTCAGTACTCGACGGTACCGCAAAATATTTATCCAACCTACACATTTTCTCTGGTATTGCAACTGTGTTACAATCATTCAGAGCCGCTAACACCTCCCCTAGTAATACACGGAGGTTTTCCAGCTTAAATTTAAAATTTGAAATATCTGAATCCAGTTTGTTTGGATCAGAACCGTCACCCGCAGAATGAAGCTCTCCGTCCTCATGTTCTGCAAATTGTGACGCAGTGTCTGACATGGCCCTAATATTATCAGCGCACTCTGTTCTCACCCCAGAGTGATCGCGCTTACCTCTTAGTTCTGGTAATTTAGCCAAAACTTCAGTCATAACAGTAGCCATATCCTGTAAAGTGATTTGTAATGGCCGCCCAGATGTACTCGGCGCTACAATATCACGCACCTCCCGAGCGGGAGATGCAGGTACTGCCACGTGAGGTGAGTTAGTCGGCATAACTCTCCCCTCGTTGTTTGGTGAAATATGTTCAATTTGTACAGATTGACTTTTATTTAAAGTAGCATCAATGCAGTTAGTACATAAATTTCTATTGGGCTCCACTTTGGCTTTAGCACATATAGCACAGATATCTTCCTCTGAATCAGACATGTTTAACACACTAGCAAATAAACTAGCAACTTGGAAATACTTTTCAAGTAATTTACTATAATATGAAAACGTACTGTGCCTATAAGAAGCACAGAAAAAGTTATGACAGTTGAAAATTAATAACAGTTATAGCATCAAATCTTTGTAAAAAAACACAATTTTAGCAAAGGATTGCTCCCATTAGCAAAGGATAACTAACCCTGATAGCAGAAAAAAAATACAGAAATAAACGTTTTTTATCACAGTCAACTACAATCTCACAGCTCTGCTGTGAGTGATTACCTCCCTCAAAACAAGTTTTGAAGACCCCTGAGTTCTGTAGAGATGAACCGGATCATGCAGGGAAGACAATAAACTTCTGACTGAATTTTTTGATGCGTAGCAAAAGCGCCAAAAAAGGCCCCTCCCCCTCACACACAACAGTGAGAGAGATCAGTAAACTGTCATAAATTAAATAAAACGACTGCCAAGTGGAAAAAAAACAGTGCCCAAAACATTTTTTCACCCAGTACCTCAGAAAATTAAACGATTTTACATGCCAGCAAAAAACGTTTAACATTAAATAAATTAAGTGTTATTAAAAAGCCTGTTGCTGGTCCCTGCAAATTAGGCTAAAGTCTTATGTATACAGTATAATTCCAGTGAAGTGCCATTCCCCAGAATACTGAAGTGTAAAATATACATACATGACAGCCTGATACCAGTTGCTGCTACTGCATTTAAGGCTGAGTTTACATTATATCGGTATGGCAGAATTTTCTCATCAATTCCATTGTCAGAAAATAATAAGCTGCTACATACCTCTTTGCAGATTAATCTGCCCGCTGTCCCCTGATCTGAAGTTTACCTCTCCTCAGATGGCCGAGAAACAGCAATATGATCTTAACTACGCCGGCTAAAATCATAGAAAAAACTCAGGTAGATTCTTCTTCAAATTCTACCACAGAAGGAATAACACACTCCGGTGCTATTATAAAATAACAAACTTTTGATTGAAGGTATGAAACTAAGTATAATCACCACAGTCCTCTCACACATCCTATCTATTCGTTGGGTGCAAGAGAATGACTGGAGGTGACGTAGAGGGGAGGAGCTATATAGCAGCTCTGCTGGGTGAATCCTCTTGCACTTCCTGTTGGGGAGGAGTTAATATCCCAGAAGTAATGATGACCCGTGGACTGACCACACTTAACAGGAGAAAAATAAATATTAAATTTGTTAAAAAAATAATTAACAAAGCGTGGGTACCAACATCATGGAGAGAATCCCACTTAAAATTGATAAATATGGTTTACATAACAGCACATAATTTAAATAAATGGTACAAAACAACACAAGTATGCCCCAAATATAGCTCAGATATGGCAGATACCCGCCATTAATTCTGGTCTTGCCCCAAATTTTTCAATTATGGACACAAATTAATAATTACTGGTTAAAAAGGATTCTGGCAATAGAATGGCAGATCGCAGCAAAACAGGTAATTTTCCTAACTAAATATTCAAATCAATGCAGGAACTATGAGTTTGTTAATACAATAATTTTAGTAACAAGACATCTCGTCCTTAGAAGATGGAAGGCCTCTAAACCCCCAAAATTTGCGGAATTTAAAAAAGCCCTGATAATACAGTGTACCATTGAACAACTCGCTCTGCAATATCCTACTAATACACAGCTAAAAAGTTTCTTTAACAACTGCTTAGCAGTCATTAAAGCGCTCCCTGAAAATATACAAACTCAAATAATCAGACCATTGAATAAAACAGAGTATGTTTTACAAAATGTTAACGCGGGCTATCTCCCATAGAGCTGGCTAGAATATTAAAAGTCTAGTAGACTGGAATTAATAATGTCAATGATGATGTGGTGAAGAGAGAGTCAGGAACAGAGGGAGGTTTCTTTTTTTTCTCTCTTCTCTTTTCTCTCTTCTTCCTTAGATCAGGATGGTAGTAAGATATATTTGATGTTAAATAACCATATTTTGTGATAGATGATATCTGGAATCAGTCATTAAGATTACTAAATATAAAAAAAAGGAATTCACTGTAATATCATGTTGATGTACTACAGTGTAATGATTATTTGTTATGCAAATTGTACCTTTTATATTTTTAGAGGCAATTATCCTTTTTCTTTATTTTGTTTATTGTACATCACTTATTGAAATATGAATAAGAATTCTTTTTTAAAAATGCACTTGTATGATTCAGACAGCACATGTGATTTAAAACAACTTTCCAATTTACTTCTATCAAATTTGGTTTATTCTCTTGATATCCTTTGTTAAGAGTAAAGGCTAGGTAGGCTGATAGGCACTCAGGAGAGCGCACGTGTCTTTAGCATTCTAAGGCGGCAGTGTTTTTGTATCTTTGTATAACATTGCTATAATGTTACAAACACTGCTGCCAGATGGCTAGAGACACGTGCACACTCTTGAGCTCACCTACAATTACTTTTTAATAAAGGATTCCAAGAGAATTAAGCAAAATTGATAACAGAAGTAAATAGGAAAGTTGTTAAAAATGTAATGATGTGCCCAGTCCATTTAAGTTTAATTTTGGCTTTACTGTCCCTTTAATTAAAACCTCTAAATACAAATAAGCATGACCCATACAATATTGTTTAACTTTTAAAATGGTTCTGTGCAGCACTAGATTGTGCAGAGGCAGACAGTATGGCAGGACACAACAATCACACACTCCTGGTTCCCAGTGCATCTCTGTACAACAGCTAAACATGGCATTGCCCAGCAGCCCCAGCACTTCGTGATTCGCCCTCTGTGATTTCCCAACACACAAAATACGCATATCTATCTGCCAGCCCATTGGAACCACAGCAAATGCTCCAACACATAGGCCCCATAAGGATGTGCATGTCGCCACGACTTGCCTCCCATTGTACACTTGCCCTTAATGGATCTGATGAGCAGATTGAGCTAGTTAGTGGGTTTTTCATGCAGCAAAGTCGTCATGTTTGATATCCCCGGAGCTGCAGTTTCACATTGAGTCATAGCAGCAGGAGGAATTAAATACAGGGACACACACAGTGAGTGTGAGAAAGCAGGAGTGATAGCCAAATCCTTCTGCACTCTACAGAATGCACACAGTGTAAGTCACCTGCACGCTCACAGTGTATGTTAGTTAGCCGCTGATGTGCAATCTTTCTGTACAGATAGAAAGTGCTCAACTGTGCCACACAGAATATACACACACTGCATGCAGGCACCCAGTATAGCTATACAATCAGTAAACAGTAGCAATGTGTAATGTGGATTATGATAGCCTTGGTGACTCTATAGTCTCAATTTTATTAAAGACAGGAGGCAAGTATTTTGCTTAAACTATTGAATATAGATAGGGGGCGCCATATAGAAAATTTCTTAGGGAAAAGATGTATTGCTGAGTAATGAAAAAATAATTGGAAAAAATCTGTGGAAAAAAGTGTGTATCTGTGTGGCAGAATTTTTGTTATAAATAAACAGAAAAGTTTCAATGCTAAGGTGGTGTTTGTATTATGTCTCAGACTGGTAAGTGATTCTGAGGTAGAATATAGTGGAATTGATAATAGTAATGGTAGTGCTTATATAACTTGGTGATGTGATACAGTTTATAACATAAAAATAAAGGTAAATGGTCAAGTGAAAAAAACGGTGATTAATAATTATAAACTAATGCAAACCCAAAAGTGTCCATCAGTGATGCCAAAAATAAGATAAAAGTCTTATGAAAGTTCAATCAATCAAACAGGCGAAATCCGTGCGGCGAGGCTGCTTCTCTTGGTGCTGTCGGTGAGTCAGAAATCTAAATGGTGAAGAGAAAAAGAGAGCGCCTCATAGTGCAGATATCTCTAGACAGGTGGGAAGATTTAGTATAAACCAAAAGACAGGTACTCACAAGTGGAGTGGCACTTTTCGTTAAAAAAGTGCATACAAGCAGGCTGACGTTCTCAGCAGTCAGCACGCTGACCAAAGCGATAAGGTGCTGGTCTCTCGGTGTCTTACGATCCCAGGACAAAATTCCCAAACTCTCCTTTGTTGGATGCCGTACTTGGTGAGGTGTTTGTTTGTTTATTCCAGTTGGAATCGGAACCTCTTAAGCAGTAAACAGTATGAACTGTTATAGGGCTGAAATATGCGTCTCTTTGCACAAGAAAATAAAATAAAACTCAATCCAGGCTGAGTAACTGTAAAAAAAGGGGGTTTTTATTTTTGGAGCTGATAACGCGTTTCTCGGCCGTTAGCTCCTGGCCGTTTCATCAGATCAATTACATACATTGTTAACAGGTACATTTAAAAAGGTGTACATATCACCTGATTGGATGGAGCAGAACCAATAAGCATATTGGTAACATTGTTGCAAAGAGACGATTTTGTTAGACATTCTTCTAAGTGGCTGAATGAAATAATTTCTAAAAAATGTAACAACAATAACTAGCTGATTAGATAAAAACATATGTCTATATAAAATATCAAAATGGGAAATATTGTTAAAAACATATTAAAATTGTTTAGATAAGTTTATGTCCAAAAATATATATGTATTTTCTCGTAATATAAAAACAGGTTACCCAATTTTTGAGTGGGTTTTTTTCTTTCTGTCTTAATCGAAAGCGAAAAAAACGGAAAAAGTAAAAAAGGGCGAAAAAAGCGGAAAAAAATCTGCAAATAACCCAGATTGTTTTTGTTTGCTGAAAAAGATGTATGCGCTATTTAAATATATATATTTACTTAACGTGTTTGCCGATATCTGTGAGTATATTAAAAACTCAACAAGATAGGTTTGTTCTAATTCAATAGGTGCTGGTTTTTTATGTTTGTTCCTTAATCCTAGAAGTAAATAGGGACTTAGTGTTTTGTCTTTTGGTGAGTTTTTATGTGAATACTGAAAATAGGCAAGGTTTGATAACGCCTAGAACAAATGATTTTCTACATGTTTATATCTTAGTGTGATCTATAGAGGACGGTCATTTGTAATGATGTGATAGAGAGATGAAAGTAATTCTGACTACCGATGTATTTGTATATATGATATTAGCATCTTTTATGTTCAGTATATGTAATGGACGCCGGAAATGCAAATGAGACAGATGTACTATTAGTTAAAGGCAGCTAGATCTAAATTGGAGTTGAGGCCTGCTGGATACAAAGTTTTAAGTTTATGTATCCAGAAAGTCTCACGTTGTCTGAGTGAGATCATTCTGTTATAGTCTGTGGAGGGGGGGATGAAGTCTATCGGATAAAATTTGAATATAGATGGATTGCCCCCATGTTTGTGGAGGCAATGTTCAGGTATACTGTGTTTGATAGTGGTCTTTTTACAGTTCTTGCAATTGCGCCAATGTTCCCCCCAGCGTGTTCTAGCTTTCCTGGAGGTGCGACCCACGTATTGTACCCCACAAATGCATTCTAGGACGTATATGACATAACTGGAGTTGCAGTTGAAAAATCTAGTTATTTCAAAACTTTCTCCTGTTGAGAATGATTTAAAGGTTTTTTTACCTGAAGTAATATATTTACATGTTTGGCATCTCTTCATGCCACATTTATATATTCCCACCTGTTTTAGAAAAAGGTTTGCTTTTTTTATTTTCGGATTAGAGACTGTATGTTTTACTTTTTTACTTTTTTACTTTTTATCTAAAACCATTATTATCAGAACAACCCCGAATTGTGTATACCAGAGCGCCCACATTAAGAAGTAAATTGGCCCCCAGTAAAAAAGTAAAACATACAGTCTCTAATCCGAAAATAAAAAAAGCAAACCTTTTTCTAAAACAATATTTCCCATTTTGATATTTTATATAGACATATGTTTTTATCTAATCAGCTAGTTATTGTTGTTACATTTTTTAGAAATTATTTCATTCAGCCACTTAGAAGAATGTCTAACAAAATCGTCTCTTTGCAACAATGTTACCAATATGCTTATTGGTTCTGCTCCATCCAATCAGGTGATATGTACACCTTTTTAAATGTACCTGTTAACAATGTATGTAATTGATCTGATGAAACAGCCAGGAGCTAACGGCCGAGAAACGCGTTATCAGCTGCAAAAATAAAAAACCCCTTTTTTTACAGTTACTCAGCCTGGATTGAGTTTTATTTTATTTTCTTGTGCAAAGAGACGCATATTTCAGCCCTATAACAGTTCATACTGTTTACTGCTTAAGAGGTTCCGATTCCAACTGGAATAAACAAACAAACACCTCACCAAGTACGGCATCCAACAAAGGAGAGTTTGGGAATTTTGTCCTGGGATCGTAAGACACCGAGAGACCAGCACCTTATCGCTTTGGTCAGCGTGCTGACTGCTGAGAACGTCAGCCTGCTTGTATGCACTTTTTTAACGAAAAGTGCCACTCCACTTGTGAGCACCTGTCTTTTGGTTTATACTAAATCTTCCCACCTGTCTAGAGATATCTGCACTATGAGGCGCTCTCTTTTTCTCTTCACCATTTTGCTTAAACTGATGGTAAACTGAAAGGTTTCACTAATTGACATACGATGCTAAACTAAAAATAAATATTCATTTCATTCCTCAAAACTAAAAATTTTATTTCTAATATGTTTATTTATAATGCAACACCTACTATTCACTGCTATCCGCTGACAGCCCCGACACAAATAAAAAAAAAAATTATGACGATGTTTGCGTTGTCCAATCCAGTCCATGGCGTTTTTGGCATGTTGCAGTGAAAAAAAACAACCCATTACTTTGCGCATGCGTTAGTGACCTCAGACAGCTTCTCAGCATTCCTTACTCGCATGCACAGTTAAACTGTGAAGCCATAGATGCCCACATTCATTGGAATACGGGGTATGTATGGAGGAATACTGATATGGGCGGCAGATCAAGAAAAACACGCATCCCACACAGCTCCAGAGATATACAATTAATCTATTCAGTGATTCATTGTATTTTCCATATCGTAAATAGCAGCATTGCGCATGCGCGAATCGGCTAGCTTGCAATTCATGGCTGATTATGTTAACAATGAATCGCATGACTCATTGTTTACATTATAGCCGGATGCGTTACAGAGAGCATGCGCAAGGTATTGTCAGGGTGCCAGGAATCAGACTGAAACGAGAAGTGCAAAAATAATCACACCTTTATTAATAGCAAAAAATAATAAAAAGTCCACAAGTCAAATAACAAGCCAGGAGTCAAAACCAGAACTGGTAGTCAGATGAGCCGAGTCAGGAGCCAAAGCGAATAGTCAGACGAGCCGGAATCAGGAACAAGGAAAACAGCAGAGTCAGGAACAAGCCAGGGATCAGGAACCAGGAAGGACGTCAGGCAGCCAGGTAATACACAGGAACTCTCACAAACAGGTCTGAGACAACACAAAGGCAAAGCATACTGAACAGAGGCCCTTTAAATAATAAGTGATGACATCACAATTCTGAGACTGCATCCTGTCTCACACGGATGATGTACACCAGTATGGCCATAAAAGGAAGTGCAGGAAATGAGCAGTATCCCCCACAATGCACCAAGTCAGCAAGAGAGGTGAGTAAAATGGCTGCCAGCAGCACATGGCAAACAAA
Organism: Bombina bombina; assembly: GCF_027579735.1. Taxonomy (NCBI): domain Eukaryota; kingdom Metazoa; phylum Chordata; class Amphibia; order Anura; family Bombinatoridae; genus Bombina; species Bombina bombina. Next base: position 608,260,031 of record NC_069500.1, on the reverse strand, counting down.
AGAGGGAAAAAACCCTGACAGGTATTGAGGAAAGGTCATCAGCGCGTCATGAATATTTAGATTGCGGGTGGAGCCACTATCTAAATAACTGTGTGAATAGAAGAAAGTAGAGGGGGTGGAGCATAAGAATGAAGCAACGGATCGGTAAAATTATAAATTATTAATGAAATATAATGCCAATAAAAAAAAAGATAGCGACTAATACCTAAAAGTTACGTTTAAACAGATTAGATGGTGTAAAATACTAAAAATTACCATCACTTTAACTTCCTTTACTGATAAACTCCAGCAGTAATATATACAATAAAAGAAAAACAATGTATCGCCCCTTTAACCAATAGGAACACAGTACTTAAGATATAGAGAGACTCTGATTAATCCACTTCCTTTTTCTTTACTGATCCTGAAGTGGGGCTAAGTCTTCATTGATGCTTGAGATTCCTGACAAAGCCAACTGGGCTCGAACGTCAACTGGAACAGGATAAACAACTGGAATGGATTCTTCCAAACAGATACTCTAACAGAGTATATATAGTAGATCACACTGCAAAGACATAACATATGGCGTAATAATAAGTTATGAAGCATAGTGAAACAACAATAAACAGTGTTTTGTTTTGTTTTTTTGTTTTGGGAGGGAGACAAATGGGTGGGCATAATACTCGCCTCCTGTCTTTAAAAAAATTGGGACTATAGAGTAGTCAAGGCTATCATAATCCACATTTTATGACAAAACAGGAGGCTCCTATTTTGCTTTTTGAAAGTTTATCTAACAAAGCCAAAGCAGCCTGACGGATAGGTTTAAAATAGAATTTGAGGAAAACTGAATTCAAGGACCAATCAGCCGCAGCTAGAAGGTCTTGCAGAGAGCAACCTTTCCTAAATACACAGGAGGAAGAAGCACCCGAAGAGAGTGGGCTTCAAAAGAGGAGGGTATGAAAGCTAGGGATATTACCCATCGTACCCACCTGGCGATGGTGGGAACAGAAATCGGGCGATAAGGATGAACATAAGAGATAAGCAGAGGTCCAGAAAGAGATTGGCGCAAAGGCGCCGTACGGGAACAGTATTCCTTTACACAAAGCTACACACAATTGAGGTTTGTCATCTAGATAAGAATAAAGGACTGATGAAGAGAAGGTTTTAGTACGTCTATTAATTTGAAAATTAAGGCCTGACGGGGAGACAGAGAACTTGTCAAAGTCTAATGCTTGGACATCTGAAACACGTCAGAAGGATAGAAGACAGAGGAAAGTGGCTAAGTTAGAGGAGAGTTGTTTGAGAGATAAATTAGAGTTAGCCGGCTAAGAAAAAGGAGAGAACTTTAGAAAAATCCCACAGGGAACAATATTTGGATTGAGGAGGTACCCAGAGATGCATTTTAAGGGGTCTTTCCCTAAGGGGAGACCGTTAATTGGAAGGTGGCCTGCTGACAGGGCCAAACGAAAGAGATTAATAGTCCGATAAGCTTTACCTTGTTTGTAGAGATGAGCTAGAAAGTTGGCCACTATCACCGGAGGTGCTGAATAGGGTAAACACGTTCTGCCAAATAGGGATCAACATGTTCTGCCAGGCACCAACATACCCAGATTGACCAGGCTGCAATGTAAGATTCACAAGTTCCTAGGGCCCTAGAGTCCCGAAGGAGGCCTTGAGCTGTGTTTGAATGGCCTGAGGGATCCCAGGTACTCCAAGGGGTGAGGGACTCCTTCGGTGTTCTGAAGAAGCGTAGGAAAAGACAGAATCTGGAGGGGAGGTTGGCATGACATCTCTAGGAGGGCTGGGAACCAGGCTATATTTACAGGGTTAAGAGGGTGTTCTATGGGTTCCTCATGGATCTCAATGTCTATGTCATTTTCAGATAAATAACCCTCAGGGTAATATGAGGTGTGTGGGGGTAAATTAGTATTGGGGCAGCAGAGGGTTCTTTTGAATTATTGTCTTCCCTTATTATTACCCGGGGGGGGGGGGGTGTTAAGGCAGGCTTGTTTCTTTTAGCAGAATAATTCTCTTCTAGAATGTTTAGTCTTAGTCGTATGTTTTCTAGGGGCTGTAATGCTTGTGGGAACAAAGTGAGTGTAATAAATTAGGTAAGCAGTACTCATGGTAGACAGGGTAGTCCTTCACAGCAAGCAGAGAATGGTCAGAGACAGGCAGAGTTCGGCAACAGAAAGGCAGTCCAGCAGCATAGCAGTTCAGGCTTAAACCAATAGAATGGTCAGGAACAGGCAGAGGTCAGCAGCAAAAGGTAATCCAGCAGTTTAGCAGTTCAGCAATGATAAGGGAATCGAACAATTCAAGGATTAAACAGGCAGAGTAGTCAGACAGACATAGTTCAGCAATGATAAGGCAATCCAGCAATTCAAGGGTTAAACAGGCAGAGTAGTCAGACAGGCAGAGTTCAGCAATGATAAGGCAATCAAGCAATTCAAGTGTTAAACAGGCAGATTAGTTAGACAGGCAGAGTTCAGCAATGATAAGGCAATCCAGTAATTCAAGTAATAAAGCACCTAGGAGCACACACAGTAACACCTATACTTGGGCAGTGAATGTACGTTATGCAGGTACTCACAGCAACCACTGTGTCCCTGGCAGCCAGAGCAGCGCAAGGGAAGCACAGGAGAGCAGCGTGACGTAGCTCCCCAATCAGCAGTCGGCTTCGAAGGGTGAGCAGCATGGAACTTGGCGACCAAAGATGGAGCATGCACATTAGGGGCAGGAACCCAGGAACACTCCGCCACAGAGTATCCCTTCCAGTGTATGAGGTATTGGAGCTGCCTGTGCCTGATTCTGGAATCCAGGATTTTGGCAACCTCATACTCTGGTTCACCATGAATCAGGAGTGGAGGTGGAGGACGTCTGAGTCAAGTATACTTATTTGTGACGTATGGTTTGAGCAAGGAGATGTGAAAGTCTGGGTGAATGTGCCAGGTCTTAGGCAAGGCCACTCTGTAGGCAACAGGAGAAAGTCTTTTGAGGACTTTATAAGGACCAATATACCGAAGTCCTAATTTGGGACACGGTTGACGTAAGTGGATATGTCGGGTAGAGACCCAGACACGATCACTTGCAACAAAGGTACAAATACTGGCTCAATATATCTGGAGGTATATCTGGAGGTGGTTGAGTGCAACTGAGAGCGTATTCGTTGCCAATGGGTAGGGAGGTCAGTAAAGCAACGTTTTGCAGCAGGGACTCCTGTGGATTTAGCAGAAAGAGGAAAAACACAAGGTTGATAACCAGCTGCGACCTGGAAAGGAGAGCATCGTAGAGAAGAATGCCAATGAGTGTTCTTTGCAAGTTCAGTTAGGGGTAACAACCCAGACCAATTAGTATGCTGTGCATTGACATATGCTCTGAGATAAGCTTCAAGATCCTGATTGGTTCTCTCCGTCTGTCCGTTTGTCTCGGGTTGATAACCAGAGGACAACGAAACAGTGGTTCCAAGCAATTTCTCCAAAAGGTAGAAATAAATTGAGGTCCTCTGTCAGAGATAATATTTACGAGTATACCATGTAGTCGTACCACGTGTAACAGAAAAAGAGTGGACAATTCTTGGGCAGTGAGTAACTTAGTTAAAGGTAAAAAAATAGCAAGTTTGGAGAACCGATCCACCACCACCAATATGACTGTATGATGATCAGAAGGAGGAAGGTCTACAACAAAATTCATGGCTATGTGTGTCTATGGTTGTTTATGTATGGACAATGGTTTAAGTAGGCCATGTGGTAGGGAAAGGGGAGTCTTATTAACAGCACAAGTCTGAGAGTGAAGGTTTGGAGGAACATAAAGGATCAGAAGGTTTTCTTGACTGGGCTCGTTTCAGTCTTTGAAGAAGAGAGGTGTTAAGTTGAGCAATCACAGAGAATGGTCAGAGACAGGCAGAGTTCGGCAACAGAAAGGCAATCCAGCAGCATAGCAGTTCAGGGGTAAACCAATAGAATGGTCAGGAACAGGCAGAGATCAGCAGCAAAAGGTAATCCAGCAGTTTAGCAGTTCAGGGGTAAACCAGGCAGAGTAGTCAGACAGGCAGAGTTCAGCAATGATAAGGCAATCCAACAATTCAAGGGTTAAACAGGCAGAGTAGTCAGACAGGCAGAGTTCAGCAATGATAAGGCAATCCAGCAATTCAAGGGTTAAACAGGCAGAGTAGTCAGACAGGCAGAGTTCAGCGATGATAAGGCAATCCAGCAATTCAAGTGTTAAACAGGCAGAGTAGTCAGACAGGCAGAGTTCAGCAATGATAAGGCAATCCAGTAATTCAAGTAATAAAGCACCTAGGAGCACACACAGTAACACCTTTACTTGGGCAGTGAATGAAAGTTATGCAGGTACTTACATAGGCGCCGATTCATGCCAAGGAGGACTTCAAAGGATCCAACCGGCTTGAGAGGGGAATAGACGTTCGGCAATGACGTCATCGTCGCTTGCTCACAGCAACCGCCACGTCCCTGGCAACAGCAAGAGCAGTGCAAGGGAAGCACGGGAGCGGCATGACAGGAGCTTTCTGAGTTTCAGGACAAAGGAGGTTTGTGCCAGGGCATTGGGTTCCAAAGATTCTAGAATAAAAGTTTTAACCAGAGAGGAGATGTCTCGTAGGGCAGAGGACATAGCCTGAGACACAGAGGTAGCTACCATGGATTGCAAAGTCAGACATATTAATCTGTGTATTATGTTAAGGAAAAGGTATGAATATAACAAGATTGTGCATCTGTGGAATGCAGTACTGTGGACACACCAGTAGGTGCTTGAGAACACGATGGGGAGAACATCATAGAAACATCAAACATAAGTACATCAAACAAGCGTGTCACAGCATAGTACACATATACATGAGGGTAAGGATGACACCTACCATATTACCCCCATTAAATTTATTCCCAAATCTGTGCGTTATAATAGATTCACTAGGTTGCGACAGAGAGAGATGTATTGGATTTGGAAGCTGAAGACATTATTCCCTGAGGGATTAAATGAAAATATTGACTTGGCGGCTTTCCAGTAGATCTCCCATACTGTCGTGGTTTATAGGGAATATTCTTTGTAATGGGAAAATTTTATATCATATATTCGTGTTTCTTTTGCTTGAACTCGTGTAGGTTATGTCTGATGTTTAGGAGAGTGCACACTTAGCTTTTCAGTTTGGTGTACCATAGTGGTTTAACGACCATCTATATTGATGTAAAATTTGTATTGGTAATTTTATAGCAGGATCATAAGGGTTTTAGATGTACGGTTTGTACTATCATATATCTAAGTTAATAAATTTACAATATATACATATTATTTTTATATTTATATTGAGTAAGGGGGAGGTAACCACTTCCTCGATATGTATATTTTGATGCATCAATATAATCTAGATGCTCTCTGTAAAGGTATTTTTATATTGGGGTATATTTAATCATGTTGGCTCTTTAAGATCAAGATGAATATTTCTGTAAGCTTACTCTTATTCTTTTATCATAGTATGTATTGCCATTTAAAACTCTGCTATTATTATTACTACACATGTAACCTTGCCTTATGACTCCTGATTGGTTAAGGTCACGATAAGTCACTTCCTGTTGTGATACTTTGCTCTAGCAACCCTTTATTTGCTTGACTGAGAGCGTGTATACGTTTATCCTGTTCCAATTGCGATTTCATAATGCGGTTACAATAGTAGGTAACAAATGGATTACATTGTATACATGTGTATTGAGTAATGGGGGAAGGAAATATTTTATCGCTACATATAAGGTAGATGTTTTTTGATGTCTTGCTTAGATGTATCTATTTGCGTGTGTGCCATATGTCTGCATCAAGATTCGTTTGAATATTGTTGTACTCTTTGTGGGAACTGTGATTTGTTTTCACATAGAGGAGTGTCTCACACATACATTTATACACATCAACTTAGTGTTTATTTGAGAAAGAGAAAATGTGTTTATGTCTCCTCAATCCAAGTAGCTGCAGGCTATCATTGATTCGAATCATGTGATCAAATTTCAACATGTGCATGTAATATGTTTTTAATCAGTGTATATTGTTTGTGCTTTATATATATATACTGTGTATTTTGTATAGCTCACTTATCACTGCCTGATGAAAGGGTGCCATTAGCAGCTTGAAACGCGTAGCAGAAAAGGTTTTTGTTTTGTTTTTAATACATTATTTTTTAATAAATCATATCTCAAATCTTGGGATATTTTAATTCAACATTATTTGGTTTGGTTTATATATTTTTAGCCTGATGAAACAGCTTGTTATAGCTGAGAAACGCGTCACATTTTAAATAAAGATTTTTAAGTTATACACTTGCTTCTCCAAATGGAGGTTTTTTTCACCACTTGAATGCTGCTAACACACTTGCTGGCACCTGAGAGTTTTCCTATTTTCACCTGGAGTTATCAGTCTACTGGTCGACTGTTTGGTTCCAGTTTGCTGTATATGCACCTGCAGGTGCTCTGGATCTTGTAAGTAAGATTGCTCAGTTCACCATTTACCTGTTTAAAATTTACTGGGCTATGGTATGCACATTTTGTGTCCACTTAGGAATCTGATAACAACTATTACCAAGGACTACGATTGACTCCTGATGTGCATCAGTGAGCTGGACCACTGAGAGGCTCCAGTCTGCTCCAATAGCACCAATGGGTGCGTTCCCTTTGTGAGTATCCAATTGTTTCTTGTGTGGATTGCTGATTTTGGTTTCTGGCTGTACTAGGCCATGTTTGGCGCCTCTGTGTTCTCTCTTTTTCTAATTATTTGGTTTGTGAGCTTTTTTTGAGGGAGTCGTCTATGTCTGGACTGTGGATCCTGCATACTGGAGTAAGTTAGCTGGTGAACTTTGATATACCAGCCTGTACAAATTGCACTGTATTATAGTGCGCTGCAAATTGCACTGTATTATAGTGCGCTGCCTATGTGAGTATCCATTTATAGTGGGGTTCTATCTGTGGGTGCCAGAATACTTTAGTGACCATCTGCACTATTGGAGTTTTTCTGCTCCCTTCCCCTGTTTTCTTTCCCTGTACTCCAGATTTGAGGTCTATTTGAATCCTGTGGGAGCTAGCTAGTGGGCTCTGATCAATCCAGCCTGCGTGAATAGCACTGCATTATAGTGCGCTCTTTTTGTGAGTACTCACTTACAGTTTTTATGGGAAAGAATCACTTTTACTCTATTTCACTGCACCATTTGAGCGCCTTCTTCTTTTTGTTTTTGCTAAGATTGTAAGTTGCCTGCTGTGGAAGCTAGTAGAGTACTGCTAGTTTCAGAGTACTATCATTCTGTTCCCTATCAAGGATATGATCATATTTATAAAAGGATACAAGTTGTTCCAATGTTATAGGTATGGTAATTCAAATAGCACCGCAAGGGATATGGTGTTCAAGACCAGTAACGCTAATATCTGCAATATCTAATTATTGATACAATTATTAACGATAAGCAATGAAGCTGAAGCCTATAGCTAATTTAGCATATACATTATTATAGTGTTAATCCTAATCGCGCTATAGGCATGTGGTATAGTTCATGTTTATAACAATTTCTTATACACTGAAAAATGGTTGGTGGTATAGTGGAAGCGCTATGTAAAAGCGCAATTAAAATGGCCGCTGTCACTTGATGTGATGTGGCCTGCATGCCTTATCTGGGAGAGGCTTCCTCAACAAAGATGAGGAATGAGTCTGCTCCCTCTTACTGCGCATGCTCTGTATGACGTAATCACACTCCAAATATGTTAAATAGGAATGTGTGAAATGTGATGTCAATCAGCAACATGCGCAGTCAGAGTGAGCAGACTCTGACTTGGAAGCTGTAGTGTTGGATTTTGCTGCTCAAACTGTTAGATCGCTTGTCACGGTCAGGATGAAAAAGGCAACAGTTACAGCATGTCCTTTGTGTGTATGTATATATATATATATATACACAATATATATATATATATATATATATATATATATATATATATATATATATATATATATATATATATATATAAAAAAATATATATTCACTATCATGCCACATCGAATTTGGCTACTCCTTGAGTCTCCTCCTAGCGTTGGTTTTTAAGGTGGACATATATCCTGGCTGAGGTCTGAACATCTGAGTTTACACATATTCTCTCTCCCCCATCCTTCCCTCATCCCAGGCGTCATACACACATCACTTCTTTTGAAATTTAACCCCATTAGGTGCCACAACACAGCAGGTGCAGTGCATCTCTTATAACTGTACAGCTTGTATTAAACTAGCTACTTTCACTTTATTTTCAAAAAATATAGCATTATATTCATACTGTTGTTAAACATTTGCTCTCTCCAAGCTTTAACCCCTGCAGTGCCACAACACAACAGGAGCAGTACATAACTATACCGCCTGCCAGTACTATTGTTACACTCCCCCCCATCCTGAGTTAAGCTTTAACTCCTGCAGTGCCACAACACAGCAGGAGCAGTACATAACTATACCACCTGCCAGTGCTGTTGTTACACTCCCCCCCATCCTGAGTTAAGCTTTAACTCCTGCAGTGCCACAACACAGCAGGAGTAGTACATAACTATACCGCCTGCCAGTACTATTGTTACACTCCCCCCCATCCTGAGTTAAGCTTTAACTCCTGCAGTGCCACAACACAGCAGGAGCAGTACATAACTATACCACCTGCCAGTGCTGTTGTTACACTCCCCCCCATCCTGAGTTAAGCTTTAACTCCTGCAGTGCCACAACACAGCAGGAGCAGTACATAACTATACCGCCTGCCAGTGCTGTTGTTACACTCCCCCCCATCCTGAGTTAAGCTTTAACCCCTGCAGTGCCACAACACAGCAGGAGCAGTACATAACTATACCACCTGCCAGTGCTGTTGTTACACTCCCCCCCCATCCTGAGTTAAGCTTTAACCCCTGCAGTGCCACAACACAGCAGGAGCAGTACATAACTATACCACCTGCCAGTACTATTGTTACACATATTCTCCCTCCCATCCTGAGTTAAGCTTTAACTCCTGCAGTGCCACAACACAGCAGGAGTAGTACATAACTATACCGCCTGCCAGTACAATTGTTACACTCCCCCCCATCCTGAGTTAAGGTTTAACTCCTGCAGTGCCACAACACAGCAGGAGTAGTACATAACTATACCGCCTGCCAGTACTATTGTTACACTCCCCCCCATCCTGAGTTAAGCTTTAACCCCTGCAGTGCCACAACACAGCAGGAGTAGTACATAACTATACCGCCTGCCAGTACTATTGTTACACTCCCCCCCATCCTGAGTTAAGCTTTAACCCCTGCAGTGCCACAACACAGCAGGAGTAGTACATAACTATACTGCCTACCAGTACTATTGTTACACATATTCTCCCCCCCATCTTGAGTTAAGTTTTAACCCCTGAAGTGCCACAACACAGCAGGAGTAGTACATAACTATACCGCCTGCCAGTACTGTTGTTACACATATTCTCCCTCCCCATCCTGAGTTAAGCTTTAACCCCTGCAGTGCCACAACACAACAGGAGCAGTACATAACTATACCGCCTGCCAGTACTGTTGTTACACTCCCCCCCATCCTGAGTTAAGCTTTAACCCCTGCAGTGCCACAACACAGCAGGAGTAGTACATAACTATACCGCCTGCCAGTACAATTGTTACACATATTCTCCCTCCCATCCTGAATTAAGCTTTAACCCCTGCAGTGCCACAACACAACAGGAGCAGTACATAACTATACCGCCTGCCAGTACTATTGTTACACTCTCCCCCATCCTGAGTTAAGCTTTAACCCCTGCAGTGCCACAACACAACAGGAGCAGTACATCAGTGTTTTTCAACCAGTGTGCCGTGAGAGATCCTCAGGTGTGCCGCGGCAGACTGACAACAGTGCGGGGGTGTTTGTGAATGAATGTCAATATGTCATGTATAGTTTGTAGGAGGCATGGCATGACAGCACAGTACAGTGTGTGTGTGTATATATATATATATCCTGTATTAGGCTACAATGCGTGATTTTTTAAAATTTTGGGATGGTGGTGTGCCGCAGGATTTTTTAATGTAAAAAAGTGTGCCACGGCAAAAAAAAGGTTGCAAATCACTGCAGTACATAACTATACCGCCTGCCAGTACTGTTGTTACACTCCCCCCCATCCTGAGTTAAGTTTTAACCCCTGCAGTGCCACAACACAGCAGGAGCAGTACATAACTATACCGCCTGCCAGTACTATTGTTACACATATTCTCTACCCCATCCTGAGTTAAGCTTTAACCCCTGCAGTGCCACAACACAGCAGGAGCAGTACATAACTATACCGCCTGCCAGTACTATTGTTACACATATTCTCTACCCCATCCTGAGTTAAGCTTTAACCCCTGCAGTGCCACAACACAGCAGGAGTAGTACATAACTATACCGCCTGCCAGTACAATTGTTACACATATTCCCCCCCCCATCCTGAGTTAAGCTTTAACCCCTGCAGTGCCACAACACAGCAGGAGCAGTACATAACTATACCGCCTGCCAGTACAATTGTTACACATATTCCCCCCCCATCCTGAGTTAAGCTTTAACCCCTGCAGTGCCACAACACAGCAGGAGTAGTACATAACTATACCGCCTGCCAGTACAATTGTTACACATATTCTCCCTCCCATCCTGAATTAAGCTTTAACCCCTGCAGTGCCACAACACAACAGGAGCAGTACATAACTATACCGCCTGCCAGTACTATTGTTACACTCTCCCCCATCCTGAGTTAAGCTTTAACCCCTGCAGTGCCACAACACAACAGGAGCAGTACATCAGTGTTTTTCAACCAGTGTGCCGTGAGAGATCCTCAGGTGTGCCGCGGCAGACTGACAACAGTGCGGGGGTGTTTGTGAATGAATGTCAATATGTCATGTATAGTTTGTAGGAGGCATGGCATGACAGCACAGTACAGTGTGTGTGTGTATATATATATATATCCTGTATTAGGCTACAATGCGTGATTTTTTAAAATTTTGGGATGGTGGTGTGCCGCAGGATTTTTTAATGTAAAAAAGTGTGCCACGGCAAAAAAAAGGTTGCAAATCACTGCAGTACATAACTATACCGCCTGCCAGTACTGTTGTTACACTCCCCCCCATCCTGAGTTAAGTTTTAACCCCTGCAGTGCCACAACACAGCAGGAGCAGTACATAACTATACCGCCTGCCAGTACTATTGTTACACATATTCTCTACCCCATCCTGAGTTAAGCTTTAACCCCTGCAGTGCCACAACACAGCAGGAGCAGTACATAACTATACCGCCTGCCAGTACTATTGTTACACATATTCTCTACCCCCATCCTGAGTTAAGCTTTAACCCCTGCAGTGCCACAACACAGCAGGAGTAGTACATAACTATACCGCCTGCCAGTACAATTGTTACACATATTCCCCCCCCATCCTGAGTTAAGCTTTAACCCCTGCAGTGCCACAACACAGCAGGAGCAGTACATAACTATACCGCCTGCCAGTACAATTGTTACACATATTCCCCCCCCATCCTGAGTTAAGCTTTAACCCCTGCAGTGCCACAACACAGCAGGAGTAGTACATAACTATACCGCCTGCCAGTACAATTGTTACACATATTCTCCCTCCCATCCTGAATTAAGCTTTAACCCCTGCAGTGCCACAACACAACAGGAGCAGTACATAACTATACCGCCTGCCAGTACTATTGTTACACTCTCCCCCATCCTGAGTTAAGCTTTAACCCCTGCAGTGCCACAACACAACAGGAGCAGTACATCAGTGTTTTTCAACCAGTGTGCCGTGAGAGATCCTCAGGTGTGCCGCGGCAGACTGACAACAGTGCGGGGGTGTTTGTGAATGAATGTCAATATGTCATGTATAGTTTGTAGGAGGCATGGCATGACAGCACAGTACAGTGTGTGTGTGTATATATATATATATCCTGTATTAGGCTACAATGCGTGATTTTTTAAAATTTTGGGATGGTGGTGTGCCGCAGGATTTTTTAATGTAAAAAAGTGTGCCACGGCAAAAAAAAGGTTGCAAATCACTGCAGTACATAACTATACCGCCTGCCAGTACTGTTGTTACACTCCCCCCCATCCTGAGTTAAGTTTTAACCCCTGCAGTGCCACAACACAGCAGGAGCAGTACATAACTATACCGCCTGCCAGTACTATTGTTACACATATTCTCTACCCCATCCTGAGTTAAGCTTTAACCCCTGCAGTGCCACAACACAGCAGGAGCAGTACATAACTATACCGCCTGCCAGTACTATTGTTACACATATTCTCTACCCCATCCTGAGTTAAGCTTTAACCCCTGCAGTGCCACAACACAGCAGGAGTAGTACATAACTATACCGCCTGCCAGTACTATTGTTACACTCCCCCCCATCCTGAGTTAAGCTTTACCCCTGCAGTGCCACAACACAGCAGGAGTAGTACATAACTATACCGCCTGCCAGTACTATTGTTACACATATTCTCCCTCCCATCCTGAGTTAAGCTTTAACCCCTGCAGTGCCACAACACAGCAGGAGCAGTACATAACTATACCGCCTGCCAGTACTATTGTTACACATATTCCCCCCCCCCCATCCTGAGTTAAGCTTTAACCCCTGCAGTGCCACAACGCAGCAGGAGCAGTACATAACTATACCGCCTGCCAGTACAATTGTTACACATATTCTCTCCCCCATCCTGAGTTAAGCTTTAACCCCTGCAGTGCCACAACATAGTAGGAGCAATACATAACTATACAGCCTTCTAGTCAACAGGATAAAAATTTGAAAATATGTAGTAACATATTCCCCAGCCCCCTCAGCCTGCCAGTCATCAGAATAATTTCCTGCAAGAGAGATATCAGCTTATTACATGTAAAGTGTACAAGTGACATTTACATCACAGGACCTGGCAAAATAAACCGGTATAGGGAAGTCATCTTGTGTTCTTTTCCACATACGCAGCCAGCTTTTGTGTATGTATACGTGTGTATTGTGTGTGCGCGTGTATTTATATGTGTGTACTGTGTGTGTGTGCGTGTATATATATTTATATATATATATATGTGTATTGTGTGTGTGTATGTATATGTGTGCATGTATGTATATGTGTGTATGTATGTGTGTGTATATGTGTATTTATGTATATGTATGTATTGTATGTGTGTATGTATGTATGTGTGTATGTATATATGTGCGTGTATGTATATGTGTGTATTGTGTGTGTATGTATGTGTATATTTGTGAGAGTGTATGTATGTGTGTGTGTGTGTGTCTATGTGTGTGTATATGTCTTTGTATGTGTGTATATGTCTGTGTATGTGTATATATGTGCGTATATGTCTGTGTGTGTATATGTCTGTGTGTATATATGTGTGTGCATGTGTGTGTATATATGTCTGTGTCTGTATATGTGTGTGCATGTGTGTATATATCTGTGTATGTATATATGTGTGTATGCATCTGTGTGTGTGTGTGTTTGTATATATGTCTGTGTGTGCATATGTGTATAAATGTGTATATGTGTGTATATATGTTTTTGTGTGTACATATCTGTGTATATGTCTATGTGTATATGTGTGTATATGTCTATATGTACATAAATGTGTATGTGTGCGCACATATGTCTGTGTGTGCATATGTGTAAATATGTGTGCAAGTGTCTGTGTGTATATATGTGCGTATGTCTGTGTTTGTATGTATATGTGTGTACACATCTCTGTGTATATATGAGTATGAGTGTCTGTGTGTATATATGTGCGTATGTCTGTGTTTGTATGTATATGTGTGTACACATCTCTGTGTATATATGAGTATGAGTGTCTGTGTGTATATATGTGCGTATGTCTGTGTTTGTATGTATATGTGTGTACACATCTCTGTGTATATATGAGTATGAGTGTCTGTGTGTATATATGTGCGTATGTCTGTGTTTGTATGTATATGTGTGTACACATCTCTGTGTATATATGAGTATGTGTGTGTGTGTGTGTTTGAGCTCTAATCACTGCAGGAGCAGTACATAACTATACAGCCTGCTAGTGATCCGAATAACAGTGTTAAAATATGTAGAATTATATTCTGGCTGAGGTTACACATATTCACTCCCCCTGCCTTTCCTCATCCTAGGCTTCATCAAACACATCCCTTCTGTTGAGATTTAACTCCATGCAGTGCCACAACACAACAGGAGAAGTACATATCTTTCACAGCTATAATCTCAATTTATTACACTGAAAGTGTACAAGTGACACATGCATGACAGGACCTGGCCAAACAAAGTATAGTCAAGTGATCATGTGTTATACTGTACACCTTTATGAGGCCTATTTATCAAAGCGTCAACTATGTTGCATTCGCAAGCATCAATACGCTCGCCAAACATCGCTAAACATCGCAGCCGCGGATCTGAATACGATCTCCCTATTTATCAAAAAAGCCGTCAACCACACACGCGTCAAGTACGGTGCGATGAGCATCGGACTGGCGTTAACTAACACTCATTGATGTCGCGGCTATTCAGGCTTTTCCCAACTTTATTTATACAATTTCAATACTGTCCACGAACAAGCACATTTCTCTTCAGCACATTATTGTATATAGTGTAAATGTATTCCTTTTCTGAGCAGGACTAATTGCGAATATAGCAAGTAGCGACATATTTGGTGCAAAGTGGAGAGTGAATTATTAGAATTCTTTTTAGTATTGGATATACATATTTTAGTATGTATACACACACACACAAATATATATATATATATATATATATATATATATATATATATATATATGTGTGTGTGTGTGTGTGTGTGTGTGTTATGTCAGAAATCTTTTGCAAAAATATTTACATGTCCCGAAGTTCCTTTTTTTGTTCTAAACAATGTTGTCTGTCATATCTCTGTATTTATACCACTATATGTAAATATTGTAAATGTATTATTATTCTGAGCAGGAATAATTGCGAATATAACATGTAATCAGAGTATCATATGTATTTTTTTTTTAAATCTATAGCTATTTTAAAGGGATAGGAAAGTGAAATTTTAAGTTGCACTAGTGGGAACTATCTGCTAATTGGTGCCTGTTGTATATTTATTTCATTTTTTTTTTTTTTTTTTTAATTTTTATTGTTCAGCAAAATAATTTCCAACATTTTGTTTAGACCATGCAAGGCCCGGTTTTAACATCAACAAAGAATTAAGTCAGGACTTGACTGACCTAATAATTTTACCTAAGTTAGTCACAATTTAATTGACAGATGATTATATAAAGATCAATTGGCAAAAAATAAGTCCTGGCTATACCAGGTACAATGGTTATCAGATATGGACCTATTTATTTCTTTAGGATTTCTGAGTTCCCCTGTCCAGATTATTTAGTTCCAGTGTAGGAAAGGCGTGCAACGTAGGATTAGGGGAGAGAATCAGAGTATATGATTACATTCGGCTGAATTTTTACTTTATAAAAGGCCCCAGCCAAGCTGGAGAAGGAAGAAGAAAAAGAAAAAAGAAAGAAAAGAGGTAGGGAGAAAAAAAAAAAAAAAAAAAAAAGGGAAAAGGGTGAGGGGGAGGGAAAGGAAAAGAGGGAAAAAAAAAAAGGGGGAACCTCCCCCCCTCCCGTCCACTCCCTCTGAATTCATGCCCAGCAGAAAGTCGTGAATTATGCTCAAGAAAGCGTGGTCATTCCATCATTGCTCATCCTTTTATTACCAGACTCCCAAGAGTACCAGCTCAGAATTTCTAAATGGAAAAATTAGGTCAGATATCTCCGTGTCGGGAAATGACCTAATAAATATTGACCATTTACCAAAGAATTGTCTAATGTCTAATTCATTGTCTAGATTGGTATCTCTTTGTTCTAGTAAACATTGTTTTTTTAGGCAGTTTTTGATCTCTGGGATAGATGGTGTTGCTTTCAACTTCCATTTTTTAAGAATAAGGTATCTGGTAGCAAGTATGGACAGGAGAATTAGTTTTTCATCTGTATGTTGTATTAGACCAAATATAATTTGTAACTGTGTTAGACTCTCAAACGAAATTTTCAACGTTTTGCTGAGCCAGAATTCCAACCTCAACCAAAGATGCCTTATCTTAGGGCATTCCCAGATCATGTGCATTAAGTCAGCTGCTGGAAGCGAACATTTTGGGCAGTTTTTAAAATTAAGATTGTAAATTCTGGAACCCTTTTTGGGGGTGAAATATGAGTTATGAATAAGTCTAACATGCATCTCCCGCCAGGTTGCTGAAAGAGTGACCTGGGCCACTTTCTCGATTGATAGTTGGATAGATTCAATATTAATGTTCAACTGGGGAGTCCTCTGGTTCCAAAAAGAGATAACTTTTTCTAGTTCTAATTCGGATTTACTGATATTAATCAGTTGGTAGCACAAAGAGATCTGTGTCCGTTTTTGAAAAGCGCTAACCAGTTTTCTAATGTACCGAAGGACCAGGGCCAATCTGATTCGTTCATGAGGTCTATTAGAAAATGTCTAATTTGTAAGTATGCATAAAATTCCTTATTATTAATTTTATATTCTCTTTTTAATTCTTCAAAAGATTTGACACATTTTCTCTCTGTATCTATAAAATATGAGATTCTATTAAGGCCTTGATTATGCCAGGTCTTAAACAAAATGGAGTTCAGGGCAGCTGGGAATTTCGGGTTTCCAAGTAGTGTTAGATGCTGTGAAACTTTACAGTTTAAAGACAAGAGATCTCCCGTCTTCCACCAAGCCTTAAGTGGGTTGGAAATTGTTTTGAGTAGTTTGATTTCTCTTGGTAGTTCTTTTGGTGGGCAGTGGATTAATGCTAAAGGGAGATACGGGAAACATATGGATTGTTCTAGTAAGTTGTTTGCTACATAGTCGCTATGAAAAATCCAATCCGCCACTACTCGCACTAAGAAGGCATAGTTATAGAAGCGAATATTAGGAAGTGCAAGGCCGTCTTTCTCTTTCGGGAGGGATAGCCTGTTCAGGGATATCCTTGGTCTTTTCCCCTGCCATATAAATTTGCTAATTGCGCTGTTAAGTGATCTGACATTATTTTCCATAAGTATTAATGGGGTGTTCTGGAGTATATATAAAAGCTTAGGCAGTAAAACCATTTTAAACAGAGCTATCCGTCCAGAAATAGACAATGGGAGGGACTGCCAGGATTTCATTTTCCCCCTTACACTTGTTAAGATTGGAGTGATGTTACGGTCGTATAGTTCACCTGGTATATAAGGAATAGAGATTCCTAAGTATTTAAGAGAATCTTTCACCGCAGTGAAAGGAATGTTGGGGGGGAATTATTGTGCTTCCTGAGCCATAACAGCTCTGATTTTGCTTCGTTGATCTTATAACCTGAAAATGATCCAAAACGGGCAGCTATGTCCAAAAATTTTGGTATGCTAGTTTGAATATCGGAAAGATAGAGTAGTACGTCGTCTGCGTACAAAGCAATTTTTATAGTTAGATTACCTATTTTGATTCCCGCTAACTGATGTCTGACCATAATTGCCAGGGGTTCAATTGATACGTCGAAGAGCAGGGGGGAAAGAGGACATCCCTGTCGAGTTCCCCACCCAAGGATTATCTGCGGAGAAAGAATATTGTTTACAATCAATCTTGTATATGGTTCTTTATATAGGTTGATAACAAATCTCAGGAACTCTCCCTTAAAGCCAAAGTTAGTTAATGTATCAAAAAGATGGTCAAAATGGATTGAGTCGAATGCTTTTTCTGCATCTATTGAGACAATGGCAAGGTCAGGGGCATCCTCCTCCCCCCGGCTCTCCGACGTCCCAGCAGTCCTGAAATATTCAGTTATGGTGAGTGCCTCTCTGATTTTTGCAGAGGAGTTTCTTTTGTGTAAAAATCCTGCCTGATCTGAATGAATTATATGGGCCAATGATAACTGTAAGCGCTGAGCAATTATGGAGGTTAAAATTTTATAATCTACGTTTAATAGAGCTATGGGTCTGTAAGATTCTTTAAGGGAAGGATCCT
Organism: Bombina bombina; assembly: GCF_027579735.1. Classification (NCBI taxonomy): domain Eukaryota; kingdom Metazoa; phylum Chordata; class Amphibia; order Anura; family Bombinatoridae; genus Bombina; species Bombina bombina. The sequence goes on along the minus strand of NC_069500.1, from coordinate 608,242,047 downwards.
TCCCAGGCTTCAGGATCAAGACAGTATTAGAGGCAGAGAAGGAGGTGGCTACTGGGTCTCCCTTGATATACATACTATTGTAGAGATTGGTAAGATAAGGAGCAATATCACCCGACATGATTTTATAAAATTCGTTCGGTAATGAATCTGGACCGGGTGTTTTGTTCGAGGGGAGATTCGTGATAAGCTTTACAATCTCCGTTTCCCTTATTGGGGCGTTAAGCGTATCAATCATATCGGATGAAATTTTAGGGTAGGAGATTTCGCTCCAGAATTGCCTCGCTTGATCAAGGTCCGAGATCTTATAGGAGTAGAGGTTCTGATAATAAGTTACAAATGTTTCCGCAATCTCCTCAGGTTTCTTAAGGAAAATACCGTCCCGCTGGATGTTCTCTATTAAAGATGACTTTTTCTCCTTTTTAGCCAAGTTAGCCAGCAGTTTACCAGATTTGTTCCCAAATCTGTATAATCTGGCTTGAAGCTTTAAATCTCTTTGGGTTTCTTGATATATCGCAAAGGTGTCTCTGGCATTCTTGGCTCTGATGTATTTTGCCCAATTACTGGGCGATTTTTCTAAGAGAAAAGAGTTATAAGAGTTAATTATTGATTTGGTAATTTCCTTTTCTCTTAACCTTATTTTCCTAAGTCTCAGGGCGGTGTAGGCTATTATTTCACCTCGGAGAACTGCCTTTGCAGCCTCCCAAAAAATCAGGGGAGAATTTATATGTTGATGGTTATGTTGGAGGTAATCAACAAATTTTAGCTTCAGCCAATTTTTGAATTTAAGGTCCGAGGCAAGAAATGACGGAAAGATAAAACGTAGTGGTTTATTTTTAAAATGATTCAATTGAAAATCAACATAGATCGGGGCATGATCTGATAGGAAGATGGGAAGAATATCTGATTTTACAACAGAGTTGGAAATATTATTATTAATAAGAAATAGGTCAATCCTGGACAAGGATTTATGGGCCCTGGATAGGCAGGTAAAATCCCTGACGTCTGGGTTCTGGAGTCTCCATATGTCCTTAATTGCGAGATTCTGCATAATTAACTTCATTAATTTTTCTTCTAGATTGTCTCTTTTTTGTTTAGCCATTTTTGTTGACTGTCTAAGTCTATCCAGTGGGCAATGGGGGGACATGTTAAAGTCTCCCCCAAGAACCAGATGACCCTCCTGAACTGAGAGAATCTTAGCCTCTATCTTTCTCCAGAAACCTGGGTCCAACCTGTTAGGAGCATAGATGTTACATAGGGTGAAAGTTTCTTTAAATGTTTTTATTTTTACCAGGACAAATCTGCCTTCAGGGTCTGATTCGCTATGGATAACCTCTACATTGGTTTTTTTTCCTAGCAATATAGCTACCCCTCTCTTCCTACCCAACCCTGGAGAGAAAAAGATTTCTTTCACCCAGGAAGATCTAAGTTTTAAAGATTCTTCTGCTGTCAGATGAGTCTCTTGAATAAATGCTATGTTGGTGCCGAGTTTCCTTAGATGTGTAAGAATGGATTTTCTTTTAATAGGGGTGGAGATTCCCCCCACGTTCCACGAAACTATTTTAAGATTTGCCATCTAGAAGAGAGGGGAGTCCACTGTCCAAGGAAGGGCAAGAGAGGGGAGCGGAGGGGAGAGGGAGGGGAAGGGTGGGCGGGAAGAGAAAAAAAAAAAAAAAAAAAAAAAAGGGGGGAGGGAAGGGGAAGGGAAGAGGGTGAGAAAAAAGGGGGGAGAAATAGCTTGTGTCCACAGACATAAAAAACAGAAAATTTAGGTAGCATAGGAAAAAAGAGAAAAAGAAGAAAGAGGATACTAACAGCCTATTTTTAACTTAAAAGTTATTTAATTGAAATATTAGAGTCTTTTAGGAAGAGTTCTACCTCTGACATAGAATTAAAGACCCGGGTTCTTTCACCATCTATAATTTTCAATTTTGCAGGATAAATGATGGTGGCCTGATGTCCTAGCTGAATTAATTTGGTACAAATTGGGGCAAGAGCCCTTCTCTTGGATGAAGTCTCCACTGAGAAGTCTTGAAATAAGAGGATTTTAGTATCCCCCAGGAAAATAGGCTGATTCTTGCGAAAGAATTGCAATAGCGAAATTTTATCTTGGAAATTTAAAAGCTTTGCAATGACGGGTCTAGGTCTATAGGTTCCTTTATTGTCTGGCCAGGGCTTGCCTATCCTATGTGCTCTTTCGACTATAATTTGAGAGTGGTTGGGGGGCATTTTAAGAAGCTGAGGTAATGTCTCTGAGACAAAAATATTTAAATTTTCATGGGTCCCATTCTCGGGGACTCCTATTATACGGATGTTGTTCCTGCGAGAACGGTTCTCGAGGTCTTCTAATTTGGCCTGTATTGTAGTTACAGATAGATTGGCTGTTTCAATGTTGGTAGTCTGCAATGTGGTAAGATCTTCCAGATCTGACACCCTTTGTTCGAGTTCATTAATTCTATTAGCGAATTGTCTAACCTCTTGAGAGAGTAATGTGAGGTCCTGTTTGATCTCAATTTTAAGTGCGTCGAAGTTGGGTGCCAAGGCCTGTGAGATTTTCGTAACCAAAACTTGCATATTTAGAGTGTCAGTTGCAGAGGGTATAGTAGCAAATGTTGCTTGGGTCTCAATAGGGGGGTCTGCCGAACCCTTTGCTCTTCTATCTTTTTGCCTTGCCGGCATCGTTGGTGAAGGAGTCCTAACGTGAGTGTGAAAAAATTTGTCCATGTGCAAGGTGAGGGGAAGAAAAAGGAATAAACCCAGTGACTTAGTTGAAGGAGATTTCTCTCTGTGACTCTAATTAATAAAAATGGGAAGGAAAAAAGGGGAGGGAAGTGAGATAGAAAGTGAAGGAAAGTGAGGGGATAGTGTCCGGGGAGGGAGTGAATCTATTGTACACTTATAGTGAAGACACAGGGGTGGAAAAAAAAGTTAGAGGCAAGGCCAAGTGATAGGGCTCGTTCACCCCGATAAGTCGACAACAGCTGCAAGAGGAGAGAAAAATGGGAAGAGCAGGGGGGTAGAGACCACCCTTGCTCTGTGAGTAGTTGTTGAAAACTGAGAGGAGACCTAAAAAAGATTTAGTCTATATAATACTCTGTAAGGTTCAGCTATAAGACAATATGTATGAGGAAGAGAAACAATTACTTTGTTTTCAGTTACTGTCTAATGGGTTCTAAACTATATATTGCGCAGAGAACCAAGTATGTCAATCAAGTACCATGAACTTATAACACAGTATGTATGTTTTTTAAAATTCTGTCTATAGTTTAAGAACCAATCCTAACCTAGCTCAGCTTATGAGGTTTGTTCTTTATATAGGTAATGAACTTTTTCTTCCCTCCCCAGTCCCCACCTCCTCACTATTCCTATAGGATTTCAATTTTTATCAGACAATTGTAGAGTGACTAGGGCAAAAGGAAGAAGTCAGGGAAAGGATTCTGGTTTAGAGATTAGCAAAAAAAATGGGAATTTAGCTTGGAATCACTGTTGGTTAAGAGACAAACCAGTAATATTTTAAATTCTTTTGAATCAAATTACAGTGATTTGATTTAACCACTCAGTATTGTAATGTATAACTGTTACCCTAAGCCCCAAGTTAGATTATGGGTTGAGGTAAGCCAAAAGGCTAATATTATGGGTAATTTCTATACAGGGGCCAATTACATATAACAAGAGCTAGGGCTAGTGGTAAAAGTGCTATATAAACAGTTGAAGTGAAATTAGATGGTTCTTTTAGCTAATAAAGGCATTAGAAGGCAAAATACCAAGTACAATATTGTTTGATTGCAGAGTTCACCACTCTATGAGACAAATTTAAAGTGTCCATAAACATATAAGACTGTTAATAATTGTGTAGTAGTTGAACTGTCTTGTTTCGATTTAAGGATAGTAGCAGGACAAGTATGTTAGTTCAATATCCTTATATTTTTTTTATCAGGCACCGACAGTAAAAAGAGAAGAGATGTGTGTCTCAGGATTTTCAGTGATTGCTTGCGAAGCCTCTCAATTTTAACAGTCACCAGTTTTAGGTAATGTTTCCATTGCTCCCCCGCAATGGCCGTGCCCTCTTCTGAGGTTTATGAAAAAAACACTGTGATTATGGCAGACAATATAGTGATCTCTGAGAAAATTCACTCACCCCCTCCTGCGTTTTTCAGGCGTTTGTCGTCTGCAGAGTCTAACCGTCTGGCTCCAGTTGTTGTGGGCAGATTCCGACTGCTAGAACTGCTGCATATACCTTCAAAGATGTGTCTCAGCCAAGGTCCACAACCGGCTCCCCCCGCGCAGCACCGGTGGGGGGGGGAGAGGGCAACACCGCACCGGCGACCGAGGCGTCACAGGAAGAGCGCACACCCGACTCGACCAGCCTCCCCAGCCTAGCTCCCTCCCTCGCAGCACCGGTGGGGGAGGGAGGGGGCGAGGTCCGGCCAGCAAGGTCCGTGTGCAGGTCGGCAGCCAGACGGGAGGTAAGTTTTGGAGCGCTGCAGCCCAAAGTTGAAGATAGTCTGTGCGAAGGTGTGAGACGCCAGGAGGGGGAAAGAGTTCCTTTCCTCTGGGATAGCAGGGCTCAGAGTAAAATTAAGATGGTGAAGAGAGGCAGAAACAGCGTTTGGATAAAGTTCCGAACTTTAATAAGCGGTGCCTTCAGGGTTTGTACTTCCAAGGAATAGGGAGTTAGTATGTAGGGTCACAACAGTGGGCTGACATGCCACTGTAGGGTTCCGGAGCAGTTCTGTGTTAGCTACCAGGGAGATAGCCCCAAGCCTGAGGCTGACGCGGGAATCCACCGCCAATATCCAAGGGCTGGAGATGCGAGCTGGGCAGCACCTGTGCGACCTGTGCAACACCTGTGCAGCACGTGTACAGCTCCTCCTCCACCGGAACCAGAAAGCTGTCACCATCCAAAAAGTATTTATTTCATTTTTATCTCTATATCTATTAGTGCGACAAGTTAGGGGCAAAACTTTGCAGCAAATATGTTGAAATATTGTCCCCTTGATTTGTAATGAGAGACAAAATTGTAGCATAATCCATCAGAAGCAATATATTTTTCACTTTTATCCCTATATCTACTAGTGCACCAAATATGGAGCAATAATATTGAAAGTTGTTTAAAATTGTATTCTCTATCTGAATCATGAAAGAAAATTTTTGAGTTTCATGTCCCTTTTTACTTTTATTAAAGGGACACTAAGCACATTTATTAACTTTCAGAATTCAGGTAGAACATTCAATTGAAATCAACGTTATAAATTACTCCTATTAACAATTTTAATACATTCTATTGTTATCTTTATTTGAAAAAGAAGGCATCTAGGCTGAGGAGCCAGATAAATTCAGTTGAACCACCATGGAAAGCATTATTTTATTGGTGCTGTTCAATCAGCAAGGTCAACTCAGGGGCTCGATCAAATATACGGCGCAGGTTTCGGCGCAAGCGTGGGAACCTGCGCCGCCCGTAATTTCACCTCGCAGATCGGGGTATTACATAAACCCCGCCGGCAGTTCATAAAGTGTCGTAAGTCTGATAAACTAGCAATGTCCAGACATGAGCGTAAATACAAATTTCTACAGTCGCCAGTGACTTACGGCACTTTAGAAACTGCCGGTGCCTAAGAAAAGTCAAGAAAATAACAAATCTCCCGTAAAAGTCTAACACGTCTCCCAAAAATAAGCCCGACATGTAAAACCCCTATATCCGCAATCCCCCCTCTCATTACTAATATTAAATATATTAACCCCTAGACCGACAACCCCCCACAACGCAATATGCCTATTTAAACTATTAACCCCTATATCCGCCATCAAACCCACACCGCAAGTAATAACTAAATTATTAACCCCTAAATCCACCAACCCCAACATCGCAAACTACCTATTAAAACTATTAACCCCTAATCCACCATTAACCCACAACGCAATAAACCTAATCAAGTATTAACCCCTAAACCGCCTAGCCCACAATGCAATAAACCTAACCCCTAACCTAACCTTACCCCCCCTAACCTAACCCCCCCTATCCTAACCCCCCCTAACCTAACCCCCCCTAAATAAACTAAAATTAGATAATTCACAAAATACTAAAGTTACCATTAAATATAAAAAAAATTACACTACTTCTAAAATAAAAATAAACTAAGTATAAATTAAAGGGGCAGTCTAATCCAAATTCAGGAGTAGACTCAGGAGTAGACTGTCCCTTTAAGCAAGAATTACAGAAAATAAAAAAAAACTAAGATTACAGAAAATAAAAAATAAAATTACAAAAGTTTAAATAAATTACACCTAATCCCTATGAAAATAAAAAAGACACCCCAAAATAAAAACACCCCCTAATCTAATCAACTACCAGTAGCCTTAAAAGGACTTTTTGCAGGGCATTGCCCCAAGATAATCAGCTCTTTTGCCACAAAAATACACACACACCCCCTACCAGTAACCCCCCCCCAAAAAAATACTAACACTAAAAACGCTAAACTATCCATTGCCCTGAAAAGGGCTTTGTAGGGCATTGCCCTTAAAAGGGCATTCAGCTCTTTTGCTGCCCACCCTATCTAAATAAAATAAATCCCCCCAAAAACCCCTTAAAAAACCCTAAGTCTAACCCCCAAGTGGTCCTCACCTGTCCTGAAGTTCAGCGGAGAAGATCCTGTTCCAGGTGGTGAAGTCTTCTTCCAAGCGGCGACCTTTTCTTTCTTCCAGGAACCAGCCGGCGCAGAGCATAGGGCGGAGTTGAAGACCGGCGGCGCTGGAACTGAAGACCGGTGACTCTGGAACTGAAGACCGGCGACCGCGGAGCCATGGAGCGTGGAGGATCCTCTTCATACGATCTCCGCCATACACTGAATAGGAATTCAAGCTACGCGACTAAAAATGGCGATGAGAGCTACTGAAATCCTATTGGCTGTTCCAATCAGCCAATAGGATTTCAGTAGCTCTTATCCTATTGGCTGATTTGAACAGCCAATAGGATTTCAGTAGCTCTCATCCGATTGGCTGATTTGAATTTGAAGGCTCAAATCAGCCAATAGGAATTCAAGGGATGCCATTTTTAATCGCGTAGCTTGAATTCCTATTCAGTGTACGGCGGAGATCGTATGAAGAGGATCCTCCACGCTCCATAGCTCCGCGGTCGCCGGTCTTCAGTTCCAGAGTCGCTGGTCTTCAGTTCCAGCGTCGCCGGTCTTCAACTCCGCCCTACGCTCCGCGCCGGCTGGTTCCTGGAAGAAAGAAGAGGTCGCCGCTTGGAAGAACACGTCACTGCCTGGAACAGGACCTTCTCCGCTGAACTTCAGGACAGGTGAGGAGCACTTGGGGGTTAGACTTAGGGTTTTTTAAGTTTTTTTGGGGGGGATTTATTTTATTTAGATAGGGTGGGCAGCAAAAGAGCTGAATGCCCTTTTAAGGGCAATGCCGAACAAATGCCCTTTTCAGGGCAATGGGTAGTTTAGCGTTTTTAGTGTTAGTATTTTTTTGGGGGGGTTTGGTGGGTGGGGCTGTGTGTATTTTTGTGGCAAAAGAGCTGATTATCTTGTGGCAATGCCCTGCAAAAAGTCCTTTTAAGGGCTACTGGTAGTTGATTAGATTAGGGGGTGTTTTTATTTTGGGGGGTCTTTTTTATTTTCATAGGGATTAGGTGTAATTTATTTAAACATTTGTAATTTTATTTTTTATTTTCTGTAATCTTAGTTTTTTTTATTTTCTGTAATTCTTGCTTAAAGGGACAGTCTACTCCTGAATTTGGATTAGACTGCCCCTTTAATTTATACTTAGTTTATTTTTATTTTAGAAGTAGTGTAATTTTTTTTATATTTAATGGTAACTTTAGTAATTTGTGAATTAGCTAATTTTAGTTTATTTAGGGGGGGGTTAAGTTAGGGGGGTTAGGTTTATTGCATTGTGGGCTATGGCGGTTTAGGGGTTAATAGACTTTATTAGTTATTGCGGTGGGGGATTGCGGTTGACAAGTAGATAGACATTGCGCATGTGGTGTTATTTTATTTTTGCAGGCATTTTCGGGAGTTACGGTGCTCCCATACTCAGCGCAAGGCCTGCTACGGCTGCCTTTTATGGCGAGGTAAAAATGGAGTAAGATTTCTCTATTTTCGCCACGTAAGTCCTTGCGCTGGATATTGGATACCGATTTACGACGTGGTCCCATGTTAGCCTATGGTAGTAATAATTGCGAGCGACGGGTGAAATATACGCGCGTAACTTGTATGCTACGCCGTATATGTAATACCAAAATCGCGTAAAATCTGGCGCCGGAGGATTTTGCGGGCGATGCTGCATATGTAATGGAGGCCCAGGTTTTTATTAAAAAATGGGCCTGCTTATAAACTTACATTCTTTATTTTCAAATAAAGATACAAATACTGTAGAATGATGAAATTTTGACAATAGGAGTAAATTAGAAAGTTTATTAAAATTGTACGCTTTATCTGAAGTATGAAAGATAAAATTGGTGTTCGATTTCACTTTAATCCTCAGATACCCTTTTCTACTAGAAATAGCAATGCACATGTGCAAGCCAATCATATGATGTATCTATGTGCAGTCATCAATCAGCAGCTATATAGTGTATCTGCATATGCTCTTTATCAAATTTTATTTAAAAGATGAAGAGAAACGAAATATTGTTTTTTTTTTATATAAATAAATATATAATTTACCACATTGCATGCTATTTATAGATCTTTCAAAATATATTTTGTTTTCATGTCACTTGAAAATAATATTTAAATGAATACAGCTACACAATAATTTTGATTAAATATATATTTATTTGAAAACTTTTTTTATTAAATTAAAAAATAAAATTTAATGCAGATTAGCAATGGCCTCCTGCAGGGCCCGCACAGCCCGGAAAACAATATCCAGGCCCTCTGCCAGCTGCCGAAAGATATCGGACAGGAAGGGCTCTGTCTGGGTCCCCTGATTATACAAATTCATTATCAAGAAACAGTTGTTAAAACCTAATATTAATTTTTCTTACATTCCACTACAGCGACCTCCTCATCTTGCAGCGCCGACGAGAAGGCTGGTGCTGGATCCTCCCCCGGTACTTTGTCGTCTGTCAGAGATGAAGCACAAAAAAAAAAAACATTTGGCTAGATTACGAGTTTTGCGGGAAGGTGAAAAAGCAGCGTTAACAGGTCCTAACGCTCCTTTTTTACGACCGCTACTATTACGAGTCTTGCAGGTATAGATGTAGCGCACACTTTTTTGGCCTTACCGCAAACCAACTTACGTAAATTTCATAAAGGCTTTTTTCAATGGGACTTGCATAGCACTGGTAATACGAGTTTGTCCTGGGAGGCCAAAAAGTGAGCGGTACAGCCTCTACCGCCAAGATTCCTAACGCATTTTAAAGACAGTAGTTATGAGTTTTATGCTACAAAGCTGTAGCATAAATCTCATAACTAAAGTGCTAAAAAGTACACTAACACCCATAAACTACCTATTAACCCCTAAACTGAGGCCCTCCCGCATTGCAAACACTAAAAGAAAATTATTAACCCCTAATCTGCCACTCCGGACATCACCGCCTCTATAATAAACATATAACCCCTAAACTGCCGCACTTCCGCCTTGCAAACACTAGTTAAATATTATTAACCCCTAATCTGCCACCCCTAACATCGCCGCCACCTACATTATACTTATTAACCCCTAATCTGCCATCCCCAACGTTGCCGCCACTATTCTAAATTTATTAACCCTTTAAACCTAAGTCTAACCCTAACCTTAACACCCCCTAACTTAAATATAATTAAAATAAATCTAAATAAAATTCCTATCATTACCTAAATTATTCCTATATAAAACTAAATGCTTACCTATAAAATAAACCCTAAGCTAGCTACAATATAACTAATAGTTACATTGTATCTAGCTTATGGTTTATTTTTATTTTACAGGCAAGTTTGTATTTATTTTAACTAGGTAGAATAGTTACTAAATAGTTATTAACTATTTACTAACTACCTAGCTAAAATAAATACAAATTTACCTGTAAAATAAAACCTAACCTAAGTTACACTAACACCTAACACTACACTACAATTAAATAACTTACCTAAATTAAATACAATTAAATAAATTAAATACAATTATCTAAATTACAAAAACAATCAAACACTAACGCCTAGATTTAGAGTTTTGCGTTAGAAGGGGTGCGTTACCTATGCGTGTTTTTCCCCCCCCCGCACCTTTTAAACAATGCTGGTATTTAGAGTTCTCGGAAGGGCTGCGTTAGGCTCCAAAAAGGGAGCGTACAGGCATATTTACCGCCACTGCAACTCTCAATACCAGCGTTGCTTACGGACGCGGCCAGCTTCAAAACGTGCTCGTGCACGATTCCCCCATAGGAAACAATGGGGCAGTTTGAGCAGAAAAAAAAACAAACAACTGCAAAAAAGCAGCGTTCAGCTCCTAACGCAGCACCATTGTTTCCTACATTACATATGTACCCCTAATCTGCTGCCCCTAACACCGCCGACCCCTATATTATATTTATTAACCCCTAATCTGCCCCCCCCCCCCAGCGTCGCCGCTACCTTACCTACACTTATTAACCCCTAATCTGCCGACCGGACCTCGCCGCCACTATAATAAATGTATTAACCCCTAAACCGCCGCACTCCCGCCTCAAAAACCCTATAATAAATAGTATTAACCCCTAATCTGCCCTCCCTAACATCGCCGACCCCTAACTTCAAGTATTAACCCCTAATCTGCCGACCGGACCTCGCCGCTACTATAATAAATGTATTAACCCCTAAAGCTAAGTCTAACCCTAACACTAACACCCCCCTAAGTTAAATATAATTTAAATCTAACGAAATAAAATAAATTTTATTAAATAAATTATTCCTATTTAAAGCTAAATACTTACCTGTAAAATAAACCCTAATATAGCTACAATATAACGAATAATTATATTGTAGCTATTTTAGGATTTATATTTATTTTACAGGCAACTTTGTATTTATTTTAACTAGGTACAATAGCTATTAAATAGTTAATAACTATTTAATAGCTACCTAGTTAAAATAATTACAACATTACCTGTAAAATAAATCCTAACCTAAGTTACAATTAAACCTAACACTACACTATCAATAAATAAATTAAATAAACTACCTACAATTATCTACAATTATCTACAATTAAATCAACTAGACTAAATTACAAAAAAAAACACACTAAATTACAAAAAAAAACAAATACTAAATTACAAAAAATAAAAAAAGATTACAAGAATTTTAAACTAATTACACCTACTCTAAGCCCCCTAAAAAAATAACAAAGCCCCCCAAAATAAAAAAATGCCCTACCCTATTCTAAAATAAAAAGTTTACAGCTCTTTTACCTTACCAGCCCTTAAAAGGGCCTTTTGCGGGGCATGCCCCAAAGAAAACAGCTCTTTTGCCTGTAAAAAAACATACAATACCCCCCCAACATTACAACCCACCACCCACCACCCACATACCCCTAATCTAACCCAAACCCCCCTTAAAAAAACCTAACACTAAGCCCCTGAAGATCTTCCTACCTTGTCTTCACCACGCCGGGTATCACCGATCCGTCCAGAAGAGGCTCCGAAGTCTTCATCCTATCCGGCAAGAAGAGGTCCAGAAGAGGCTCCGAAGTCTTCATCCTATCCGGCAAGAAGAGGAGATCCGGACCGGCAAATATCTTCATCCAAGCGGCACCTTCTATCTTCATCCATCTGACGAGGAGCGGCTCCATCTTCAAGACCTCCGGCGTGGAACATCCTCTTCTCCCAACGACTAGACGACGAATGAAGGTAGGAAAAATCTGATTGGCTGATTGAATCAGCCAATCAGATTCAAGTTCAATCGGATTGGCTGATCCAATCAGCCAATCAGATTGAGCTCGCATTCTATTGGCTGATCGGAACAGCCAATAGAATGCGAGCTTAATCTGATTGGCTGATCCAATCAGCCAATCGGATTAAACTTGAATCTGATTGGCTGATTCAATCAGCCAATCAGATTTTTCCTACCTTAATTCCGATTGGCTGATAGAATCCTATCAGCCAATCGGAATTCGAGGGACGCCATCTTGGATGACGTCCCTTAAAGAAACTTTCATTCGTCGTCTAGTCGTCGGGAGAAAAGGATGTTCTGCGCCGGAGGTCTTGAAGATGGAGCCGCTCCTCGTCGGATGGATGAAGCTAGAAGATGCCACTTGGATGAAGATGTTTGCCGGTCCGGATCTCCTCTTCTTGCCGGATAGGATGAAGACTTCGGAGCCTCTTCTGGACGGATCGGTGATACCCAGCGTGGTGAAGACAAAGTAGGAAGATCTTCAGGGGCTTACTGTTAGGTTTTTTAAAGGGGGTTTGGGTTAGATTAGGGGTATGTGGGTGGTGGGTTGTAATGTTGGGGGGTATTGTATGTTTTTTTACAGACAAAAGAGCTGTTTTCTTTGGGGCATGCCCCGCAAAAGGCCCTTTTAAGGGCTGGTAAGGTAAAAGAGCTGTAAACTTTTTATTTTAGATTAGGGTAGGGCATTTTTAAAATTTAGTTTTAGTTTAAAATTTATTTTTAGTTTAAAATTTAGTTTAAAATTCTTGTAATCTTTTTATTTTTTTGTAATTTAGTGTTTTTTTTTGTAATTTAGTGTTTGTTTGTTTTTGTAATTTAGTTTAGTTGATTTAATTGTAGATAATTGTAGGTAATTGTAGGTAGTTTATTTAATTTATTTATTGATAGTGTAGTGTTAGATTTAATTGTAACTTAGGTTAGGATTTATTTTACAGGTAATTTTGTAATTATTTTAACTAGGTAGCTTTTAAATAGTTATTAACTATTTAATAGATATTGTACCTAGTTAAAATAAATACAAAGTTGCCTGTAAAATAAATATAAATCCTAAAATAGCTACAATTTAATTATTAGTTATATTGTAGCTATATTAGGGTTTATTTTACAGGTAAGTATTTAGCTTTAAATAGGATTAATTTATTTAATAAGATTTATTTTTTTTCGTTAGATTTAAATTATATTTAACTTAGGGGGGTGTTAGGGTTAGACTTAGATTTAGGGGTTAATACATTTATTATAGTAGCGGCGAGGTCCGGTCGGCAGATTAGGGGTTAATACTTGAAGTTAGGTGTCGGCGATGTTAGGGAGGGCAGATTAGGGGTTAATACTATTTATTATAGGGTTTTTGAGGCGGGAGTGAGGCGGTTTAGGGGTTAATACATTTATTAGAGTAGCGGCGAGGTCCGGTCGGCAGATTAGGGGTTAATAAGTGTAGGTAGGTAGCGGAGACATTGGAGGGGGCAGATTAGGGGGTAATAAATATAATATAGAGGTCGGCGATGTTAGGGGCAGCAGATTAGGGGTACATAGTGTAATGTAGGTTGCGGCGGTGTGCGGTCGGCAGATTAGGGGTTAAACATTTTTATTAGAGTGGCGGCGATGTGGGGGGACCTCGGTTTAGGGGTACATAGGTAGTTTATGGGTGTTAGTGTACTTTAGAGCACAGTAGTTAAGAGCTTTATGAACCGGCGTTAGCCCATAAAACTCTTAACTCCTGACTTTTTTCTGTGGCTGGAGTCTTGTCGGTAGAGTTCTAACGCTCACTTCAGCCAAGACTCTAAATACCAGCGTTAGAAAGATCCCATTGAAAAGATAGGATACGCAATTGACGTAAGGGGATCTGCGGTATGGAAAAGTCGCGGCTGGAAAGTGAGCATTAGACCCTTTCCTGACTGACTCTAAATACCAGCGGGCGGCCAAAAACAGAATTTATGCTTACCTGATAAATTACTTTCTCTTACAGGTGTATTCAGTCCATGGATTCATCCTTACTTGTGGGATATTCTCAATCCCTACAGGAAGTGGCAAAGAGAGCACACAGCAAAGCTGTCCATATAGCTCCCCTCAGGCTCCGCCCCCCCATCATTCGACCGACGGTTAGGAGAAAAAGGAGAACCATAGGGTGCAGTGGTGACTGTAGTTATTGTAAATTAAATTTGAACCTGACTTAAATATCAGGGCGGGCCGTGGACTGAATACACCTGTAAGAGAAAGTAATTTATCAGGTAAGCATAAATTCTGTTTTCTCTTACTTGGTGTATTCAGTCCACGGATTCATCCTTACTTGTGGGATACCAATACCAAAGCAATAGGACACGGATGAAGGGAGGTAACCTAAACAGAAGGCACCACTGCTTGCAAAACCTTTCTCCCAAAAATAGCCTCCGAAGAAGCAAAAGTATCGAATTTGTAAAATTTGGCAAATGTATGCAGTGAGGACCAAGTCGCTGCCTTACAAATCTGTTCAACAGAAGCCTCGTTCTTGAAAGCCCAAGTGGAAGCCACAGCTCTGGTGGAATGAGCTGTAATTCGTTCAGGAGGCTGCTGTCCAGCAGTCTCATAAGCCAATCGGATGATGCTTTTCAGCCAGAAGGAAAGAGAGGTAGCAGTCGCTTTCTGACCTCTCCTCTTACCAGAATAGACAACAAACAAGGATGATGTTTGTCTGAAATCCTTAGTTGCCTTTAAATAGAATTTTAAGGCACGAACTACGTCAAGATTGTGTAAAAGTCATTCCTTCCTAGAAACTGGATTAGGACACAGAGAAATAACAATGATTTCCTGGTTAATATTCTTATTAGAAACCACTTTTGGAAGAAAACCAGGTTTGGTACGCAAAACAACCTTATCTGCATGGAACACCAGATAGGGTGAATTACACTGCAAAGCAGACAGTTCAGAAACTCTTCGGGCAGAAGAAATGGCTATTAAAACAAAACTTTCCAAGATAATAACTTGATATCTATGGAATGCAAAGGTTCAAACGGAACCCCTTGAAGAACTGAAATAACTAAATTTAGACTCCATGGAGGAGCCACAGGCTTGTAAACAGGCTTGATTCTAACTAAGGCCTGTGCAAACACCTGGACGTCTGGAACAGCTGCCAAACGCTTATGTAACAGGATAGACAGAGCAGATATCTGTCCCTTTAAGGAACTAGCTGACAGACCTTTCTCCAATCCTTCTTGGAGAAGACAATATCCTTGGAATCCTAACCTTACTCCACGAGTAACCCTTGGATTCACACCAACAAAGATATTTCTGCCATATCTTATGGTAAATTTTCCTGGTGACAGGCTTCCTGGCCTGTATCAGAGTGTCTATCACTGAATCAGAGAAACCACGCTTAGCTAGAATTAAGAGTTCAATCTCCAAGCAGTCAGTTGCAGAGAAACTAGATTTGGATGCTTGAAAGGACCTTGAATTAGAAGATCCTGCCTCGATGGCAGTTTCCATGGCGGGGCCGATGACATGTCCACTAGGTCTGCCTACCAAGTCCTGCGTGGCCACGCAGGTCCTATCAGAATTACCGAAGCCTTCTCCTGTTTGATTCTGGCTACTAGCCGAGGGAGAAGAGGAAACGGTGGAAAGACATAAGCTAGACTGAATGACCAAGGCGCTGTTAATGCATCTATCAATGCCGCCTTGGGATTCCTGGATCTGGATCCGTAAAGGGGAAGTTTGGTGTTCTGACGGGACGCCATCAGATCCAATTCTGGAATGCCCCATAGCTGGGTCAGCTGAGCAAAAACCTCGGGGTGGAGTTCCCACTCCCCCAGATGGAAAGTCTGACGTCTCAGAAAATCCGCCTCCCAGTTGTCTACCCCTGGAATGTGAATTGCAGATAGATGGCAGGAGTGATCCTCCGCCCATTTGATAATCTTGGATACTTCCTTCATCGCTAGGGAACTCTTTGTTCCTCCCTGATGATTGATGTACGCTACAGTCGTGATGTTGTCCGACTGAAATCTGATGAATTTGGCCTCTGCTAGTTGAGGCCACGCCTGGAGCGTATTGAATATCGCTCTCAGCTCCAAAATGTTTATCGGGAGAAGAGATTCCTCCCGAGACCATAGCCCCTGAGCCTTCAGGGAGTTCCAGACCGCACCCCAGCCTAACAGACTGGCATCGGTCGTGACAATGATCCACTCCGGTCTGCAGAAACTCATTCCCTGAGACAGGTAATCTTGAGACAACCACCAGAGAAGAGAGTCTCTGGTCTTCTGGTCCATTTGAATTTGAGGAGACAAATCCGTGTAATCTCCATTCCACTGTTTGAGCATGCACAGCTGCAGTGGTCTGAGATGGATTCGGGCAAAAGGGACTACGTCCATTGCCGCAACCATTAACCCAATTACTTCCATGCACTGAGCCACGGAAGGCCGAGGAATGGAATGAAGAACTCGGCAAGTATTCAACTGTTTTGACTTCCTGACCTCTGTCAGAAAGATTTTCATTTCTACCGAGTCTATTAATGTTCCGAGAAAGGGAACCCTTGTGAGCGGGGACAGAGAACTCTTTTCTACGTTCACCTTCCACCCGTGAGACCTTAGAAAGGCCAGAACGATGTCCGTATGAGCCTTAGCTCTGTGAAAGGACGACGCCTGTATTAATATGTCGTCTAGGTAAGGTGCTACTGCAATGCCCCGCAGTCTTAGTACCGCTAGAAGGGACCCTAGCACCTTTGTGAAAATTCTGGGAGCGGTGGCCAACCCGAAAGGAAGGGCCACGGACTGGTAATGTTTGTCCAGAAAGGCGAACCTTAGGAACTGATGGTGATCTTTGTGGATAGGAATATGTAGATACGCATCCTTTAGATCCATGGTAGTCATATATTGACCCTCCTGGATCATCGGTAAGATTGTCCGAATGGTTTCCATCTTGAAGGACGGAACTCTTAGGAATTTGTTTAGAATTTTTAGGTCCAGGATTGGCCTGAAAGTTCCCTCCTTTTTGGGAACTACGAACAGGTTTGAGTAAAAGCCCAATCCTTGTTCTGCAATAGGAACTGGGTGTATCACTCCCATTTTTAGAAGATCTTCTACACAGCGTAAGAACGCCTGTTTCTTTATTTGGTCTAAAGACAAATGAGAAATGTGGAACCTTCCCCTTGGGGGAGAATCCTTGAATTCTAGAAGGTACCCCTGAGCAACTATTTATAATGCACAGGGATCTGGAACATCTCTTGCCCAAGCCTGAGCGAAGAGAGAAAGTCTGCCCCCTACTAGATCCGATCCCGGATCGGGGGCTACCCCTTCATGCTGTTTTGGTAGCAGGAGCAGGCTTGTTGGCCTGTTTACCCTTATTCCAGCCCTGCAAGGGTTTCCAGGTTGCTTTGGCTGGGAAGCGTTATCTTGCTTTGCGGCAGCAGAGGTTGTGGCAGGTCCGCTCCGGAAGTTGCGAAAGGAGCGAAAATTAGCCTTGTTTTTAGCCTTAAAACGGCCTATATTGTGGAAGGGCATGGCCCTTGCCCCCAGTGATATCTGAAATAATTTCTTTCAGCTCTGGGCCAAATAGGGTTTTCCCCTTGAAGGGAATATTTAACAGTTTTGTTTTGGACAACACATCGGCCGACCATGATTTGAGCCAAAGCGCTCTTCGCGCCATGATGGCAAAACCTGAGTTTTTCGCCGCTAGCTTAGTTAATTGGAAAGCGGCATCAGTGATAAAAGAATTAGCCAGCTTTAGAGCATGAATTCTATCCATGACCTCATCGTATGAAGTCTCCCTCTGGAGCGACTCCTCCAGGGCTTCGAACCAAAAAGCCGCTGCAGTAGTTACCGGAATAATGCAGGCAATTGGTTGAAGAAGAAAGCCTTGCTGAACAAAAATTTTCTTCAGCAATCCTTCCAATTTTTTATCCATAGGATCTTTGAAAGCACAACTGTCCTCTATTGGTATAGTTGTACGCTTAGCAAGTGTTGAAACAGCCCCCTCTACCTTAGGGACCGTCTGCCACGCGTCCCGTCTGGGGTCATTTATGGGGAACATTTTCTTAAAGATAGGTGGGGGAACAAAGAGTACACCTGGTCTCTCCCACTCCTTAGTCACAATATCCGCCACCCTCTTTGGGATCGGAAATGCCTCAGTGTATACAGGGACCTCTAAAAACCTGTCCATTTTACACAATTTTTCAGGGACCACCATGGGGTCACAATCATCCAGCATAGCTAAAACCTCCTTAAGCAGGACGCGGAGGTGTTCCAGCTTAAATTTAAACGCTAAGGAATCTGACTCTGCCTGCTGAGAAACTTTTCCTGTGTCAGAAATTTCTCCCTCAGACAGACTGTCCCTCACTGCTACTTCTGAGTTTTGTGAGGGTACTACAGATAAATTATCCAAAGCTTCAGATTGCTCATCCTCTGTATTTAAAACTGAGCTATCGCGCTTTTTTGGAAAAACTGGCAGTTTGGATAAAAATGCTGCAAGAGAATTATCCATTACTGCTGCTAATTGTTGTAAAGTAATAGGGGCCAATGCGCTAGAGGTACTAGGCATCGCTTGCGTGGGCGTAACTGGTGTAGACACATGGGGAGATGAAGAAGGACTATCCTCATTACCTTCCGTTAAGGAATCATCTTGGGCTGCATTTTTAATTGTCACTGGATGATCTTTAAAATGCTTAGATGTTTTGGCACACTTTAAACATAAGTGCAATGGGGGTACTGCCATGGCTTTTGAACATAAAGAACAAGGTCTATCTGAAGGCTCAGACATGTTTGACAGACTCAGACAACACTAAAATATTGAAAAAATCACTTTTTGAAAAAACTTTACTGTCTCTTTAAATAATAAAAAGCACACACTTTTTTACCAAATCATCAAAAAACATACGATCTTAATGAAATTTTCACCACATGATCCTAATGATTTGAAATGATTGCACACAAATTTTCAAATCAATTAACCCCTTATTGCCCAAACCGGAGCAAAATGAAGTAAACAACCGGTCTAACCCACTACAGTATGATGCCACAGTCTTTGCTGTGGCTTTACCTTCCTTTAGGGTTATTTGCAGAAGAAAAATAAGCTTCCCTGAAGTCCTCCTGTACTCATAAGGCTCTACACGTGAAGCTGCATGAAGCTATCTTGCAAATCAACTGCGCAACTGAGGCGCGAAAATGAGGCCTCCTCCCTCTTCATTCCAGAGTTATGGGGCCTTCCTGAGTCAAAATTAGGTGTCTTTCAATATGCCAGGCGTAATAAAAGTCCCCAAAAGTGTTACCACCGTTTAAAACGTTTGATAAATAACAGATTACCCTAATAAAGTAATCGATTTAGCCCATCACAGTGTCTACCAGTATTTAAGCCCTTAACTGAAGCCATCATTCTATACTGTGTCTCAGAAAATGGCTTACCTTCCCTCATGGGATTTCTGTCAGTCTTCTAGCACTACCAAGTCTTGTTAGAAAAAAATGACTAGCCGAGGGAGAAGAGGAAACGGTGGAAAGACATAAGCTAGACTGAATGACCAAGGCGCTGTTAATGCATCTATCAACGCCGCCTTGGGATTCCTGGATCTGGATCCGTAAAGGGGAAGTTTGGTGTTCTGACGGGACGCCATCAGATCCAATTCTGGAATGCCCCATAGCTGGGTCAGCTGAGCAAAAACCTCGGGGTGGAGTTCCCACTCCCCCAGATGGAAAGTCTGACGTCTCAGAAAATCCGCCTCCCAGTTGTCTACCCCTGGAATGTGAATTGCAGATAGATGGCAGGAGTGATTCTCCGCCCATTTGATAATCTTGGATACTTCCTTCATCGCTAGGGAACTCTTTGTTCCTCCCTGATGATTGATGTACGCTACAGTCGTGATGTTGTCCGACTGAAATCTGATGAATTTGGCCTCTGCTAGTTGAGGCCACGCCTGGAGCGTATTGAATATCGCTCTCAGCTCCAAAATGTTTATCGGGAGAAGAGATTCCTCCCGAGACCATAGCCCCTGAGCCTTCAGGGAGTTCCAGACCGCACCCCAGCCTAACAGACTGGCATCGGTCGTGACAATGATCCACTCCGGTCTGCAGAAACTCATTCCCTGAGACAGGTAATCTTGAGACAACCACCAGAGAAGAGAGTCTCTGGTCTTCTGGTCCATTTGAATTTGAGGAGACAAATCCGTGTAATCTCCATTCCACTGTTTGAGCATGCACAGCTGCAGTGGTCTGAGATGGATTCGGGCAAAAGGGACTACGTCCATTGCCGCAACCATTAACCCAATTACTTCCATGCACTGAGCCACGGAAGGCCGAGGAATGGAATGAAGAACTCGGCAAGTATTCAACTGTTTTGACTTCCTGACCTCTGTCAGAAAGATTTTCATTTCTACCGAGTCTATTAATGTTCCGAGAAAGGGAACCCTTGTGAGCGGGGACAGAGAACTCTTTTCTGCGTTCACCTTCCACCCGTGAGACCTTAGAAAGGCCAGAACGATGTCCGTATGAGCCTTAGCTCTGTGAAAGGACGACGCCTGTATTAATATGTCGTCTAGGTAAGGTGCTACTGCAATGCCCCACAGTCTTAGTACCGCTAGAAGGGACCCTAGCACCTTTGTGAAAATTCTGGGAGCGGTGGCCAACCCGAAAGGAAGGGCCACGGACTGGTAATGTTTGTCCAGAAAGGCGAACCTTAGGAACTGATGGTGATCTTTGTGGATAGGAATATGTAGATACGCATCCTTTAGATCCATGGTAGTCATATATTGACCCTCCTGGATCATCGGTAAGATTGTCCGAATGGTTTCCATCTTGAAGGACGGAACTCTTAGGAATTTGTTTAGAATTTTTAGGTCCAGGATTGGCCTGAAAGTTCCCTCCTTTTTGGGAACTACGAACAGGTTTGAGTAAAAGCCCAATCCTTGTTCTGCAATAGGAACTGGGTGTATCACTCCCATTTTTAGAAGATCTTCTACACAGCGTAAGAACGCCTGTTTCTTTATTTGGTCTAAAGACAAATGAGAAATGTGGAACCTTCCCCTTGGGGGAGAATCCTTGAATTCTAGAAGGTACCCCTGAGCAACTATTTATAATGCACAGGGATCTGGAACATCTCTTGCCCAAGCCTGAGCGAAGAGAGAAAGTCTGCCCCCTACTAGATCCGATCCCGGATCGGGGGCTACCCCTTCATGCTGTTTTGGTAGCAGGAGCAGGCTTCTTGGCCTGTTTACCCTTATTCCAGCCCTGCAAGGGTTTCCAGGTTGCTTTGGGCTGGGAAGCGTTATCTTGCTTTGCGGCAGCAGAGGTTGTGGCAGGTCCGCTCCGGAAGTTGCGAAAGGAGCGAAAATTAGCCTTGTTTTTAGCCTTAAAACGGCCTATATTGTGGAAGGGCATGGCCCTTGCCCCCAGTGATATCTGAAATAATTTCTTTCAGCTCTGGGCCAAATAGAGTTTTCCCCTTGAAGGGAATATTTAACAGTTTCGTTTTGGACAACACATCGGCCGACCATGATTTGAGCCAAAGCGCTCTTCGCGCCATGATGGCAAAACCTGAGTTTTTCGCCGCTAGCTTAGTTAATTGGAAAGCGGCATCAGTGATAAAAGAATTAGCCAGCTTTAGAGCATGAATTCTATCCATGACCTCATCGTATGAAGTCTCCCTCTGGAGCGACTCCTCCAGGGCTTCGAACCAAAAAGCCGCTGCAGTAGTTACCGGAATAATGCAGGCAATTGGTTGAAGAAGAAAGCCTTGCTGAACAAAAATTTTCTTCAGCAATCCTTCCAATTTTTTATCCATAGGATCTTTGAAAGCACAACTGTCCTCTATTGGTATAGTTGTACGCTTAGCAAGTGTTGAAACAGCCCCCTCTACCTTAGGGACCGTCTGCCACGCGTCCCGTCTGGGGTCATTTATGGGGAACATTTTCTTAAAGATAGGTGGGGGAACAAAGAGTACACCTGGTCTCTCCCACTCCTTAGTCACAATATCCGCCACCCTCTTTGGGATCGGAAATGCCTCAGTGTATACAGGGACCTCTAAAAACCTGTCCATTTTACACAATTTTTCAGGGACCACCATGGGGTCACAATCATCCAGCATAGCTAAAACCTCCTTAAGCAGGACGCGGAGGTGTTCCAGCTTAAATTTAAACGCTAAGGAATCTGACTCTGCCTGCTGAGAAACTTTTCCTGTGTCAGAAATTTCTCCCTCAGACAGACCGTCCCTCACTGCTACTTCTGAGTTTTGTGAGGGTACTACAGATAAATTATCCAAAGCTTCAGATTGCTCATCCTCTGTATTTAAAACTGAGCTATCGCGCTTTTTTGGAAAAACTGGCAGTTTGGATAAAAATGCTGCAAGAGAATTATCCATTACTGCTGCTAATTGTTGTAAAGTAATAGGGGCCAATGCGCTAGAGGTACTAGGCATCGCTTGCGTGGGCGTAACTGGTGTAGACACATGGGGAGATGAAGAAGGACTATCCTCATTATCTTCCGTTAAGGAATCATCTTGGGCTGCATTTTTAATTGTCACTGGATGATCTTTAAAATGCTTAGATGTTTTGGCACACTTTAAACATAAGTGCAATGGGGGTACTGCCATGGCTTTTGAACATAAAGAACAAGGTCTATCTGAAGGCTCAGACATGTTTGACAGACTCAGACAACACTAAAATATTGAAAAAATCACTTTTTGAAAAAACTTTACTGTCTCTTTAAATAATAAAAAGCACACACTTTTTTACCAAATCATCAAAAAACATACGATCTTAATGAAATTTTCACCACATGATCCTAATGATTTGAAATGATTGCACACAAATTTTCAAATCAATTAACCCCTTATTGCCCAAACCGGAGCAAAATGAAGTAAACAACCGGTCTAACCCACTACAGTATGATGCCACAGTCTTTGCTGTGGCTTTACCTTCCTTTAGGGTTATTTGCAGAAGAAAAATAAGCCTCCCTGAAGTCCTCCTGTACTCATAAGGCTCTACACGTGAAGCTGCATGAAGCTATCTTGCAAATCAACTGCGCAACTGAGGCGCGAAAATGAGGCCTCCTCCCTCTTCATTCCAGAGTTATGGGGCCTTCCTGAGTCAAAATTAGGTGTCTTTCAATATGCCAGGCGTAATAAAAGTCCCCAAAAGTGTTACCACCGTTTAAAACGTTTGATAAATAACAGATTACCCTAATAAAGTAATCGATTTAGCCCATCACAGTGTCTACCAGTATTTAAGCCCTTAACTGAAGCCATCATTCTATACTGTGTCTCAGAAAATGGCTTACCTTCCCTCATGGGATTTCTGTCAGTCTTCTAGCACTACCAAGTCTTGTTAGAAAAAAATGACTGAGCATACCTTAAGCAGTATAAGCCTGCAAACTGTTCCCCCCAACTGAAGTTCTCCGGTACTCAACAGTCCTGTGTGGGAACAGCCATGGATTTTAGTTACAACATGCTAAAATCTTTTTCCTCTCAGCAGAAATCTTCATCATTTTCTGCCTCAGAGTAAATAGTACAAACCGGCACTATTTTAAAATAACAAACTCTTGATTGAAGAAATAAAAACTACAAATCTAACACCACAAACTCTTTACCCTCCCGTGGAGATGCTACTTGTTAGAGCGGCAAAGAGAATGACTGGGGGGGAGGAGCCTGAGGGGAGCTATATGGACAGCTTTGCTGTGTCCTCTCTTTGCCACTTCCTGTAGGGATTGAGAATATCCCACAAGTAAGGATGAATCCGTGGACTGAATACACCAAGTAAGAGAAACCAGCATTAGGACCCCCTAACGCTGGTTTGGATAGCTAACGCAGAACTCTAAATCTAGGCGATTGTTACAGAAAATAAAAATCAAATTACAAGATATTTAAACTAATTACACCCAATTTAATAGCCCTATCAAAATAAAAAAAAGCCCACCCAAAATAAAAAAAACCCTAGCCTAAACTTAACTACCAATAAGGGCATTGCCCTAAAGAAATCAGCCCCCCAACAGTAAAACCCACCACCCACACAACCAACCCCCCAAATGCTCTTTTCAGGGCAATGGGGAGCTTAGGTTTTCTTAGTTAGGCTTTTATTTGGGGGGTTGGTTGTGTGGGTGGTGGGTTTTACTGTTGGGGGGGTTGTTTGTATTTCTTTTTCAGGTAAAGGAGCTGATTTCTTTGGGGCAATGCCCCGCAAAAGGCCCTTTTACGGGCTATTGGTAGTTTAGTTTAATCTAGGTTTTTTTATTTTTGGTGGGCTTTTTTTATTTTGATAGGGCTATTAGATTAGGTGTAATTAGTTTAAATATCTTGTAATTTGTTTTTTATTTTCTGTAATTTAGTGTTTGTTTTTTTGTAATTTAGCTAATTGTATTTAATTTATTTAATTGTATTAAACTTAGGTAAGTTATTTAATTGTAGTGTAGTGTTAGGTGTTAGTGTAATTTAGGTTAGGTTTTATTTCACAGGTAAGTTTGTATTTATTTTAGCTAGGTAGCTAGTAAATAGTTAATAACTATGTAGTAACTAGTCTACCTAGTTAAAATAAATACAAACTTGCCTGTAAAATAAAAATAAACCCTAAGCTAGATACAATGTAACTATTAGTTATATTGTAGCTAGCTTAGGGTTTATTTTATAGGTAAGTATTTCGTTTTTAATAGGAATAATTTAGGTAATGATATGAATTTTATTTAGATTTATTTTAATTATATTTAAAGGGACACTGTACCCAAAGATTTTCTTTCGTGATTCAGATTGAGCATGAAATTTTAAGCAACTTTCTAATTTACTCCTATTATCAAATTGTCTTCATTCTCTTGGTATCTTT
Source organism: Bombina bombina (assembly GCF_027579735.1). Lineage (NCBI taxonomy): Eukaryota > Metazoa > Chordata > Amphibia > Anura > Bombinatoridae > Bombina > Bombina bombina. The sequence goes on along the minus strand of NC_069500.1, from coordinate 608,217,444 downwards.
ATTTGAAATGCAAGAATGTAAGTTTAAATGCCGGCCCATTTTTTGGGAACAACCTGGTTGTCCTTGCTGATTGGTGAGTAAATTCGTCCACCAATAAAAAAGTGCTGTCCAGAGTACTGAAACCAAAAAAAAGCTTAGATGCCTTCTTTTTCAAATAATGATAGCAAGAGAATGAAGAAAAATTGATAATAGGAGTAAATTAGAAAGTTGCTTAAAATTTCATGCTCAATCTGAATAACGAAAGAAAATTTTTGGGTACAGTGTCCCTTTAACCCCTTAACGACCAACGACGTATGGGGTACGTCCTGCAAAAAATGCAGTTAATGACCAAGGACGTACCCCGTACGTCGTTGGTCTTTGAAAGCAGTGGAAGCGATCCTGATCACTTCCAACTGCTTTCATGTTATAGCAGTGATGCCTCGATATTGAGGCATCCTGCTATAACATTTTTTAGCCGTCCGATGAAGAGAGAGCCACCCTGTGGCCCTCTCTGCATCGGCCATCAATGGCCATGTTCGTTGGTGGGTGGGAGCTGATCCAGGGAGGCGGGTGGGCGGCCATCGGTGGGGAAGGGGGGCGAGATCGAGTGCGCGCGCGTGCGTGGGTGCGCTCGTGAACGTGAGCGTGTGTGCGCGCGTGCACGGGAGCGGGTGCGCGCGCGGGCGGGTGGGAACCCTACACTATGGAACAAATGTTAAGTGGTACACGGTGGGAGAGAGGGTGGGAACATTACAAATTAACTTGTAATTTAATGATCTGGGAGGGTGGGAGGTTGAGGGGGGGCAGCTACACTACAGAAAATAGAATTTTTAAAATAATAAAATGTTATAAAAAACATATTTGATTTCAAACTGGGTACTGGCAGACAGCTGCCAGTACCCAATATGGCGCATAATAAGGCCGAGAGGGGGGTTAGAGAGCTGTTTGGGGGGGGATCAGGGAGGTTGGGGGCTAAGGGGGATCCTACAGAGCAGAATTATCATTTTTTTTTTTTTTTAAATCCCCAAAAAACTCTTATTTTAGTACTGGCAGACTTACTGCCAGTACTTAAGATGGCGGGGACAATTGTGGGGTGGGGGAGGGAAGAGAGCTGTTTGGGAGGGATCAGGGGGTGTGATGTGTCATGTGGTAGGTTGATACCTACACTAAAGCTAAAATTAACCCTGCAAGCTCCCTACAAGCTCCCTAATTAACCCCTTCAATGCTGGGCATTATACACGTGTGGTGCGCAACGGCATTTAGCTGCCTTCTAATTACCAAAAAGCAAAGCCAAAGCCATATATGTCTGCTATTTCTGAACAAAGGGGATCCCAGAGAAGCTTTTACAACCATTTATGCCACAATTGCACAAGCTGTTTGTAAATAATTTCAGTGAGAAACCTAAAATTGTGAAAAATGTAACGCTTTATTTTTATTTGTTAGCATTTGGCGGTGAAATGGTGGCATGAAATATACCAAAATGGGCCTAGATCAATACTTTGGGTTGTCTACTACATTATACTAAAGCTAAAATTAACCCTAAAAGCTCCCTACAAGCTTCCTAATTAACCCCTTCAATGCTGGGCATAATACATGTGTGGTGCGCAGTGGCATTTTGCGGCCTTCTAAATACCAAAAAGCAATGCCAAAGCCATATATGTCTGCAATTTCTGAACAAAGGGGATCCCAGAGAAGCATTTACAACCATGTATGCCATAATTGCACAAGTTGTTTGTAAATAATTTCAGTGAGAAACCTAAAGTTTGTGAAACAATTTGTGAAAAAGTGAACAATTTTTTTTTATTTGATCGCATTTGGTAGTGAAATGGTGGCATGAAATATACCAAAATGAGCCTAGATCAATACTTTGGGATGTCTTCTAAAAAAAAATATATGCATGTCAAGGGATATTCAGGGATTCCTGAAAGATATCAGTGTCCCAATGTAACTTGCGCTAATTTTGAAAAAAAGTGGTTTGGAAATAGCAAAGTGCTACTTGTATTTATGGCCCTATAACTTACAAAAAAGCAAAGAACATGTAAACATTGGGTATTTCTAAACTCAGGACAAAATTTAGAAACTATTTAGCATGGGTGTTTTTTGGTGGTTGTAGATGTGTAACAGATTTTGGGGGTCAAAGTTAGAAAAAGTGTGTATTTTTCCATTTTTTCCTCATATTTTATAAAAAAAATTATAGTAAATTATAAGATATGATGAAAATAATGGTATCTTTAGAAAGTCCATTTAATGGCGAGAAAAACGGTATATAATATGTGTGGGTACAGTAAATGAGTAAGAGGAAAATTACAGCTAAACACAAACGCTGCAGAAATGTAAAAATAGCCTTGGTCCCAAACGGACAGAAAATGGAAAAGTGCTGTGGTCCTTAAGGGGTTAAGTTAGGGGGTGTTAGGGTTAGGGTTAGACTTAGGTTTACTGGTTAATAAATTTAGAATAGTGGCGGTGACGTTGGAGACGGCAGATTAGGGGTTAATAAATGTAGGTAGGTGGCGGCGATGTTAGGGGCAGCAGATTAGGGGTTAATAAATCTAATGTAGGTGTCGGCGATGTTGGGGGCAGCAGATTAGGGGTTCATAAGTATAATGTAGGTGGCGGTGATGTACGAAATGGCAGATTAGGGGTTAATAAGTATAATGTAGGTGTCAGCGATATCGGGGCGGCAGATTAGGGGTTAATAAGGGTAAGGTTAGGGGTGTTTAGACTCAGGGTTTATGTTAGGGTGTTAGGTGTAAACATAAAATGTGTTTCCCCATAGGAATCAATGGGGCTGCGTTACTGAGCTTTACGCTGCTTTTTTGCAGGTGTTAAACTTTTTCTCAGCCGGCTCTCCCCATTGATGTCTATGGGGAAATCGTGCATGAGCACGTATAACCAGCTCACCGCTCACTTAAGCAGCGCTGGTATTGGAGTACGGTATGGAACACAATTTTGCTCTACGCTCACTTCTTGCCTGTTAATGCCGGGTTGATAAAAACCTGTAATACCAGCGCTGCAGGGAAGTGAGTGGTGAGAATAAACGGCAACTTAGCACCGCACCCCTCATAACGCAAGACTCGTAATGTAGGCGATTGTTAGTATGAAGAATATGTGACAAGGCCTATATTGTACACAAAAATGTTGTTAAAAAACTGTTAGAAAAATTTAAATTTTAAAAATACAATCCATTACATTAACCTGCACCCTGAATGAACCTGTATAAATAAAACAATTTGAATGTTAAATACTGCAAACATAAAGCTAGATTTACGGCTAGATTTAGAGTTTGGCGTTAGCCGTCAAAACCAGCGTTAGAGGCTCCTAACGCTGGTTTTGGGCTACCGCTGGTATTTAGAGTCAGTCAGGAAAGGGTCTAACGCTCACTTTGCAGCCGCAACTTTTCCATACCGCAGATCCCCCTACGCCATATGCGTATCCTATCTTTTCAATGGGATCTTTCTAACGCCGGTATTTAGAGTCTTGGCTGAAGTGAGCGTTAGAAATCTAACAACAAAACTCCAGCCGCAGAAAAAAGTCAGTAGTTAAGAGCTTTTTGGGCTAACGCCGGTTTATAAAGCTCTTAACTACTGTGCTCTAACGTACACTAACACCCATAAACTACCTATGTACCCCTAAACGAGGCCCCCCCCACATCGTCGCCACTCTATTAAATTTTTTTAACCCCTAATCTGCCGACCGCACACCGCCGCCAGCTACGTTATCCCTATGTACCCCTAATATGCTGCCCCTAACACTGCCGACCCCTATATTATATTTATTAACCCCTATTCTGCCACCTCCAACGTCGCCTCCACCTACCTACAATTATCAACCCCTAATCTGCCGACCGGACCTCACCGCCACTATAATAAATGTATTAACCCCTAATCCGCCTCACTCCCGCCTCAATAACCCTATAATAAATAGTATTAACCCCTAATCTGCCGACCGGACTTCACCGCTACTCTAATAAAAATTTTAACCCCTAAAGCTAAGTCTAACCCTAACACTAACACCCCCTAAATTAAATATAATTTAAATCTAACGAAATAAATTAACTCTTATTAAATAACTTATTCCTATTTAAAGCTAAATACTTACCTGTAAAATAAACCCTAATATAGCTACAATATAAATTATAATTATATTGTAGCTATTTTAGGATTAATATTGATTTTACAGGCAACTTTGTAATTATTTTAACCAGGTACAATAGCTATTAAATAGCTAATAACTATTTAATAGCTACCTAGTTAAAATAATTACAAAATTTCCTGTAAAATAAATCCTAACCTAAGTTACAATTAAACCTAACACTACACTATCAATAAATTAATTAAATAAAATACCTACAATTATCTACAATTAAACCTAACACTACACTATCAATAAATTAATTAAATACAATACCTACAAATAAATACAATTAAATAAACTAACTAAAGTACAAAAAATAAAAAAGAACTAAGTTACAAAAAATAAAAAAATATTTACAAACATTAGAAAAATATTACAAAAATGTTAAACTAATTACACCTACTCTAAGCCCCCTAATAAAATAACAAAGCCCCCCAAAATAAAAAAATGCCCTACCCTATTCTAAAATTAAAATAGAAAAGCTCTTTTACCTTACCAGCCCTTAAAAGGGCCCTTTGCGGGGCATGCCCCAAAGAATTCAGCTCTTTTGCCTGTAAAAAAACCCCATACAATACCCCCCAACATTACAACCCACCACCCACATACCCCTAATCTAACCCAAACCCCCCTTAAATAAACCTAACACTAAGCCCCTGAAGATCTCCCTACCTTGTCTTCACCACACCGGGTCCCGATCGGTCCAGAAGAGCCTCCGAAGTCTTCATCCAAGCCCAAGCGGAGGCTGAAGAGTGACGTCCATCCTCCGGCTGAAATCTTGATCCAAGCGGCGGCTAAAGAATTCCATCTTCGGGCAGACGTCTTCATCCTATCCGGGCAGAAGAGTCGATCCGGACCGGCAAACATCTTCATCCAAGCCGCATCTTCTATGTTCTTCCATCCGATGACGAGCGGCTCCATCTTGAAGACCTCCGGCGCGGATCCATCCTCTTCTTCCAACGACTAGACGACGAATGAAGGTTCCTTTAAGGGACGTCATCCAAGATGAAGACTTCTGCCCGAAGATGGAATTCTTTAGCCGCCGCTTGGATCAAGACTTTAGCCGGAGGATGGACGTCACTCTTCAGCCCCCGCTTGGGCTTGGATGAAGACTTCGGAGGCTCTTCTGGACCGATCGGGACCCGGTGTGGTGAAGACAAGGTAGGGAGATCTTCAGGGGCTTAGTGTTAGGTTTATTGAAGGGGGGTTTGGGTTAGATTAGGGGTATGTGGGTGGTGGGTTGTAATGTTGGGGGGGGTATTGTATGTTTTTTTTTTTACAATCAAAAGAGCTGAATTCTTTGGGGCATGCCCCACAAAGGGCCCTTTTAAGGGCTGGTAAGGTAAAAGAGCTTTTCTATTTTCATTTTAGAATAGGGTAGGGCATTTTTTATTTTGGGGGGCTTTGTTATTTTGTTAGGGGGTTTAGAGTAGGTGTAATTAGTTTAAAATTGTTGTAATATTTTTCTAATGTTTGTAAATATTTTTTTATTTTTTGTAACTTAGTTCTTTTTTATTTTTTGTACTTTAGTTAGTTTATTTAATTGTATTTATTTGTAGGTATTGTATTTAATTAATTTATTGATAGTGTAGTGTTAGGTTTAATTGTAGATAATTGTAGGTATTTTATTTAATTAATTTATTGATAGTGTAGTGTTAGGTTTAATTGTAACTTAGGTTAGGATTTATTTTACAGGTAATTTTGTAATTATTTTAACTAGGTAGCCATTAAATAGTTATTAACTATTTAATAGCTATTGTACCTGGTTAAAATAATTACAAAGTTGCCTGTAAAATAAATATTAATCCTAAAATAGCTACAATAGAATTATAATTTATATTGTAGCTATATTAGGGTTTATTTTACAGGTAAGTATTTAGCTTTAAATAGGAATAATTTATTTAATAAGAGTTAATTTATTTCGTTAGATTTAAATTATATTTAACTTAGGGGGGTGTTAGGGTTAGACTTAGCTTTAGGGGTTAATACATTTATTAGAGTAGCGGTGAGGTCCGGTCGGCAGATTAGGGGTTAATAATTGTAGGTAGGTGGCGGCAACGTTGGGGGCGGCAGATTAGGGGTAATAAATATAATATAGGGGTCAGCGGTGTTATGGGCAGCAGATTAGGGGTACATAGGGATAACGTAGGTTGCGGCGGTGTACGGAGCGGCAGATTAGGGGTTAATAATAATATGCAGGGGTCAGCAATAGAGGGGTCGGCAGATTAGGAATTAATAAGTGTAATGTTAGGGGTGTTTAGACTCGGAGTACATGTTAGGGTGTTAGGTGCAGACTTAGGAAGTGTTTCCCCATAGGAAACAATGGGGCTGCGTTAGGAGCTGAACGCTGCTTTTTTGCAGGTGTTAGGTTTTTTTTCAGCTCAAAATGCCCCATTGTTTTCTATGGGGGAATCGTGCACGAGCACGTTTTTTAAGCTGGCCGCGTCCGTAAGCACCGCTGGTATTGAGAGTTGCAGTGGCTGTAAATTATGCTCTATGCTCCCTTTTTGGAGCCTAACGCAGCCATTCTGTGAACTCTAAATACCAGCGGTATTTAAAAGGTGCGGGGAAAAAAAAGCCAGCGTTAGCTACGCGGGTCGTTACCGACAAAACTCTAAATCTAGGCGATAGTATTATACTTGAAAATTACCTTGGATATCAGGGACGTCCATATCTGTCCTTGAGTCATCGTCTGGACGACCCACAAGCAGTGTCAATGGCAGCACCTGTATCCTTGCAACCAGTAAAAAAAAAACTTACGTGACAACCTACCACTTTACAATTTATGACTAAAATATAAAAACAATATTACTGTGAATAATGCTAATATGAACATGACTGACACTATAACCTAAGAGACATTTTCCACGCACTAGTACACAATACAGGTCTAATATTTATCCATAGCCTCACCTGTATTTCTTAAATATATCACATTTTAGACAGTGCAAGCCATATCGAATCCTAATATAACTACACGCATCCTAAACCTGACGACTATACAGAACTTACTACCTTACTCTAAGAACGGCTTATGTGGACCTATCGAATTTCAAAACCATAATACGGTCTTAAAGGGTTCACTAACAGCGCAATCAATATTGCTAATCTCGGCTGCTCAATATCATAGGTTGACATAAGGGAGCTCTGTTATGCCAATACTCGGTCCCGCAGCCTTACAACACCCAGAAAATAACCAGATACCAGAGGAAAAAGAAAAGAAAGAAAGAAAAGGATATTAAAGAAAAAGAAAAAAGAAAACAAGTCAAAAAACAAAACAAACATGCAGGACATACAACAATAAAGAGCAAACAAAACAAAGACAAAAGCAAAAAAACAACAGACAACGAACAAGGACAAAAACTCATACGGAACATAAAAGTAAAAAGTAATAAATAAACAAGATATGATACTGGTTATTAGTATCTCTTCATAGGGCTACAAAAAACTGTGCCACTCTAATTTAGTATTCAATCCTTTGGGGATTATAGTATCCAACTCGAAGGTCCATCTTGTCTCTCTTTGGAGTAGATCCGCCACACTATGTCCTTGTTCTTGAAAGTGCCTGGCCACGGGTTGATTCGATTCTCCTTTTTTAATGGCTTGTCTGATGGCACAGATAAGAATGAATTTAATGGGATCCTGAGACGGAATTGGGAAATTCTCCAGAGCGACAAGACACTCCCCTTCAAAGACATGATGGCACCACGAATAGGATATAAGAAAGGGAAATCCCTTAAAGACAATCTGCAATTGACTGACCCAGCACATTGTTATTTTAAGGATTGGCTAAGTAGACAGGCACTGAAACCAGAATGTTTTAAATGTAGTGGCTGTACCACTTGTAATGGGATGTCTGCAGGTAAGTATTTCAATCACCCGAGATATAATAAGAAATATTATCATAAACATAGGGTGACCTGCACGACCCCATACATTGTGTACATGCTCCACTGTCCCTGCAGCCTATTTTATATAGGTAAGACCTGTGACAACCTGAGGATAAGGATGGCTAATAATAGGAGTGCCATCAGACAAGCCATTAAAAAAGGAGAATCGAATCAACCCGTGGCCAGGCACTTTCAAGAATAAGGACATAGTGTGGCGGTTCTACGTTACACAATTATTGATCACGTACCTGAGATGAGCAGAGGTGGTGACAGGAATAGGTTGCTACTCCAAAGAGAGACAAGATGGACCTTCGAGTTGGATACTATAATCCCCAAAGGATTGAATACTAAATTAGAGTGGCACAGTTTTTTGTAGCCCTATGAAGAGATACTAATAACCAGTATCATACCTTGTTTATTTATTATTTTTTACTTTTATGTTCCGTATGAGTTTTTGTCCTTGTTCTTTGACTGTTGTTTGTTTGCTTTTGTCTTTGTTTTGTTTGCTCTTTATTGTTGTATGTCCTGCATGTTTGTTTTGTTTTTTTACTTGTTTTCTTTTCTCTTTTTCTTTAATATCCTTTTCTTTCTTTCTTTTTCCTCTGGTATCTGGTTATTTTCTGGATGTTGTAAGGCTGCGGGACCGAGTATTGGCATAACAGAGCTCCCTTATGTCAACCTATGATATTGAGCAGCCGAGATTAGCAATATTGATTTCGCAGTTAGTGAACCCTTTAAGACCGTATTATCGTTTTGAAATTCGATAGGTCCACATAAGCCGTTCTTAGAGTAAGGTAGTAAGGTCTGTATAGTCGTCAGGTTTAGGATAAGTGTAGTTATGTTAGGATTCGATATGGCTTGCACCGTCTATAATGTGATATATTTAAGAAATACAGGTGAGGCTATGGATAAATATTAGATCTGTATTGTGTACTAGCGCGTGGAAAATGTCTCTTAAGTTATAGTGTCAGTCATGTTCATATTAGCCACAAAGTCCCAAATGAGTATAGCACAGAGGAATGGGTGCACGTGAGGCCAAGGGTACTGCCACAGCCCTCCAGCAATAGAAATAGCAAAAAAGGTCTCCAGCACTCCAATATAAAAGGCAATTTTATTAGATAAAGCAACGTTTCGGGGTTCATGCTTGATAAACATTGACAACACACAATGGCTTTTAAATACCCTCTACAAGGCGCCAAAATGCACCTTCAGTGGAGTTTTAGCTCCCTCTTGTGGTAACAATAAATATTGCACAAAGCCTATACATAATAATGTTATTCTCATTATAAAAACTCCATACCAATTAAAAACAATTTGTATACACAGTAGATGATCCAGCAGCTAAGAATAGTACTTTCATAATTTATATAGATGCATACTGTTGAGCAAAGTGATTAATAGAGATACTATATATAGTTGCCCTCTCCCTCTAGAATTTCAGAAAAAGCAGGACAGGTCATAGTCCTTATTTAACCCTCTGGGTTGCAATGTGGCCAGCTGGTGTATCCACCACATCCCCCTTTGTTTTAGTTGGCGTTCCCTGTCTAACCCACTTCTATTAGGTTCTATGTGGTCAATAATTTGCCATCTCATCTGGCTAATGTTATGACCCTTATCCAAAAAAATGACCTGAGACCGGGGCCTCTTTATTTTTACATCTAATGTTGGATCTATGTTGGCTCATCCGGTCACGGACTTTACGTGTGGTTTCACCTATATAAACTAAAGAACAGGGGCATTTAATTAAATAAACTACATGAGTTGTCTCACACGTATAGAAGCCTTTAATTGCATATTTCCTTCCACTCTGTGGGTGATGGAAATTTTCACCTCTAATAATTGAGTTACATTTCATGCAGTTACAACAAGGAAAAGTCCCTACTTTCTTACTGCCTATAAATTTTTGCTGAGACCTCTTCATAAAGCCTACATCAGTTCTCACTAACTGATCTCTAAGACTTTTAAAGCTTTTATAGGCCATTAAAGGGGGTTCTCTAAACTGTATCACCTCCATGTTGCATTCTTCCAAAATGTGCCAATGTAGGTGAATCAATTTGGCTATTTTATTGCTTAATGGGTTATATTGGCTTACAAAAACCATTCTATTCCTGTTCTTATCAGGACTTTTGACAGCAGTGTTATCCAGGTTCTCTATAGTTTTCTATAATAGTTTATTAGGGTACCCCCTATGTAAAAACTTTTCCTTCATCTCTTTAAACCTAGTAACCTTCTTGTCACTAGTGCTGACTACTCTGTTTACTCTGAGGAGCTGACTCCTGGGTAGAGACTCCACTAGTGTGCTTGGGTGGAAACTATTATATTGTAGGAGGTTATTTTTATCTTTTTCTTTACAATGTAGGTCGAATTCTAGGAGCCTACCTGCCTTAATGACCTTAGTGTCCAAAAAAGATATTGATTCTTCACTGTAGTTAACAGTGAATTCAAGGCCCCTCCCCTCTGTATTGAGTTCACTAACAAACTGAAGAAGGGACTCCACGTTGCCCCACCATACGCCAAAGACATCATCTATATAGCGGAGCCAAACAGCTCCATACTGTATTCTGATAGACACAGTTCTCCTCTATCTCTTTCATGAAGAGATTGGCGTATGATGGGGCAACGTTGGAGCCCATAGCTGTACCTCTTGTCTGTACGTACCATTGGTCTTGGAATAGAAAGTAGTTCCAATAGAGGATAAGTCTCAAGAGTTCCTCTATGAAGTTCACTTTCCCTGGACTATACCCCCTGTTCACCACTAATGTTTTCTTTACTGCTGCTATGCCTGTTTCATGCTTGATTGAGGTGTACAGGCTTTTAACATCCATGGTGAAAAGGAGGTACTTGTCACATGGAAATTCAAGAGCTTTAGGCCTAGATTTAGAGTTTGGCGGTAGCCATCAAAACCAGCGTTAGAGGCTCCTAACGCTGGTTTTTACCGCCCGCTAATATTTGGAGTCAGTCAGGAAAGGGTCTAACACTCACTTTGCAGCCGCGACTTTTCCATACCACAGATCCCCCTACGCCATTTGCGTATCCTATCTTTTCAATGGGATCTTTCTAACGCCGTTATTTAGAGTCTTGGCTGAAGTGAGCGTTAGAAATCTAACGACAAAACTCCAGCCGCAGGAAAAAGTCAGTAGTTAAGAGCTTTCTGGGCTAACGCCGGTTTATAAAGCTCTTAACTACTGTGCTCTAAAGTACACTAACACCCATAAACTACCTATGTACCCCTAAACCGAGGTCCCCCCACATCGCCGCCACTTTAATTAAATTTTTTAACCCCTAATCTGCCGTCCATCCGCACGCCGCCGCAAGATACGTTATACTTATGTACCCCTAATCTGCTGCCCCTAACACCGCCGACCCCTATATTATATTTATTAACCCCTAATCTGCCCCCCTCAACGTCGCCTCCACCTGCCTACACTTATTAACGCCTAATCTGCCGACCGGACCGCGCCGCTACTATAATAATGTTATTAACCCATAATCCGCCTCACTCCCGCCTCAATAACCCTATAATAAATAGTATTAACCCCTAATCTGCCCTCCCTAACATTGCTGACACCTTACTTCAAGTATTAACCCCTAATCTGCCGACCGGATCTCGCCGCTACTATAGTAAATGTATTAACCCCTAAAGCTAAGTCTAACACCCCCCTAAATTAAATATAATTTAAATCTAACGAAATAAATTAACTCTTATTAAATAAATTATTCTTATTTAAAGCTAAATACTTACCTGTAAAATAAATCCTAATATAGCTACAATATAAATTATAATTATATTGTAGCTATTTTAGGATTAATATTTAATTTACAGGCAACTTTGTATTTATTTTAACCAGGTACAATAGCTATTAAATAGTTAATAACTATTTAATAGTTACCTAGTTAAAATAATTTCAAAATTACCTGTAAAATAAATCCTAACCTAAGTTACAATTAAACCTAACACTACACTATCAATAAATAAATTAAATAAACTACCTACAATTATCTACAATTAAACCTAACACTACACTATCAATAAATTAATTAAATACAATACCTACAAATAAATACAATTAAATAAACTAACTAAAGTACAAAAAAATAAAAAAGAACTAAGTTACAAAAAATAAAAAAATATTTACAAACATTAGAAAAATATTACAACAATTTTAAACTAATTACACCTACTCTAAGCCCCCTAATAAAATATCAAAGCCCCCCAAAATAAAAAAAATGCCCTACCCTATTCTAAAATTAAAATAGAAAAGCTCTTTTACCTTAGCAGCCCTTAAAAGGGCCATTTGTGGGCATGCCCCAAAGAATTCAGCTCTTTTGCCTGTAAAAAAAACATACAATACCCCCCCCCAACATTACAACCCACCACCCACATACCCCTAATCTAACCCAAACCCCCCTTAAATAAACCTAACACTAAGCCCCTGAAGATCTTCCTACCTTGTCTTCACCACACCGGGTATCACACCGATCCGTCCTGGCTCCGAAGTATTGATCCAAGCCCAAGCGGGGGCTGAAGAGTGACGTCCATCCTCCAGCTGAAGTCTTGATCCAAGCGAGCAGAAGAGGACATCCGGACTGGCAAACATCTTCATCCAAGCCGCATCTTCTCTGTTCTTCCATCCGATGACGACCGGCTGATCTTCAAGACCTCCAGCGCGGATCCATCCATCTTCACCGACGACTTCCCGACGAATGACGGTTCCTTTAAGGGACGTCATCCAAGATGGCGTCCCTCGAATTCCGATTGGCTGATAGGATTCTATCAGCCAATCGGAATTAAGGTAGGAAAATTCTGATTGGCTGATGGAATCAGCCAATCAGATTTAAGTTCAATCCGATTGGCTGATCCGATCAGCCAATCAGATTGAGCTCGCATTCTATTGGCTGATCGGAACAGCCAATAGAATGCGATCTCAATCTGATTGGCCAATCGGAATTCGAGGGACGCCATCTTGGATGACGTCCCTTAAAGGAACCGTCATTCGTCGGGAAGTCGTCGGTGAAGATGGATGGATCCGCGCTGGAGGTCTTGAAGATCAGCCGGTCGTCATCAGATGGAAGAACAGAGAAGATGCGGCTTGGATGAAGATGTTTGCCGGTCCGGATGTCCTCTTCTGCCCGCTTGGATCAAGACTTCAGCCGGAGGATGGACGTCACTCTTCAGCCCCCACTTGGGCTTGGATCAAGACTTCGGAGCCAGGACGGATCGGTGTGATACCCGGTGTGGTGAAGACAAGGTAGGAAGATCTTCAGGGGCTTAGTGTTAGGTTTATTTAAGGGGGGTTTGGGTTAGATTAGGGGTATGTGGGTGGTGGGTTGTAATGTTGGGGGGGTATTGTATGGTTTTTTTACAGGCAAAAGAGCTGAATTCTTTGGGGCATGCCCCGCAAATGGCCCTTTTAAGGGCTGGTAAGGTAAAAGAGCTTTTCTATTTTAATTTTAGAATAGGGTAGGGCATTTTTTTATTTTGGGGGGCTTTGTTATTTTATTAGGGGGCTTAGAGTAGGTGTAATTAGTTTAAAATTGTTGTAATATTTTTCTAATGTTTGTAAATATTTTTTTATTTTTTGTAACTTAGTTCTTTTTTTGTTTTTTGTACTTTAGTTAGTTTATTTAATTGTATTTATTTGTAGGTATTGTATTTAATTAATTTATTGATAGTGTAGTGTTAGGTTTAATTGTAGATAATTGTAGGTAGTTTATTTAATTTATTTATTGATAGTGTAGTGTTAGGTTTAATTGTAACTTAGGTTAGGATTTATTTTACAGGTAATTTTGTTATTATTTTAACTAGGTAACTATTAAATAGTTATTAACTATTTAATAGCTATTGTACCTGGTTAAAATAAATACAAAGTTGCCTGTAAAATAAAAATAAATCCTAAAATAGCTACAATATAATTATAATTTATATTGTAGCTATATTAGGATTTATTTTACAGGTAAGTATTTAGCTTTAAATAGGATTAATTTATTTAATAAGAAATAATTTATTTAGATAGATTTAAATTATATTTAATTTAGGGGGGTGTTAGTGTTAGGGTTAGAATTAGCTTTAGGGGTTAATACATTTATTAGAGTAGCGGTGAGATCCGGTCGGCAGATTAGGGGTTAATTATTGTAGGTAGGTGGAGGCGACGTTGGGGGCGGCAGATTAGGGGTTAATAAATATAATATAGGGGTCGGCAGTGTTAGGGGCAGCAGATTAGGGGTATATAGGGATAACGTAGGTTGCGGCGGTGTACGGAGCGGCAGATTAGGGGTTAATAATAATATGCAGGGGTCAGCGATAGCGGGGGCGGCAGATTAGGGGTTAATAAGTGTAAGGCTAGGGGTGTTTAGACTCGGGGTTCATGTTAGGGTGTTAGGTGATAGGAAACAATGGGGCTGCGTTAGGAGCTGAACGCTGCTTTTTTGCAGGTGTTAGGTTTTTTTCCAGCTCAAACTGCCCCATTGTTTTCTATGGGGGAATCGTGCACGAGCACGTTTTTTAAACTGGCCGCGTCCGTAAGCAACGCTGGTATTTAGAGTTGCAGTGGCTGTAAATATGCTCTACGCTCCCTTTTTTGGAGCCTAACGCAGCCATTCTGTGAACTCTAAATACCAGCGGTATTTAAAAGGTGCGGGGGGAAAAAAAGCAGGCGTAGCTAACGCACCCCTTTGGCCGCAGAACTCTAAATCTAGCCGTTAGTCTTTTCAAGAAAGTAGTTGGTATCTTTAAGGTAACTGGCCATTTTCAAGACCTCAGGTTGGAGTATTCTATCAACAAATTTCGAAATATTAGTGTACACAGAGTCCACACTAGAGACAATGGGCCTCCCTGGCGGTCTCTGGCTATCTTTATGAACTTTGGGGACAGTATAGAAGATTGGGTTACGTGGTTTATTTACATTCAAATAATCCATAAGCTTCCCATCAATAATACCATGATTGGGAGCCCTCTGAAAAATACTAGATATCTCTTTTTGTATGACACTCAATGGATTCTGTTTTAATGTCTTATAGGTGTCCCTATCCCCTAATTGTGACAATGCTTCACTAATATAGTAAGACCTGTTCATTATGACAGTGGCTCCCCCTTTATCAGCCCCCTTGAATATAATGTCCCTTTTCTTTCTTAGACCATCTAGGGTAGTGTTATCAATCTTAGAAAAGTTAGACAAATTAATTTTGTTGCCTTTGTACCACATTTTTTAATGATCTTTGTGTTTATATTGATCTTTTAAACATGTTACCCCATTCTGGACCAAATTCAGGAAGGTGTTAACCCCATGTTGGTTAACATTGGGGTTAAATTTACCCTTTTTAATGAGGTCCAAATTGTTGAGTGACCATTCATTATCACTGTTATTCACATTAACACTACTGGAGCAATTTCATGCTTAAACCAAATCTTTAAATTAATATTGCTGAACAACTTTTGTAAAGCCTTATCTATCTCGAAAAAAACGGTATCCCGGTATGGGCAGAATGACAGGCCCTTATTTAACACTTTACATTCACTTTCTGATAATACATGGGTGGAGGTGTTAATTATAATGTCATTCCATGCCCCAGTAGTCTCATTACTCACAAAGTCCTGTGTTAGTGTCTCTTTATTGGTTTCTTCCGTTCCGACCTCCGTACCTCTCCTGCTGTGGCCATGGTGTTTCCTGCCCGACCTGTGGTTCCGGCGCTTTCCTCGCCGCTCGATGTATCCAAAGGGGACGACTCCTGTGATGACGTGTCTTGTGCGCTCGACACTCCCGGCACTCCTCCCTGACGTGGCTTACGCTGGCCATACCTGCGTCTTCCTCTGGGTCCTGATGTCCCCCGGTTGCCTTGTTTACCACGCCAACGATACACTCTGCCTAAGCGGTAATCCTCTTTGTCCCTTTGGAACTTTGACCGCTTGGTTTCTTTTATGGTCTTCTGTTCCTCCAATATTTTTGCTGCGATCCTGGTCTCCATCTCTTCAAACTCCTCCGGCGTCATAGAGTTAAGTAGCTCTTCTTTATGTTTATTGATGGTACTTTCTTGTAGCCCCATTTCTTCTTGCAGGGACTCCACTGTCCACACTATGAGGTCATAGGAGCATTTGTTTAGGATCGCCTCAAACTTGTCGCAATATTTTTTGTTATTGCTCAGCAGAGCAGGATTGGTGTTCATGCGGAGGCCCCTAGGAATCCTCCTCACTCTGTAATATTCAGCTAATGTGGTAGCGTGCAGCTCCTACTTCATGTTTTAGTCTTAACATTTCATATTCTTTATATACAGTCTCCCCAGGTGTAGGTCTCAGGAAATCTCTCGAGCCCTTCATAAGGGCTGTAATTCTGGCTGCATCGACATCACTGTAGGCGAACATGATGCTCCCATCAGTTCCCTGTGTATCGCCATTGCCTGTAGACATCTTATAATCAGATCCTCAATGTGCAAGTAAACTTGGCAGTAGTAAATACACAAAGTCCCAAATGAGTACAGCACAGAGGAATGGGTGCACGTGAGGCCATGGGTACTGCCACAGCCCTCCAGCAATATAAATAGCAAAAAAGGTCTCCAGCACTCCAATATAAAAGTTAATTTTATTAGATAAAGCAACGTTTCGGGGTCACAGCCCCTTATTCATGCTTGATAAACATTGACAACACACAATGGCTTTTAAATACCCTCTACAAGGCGCCAAAATGCACCAAAATGAATGATAACTTCTCCTTGTCAAATCTGGCGAGTGCCTTCCTCTCTTTGAATGTCTTGGACTTTTCTGATGTGCACCCCGGTGGTTTAAGGTTACCGTGAGTACTAGGCTACACTGCAGAGATTAATTGTTCTTAAACCTACAGTATCCGGCCATTAATTACACAGTACTATTCAGTACCTCTTTTGTCTTTCTATTACTGTGATATCTATATTATTATGTTGCAAGTGGAGTTAGCATTTGATGATGTACCTAGCGATAAGGGACTAACTGACACTGTGATCCCAGGAGCAAGAGTATTTCATTTTTCCGAAGAGGACGCAGCAAACATATTGTTTGAGTCACTGGATACAGGATTACAAGATAAACCTGCTACACATATCCTATTGCATTTGCTTAAGCTGAAAAAGAAAGATAAAGATCTAGAATTACACGGGAAGTATCTTTCTGAGTATTATCTTAAGCACTATATCCCTAAAGGTTTCAGGGTGAGAAACGTACCGACCATTGGTAAAAATAATCCTCTGTTTTGTGAGAAATGGTTTCATATATTGAATAAATGCTCCTTAGATCTTATCTTACTGGTGATACAGGAAGTGAGGAGATTATTCGCTGTAAGTAAGATTGAAATAGATAAGTATAAGGAGGAGAAATTAGTGGAAAAATGTGAAAGTGATTGGGAAAATAAAATTAAAGTACAGCTTGAACAATATCAAAAGGAGTTGACTGATTTAAAAAATAGGAAATTCGAAGATGTGCTGGATGACTACCGTGAAAAACGTGTCTATAAGTGGTTATTGAAGCCAGAGGAGCGACAGAGGTGGAGAGAGTATCGCCCTATGCGTTATCAGAATTGAACAACTATAGATTCCTCAGGATCAGGTACGGATTCTGACAACACACAAGGTACCCAGAATACCAATGCTATATACGAGGAAAGAGGGGTGATAACCCGTTCAAAAAACGGGGGAGGCGCCCACACCAGCGGAGAAGCAAACATAAGGGGCAGACCACCGCGCCAGAGGAGAAGATAACGAGTAATAGACTGGTAATTAATATTAGTAGTAGGGTTATTATTTATATATATATAGGGGCTTCTGATGTAAGTCAATGCTCGACGACCGAGAGTAATTATGACATATGGACGTCGAAATAATATTATCAGCATTCTCTACTCTGTAGAATTACACAAATATATGATAGAGATTTAACCTATTTCAACCGACTTATAACAAATTATTGTAAAGCGAATCTCTTATTTCTTTATTTTTTTTATTGTATTAGTGAATGCAACTGAGACCCCTATTGATGTAATTGTTGTTTTTCTTTATCACTGTTCATGCATTTCATTTTTATGTACTGTTATTACGAAACTTAAATAAAGCTTTTGAAAAATAAAAATAAAAAAATATTAGCATTGCTGTGCACTAATGCAGCTGAAACATAAACAATATCCTTTCTATATTTGAGCTCATATTCCAAGTCCAAAGTTATTTTTTATCACTAATCATGTTTGATCCCTTCCCAGTCCTATGCTTTTTTAATTTTATTTATATTTTAGATGCCGGCATCCCCTTGAATGTTTTTTTGTTTTTTATCTATCCAATATTTATATTAAATGTGTATATTGATACAAACAAGTTTTAATCTAATTTTAGTATACATAGTGAGAAACATACAGACAGCTCTCTTTAATGCTGCTGTAAAACCTTTTTTTTCATTAATTAACCATTGTTTCATAAGTTTCAAGTCTAAATATAACTTTTATTTCCAAAAAAAAATAAAAATATTAGTAGTAGGGTATTGACACTGGATAAGGCGAAACTGTTGCAAAAAGGATTTTCATATGTACCTACGTATCTTACGGATGAATTTGACCTACATATAGACGTGTTGCGATTTCAACAAATACTTAAGCTTCATGAATTCTTTGGACCCAACAGTGGGGACTATAGTCAATTCAAAAGAAAGAGTACATTTGACACTAATAGCCAGAATAGCACCATCATGACCTTCATTAAAAAGCTTGAAAAAGATCTTAAGGATTCAGCCCATAACCAACAACGATGTGTTAGATTTAATTTGACAAGATGTGAGAGGGAGGCACTGAAGGGTTTAACTAAAGATGAATCCATTGTTATAAGAAGGGCCGACAAGGGTGGTGCAGTGGTTATTTTGGATTATGAATATTATCAGAAAGAAATTTTGCAGCAACTCAGTGAAAAGGATACATATAGGACACTACCCAGTAATCCCACTACTCAGTTCAAGAATCGTATAGATGGATTACTGATGGAGGCTTTTGAGATGGAATGGATAGACAAACAGACGCTGGAATTCCTTACTAAGGAATACCCCAAGGTTCCAGTTTTCTACACACTCCCCAAGATTCATAAGAACCTTAGAGAACCACCAGGACGACCAATAGTGGCTGCAACTGACTCACTTTTACAACCGCTGGCAGTATATGTGGATAGTATACTACAGCCTATTGTACAGCACATGTCGAGTTACTTGAAAGACTCAGGGGATGTCATTAAACTATTAAGGCACATAGGACCTGTGGAGGATGAAGATCAAATTGTAACACTGGACATTACCAGTTTGTAAACAGTTATCCCACATGGAGAAGGAATTGAATCCATTAAGAGGCATCTACAAAGATACCGATATGTGGGTCCACCAAGTGGATTCATAATTGACCTTCTGGAATGTTGCCTTAAAATGAATTTCTTTCGTTTTGAAAAAACCTATTATTTGCAGTTGACAGGCACAGACTTTTTATGGATGAATTTGAATGCAGTAATGATCATGTCTTTAAAAAACCCAAGCAACATGGCCTACAGAAGGTACATAGATGACCTCCTCGTTATATGGAGAGGAGACCTTGCAACACTTCAGGAGTGGTTTGAAGTATTGAATCAAGTACATCAGTCCTTAAAGTTCAAAATGAACTGGAGCAGAGAGACCATCGAGTTTCTGGATTTGAGAATATATAAAGAAAATAATATCTTGCAGACAACTTTGTATAAGAAACCCACCTACAGAAACTCGCTGCTTGAAGCGTCTAGCTGTCATCCACCGGCACTTAAAAAAGGCACTTCCCACATCGCAGTTTATGCGAGTTAAAAGGAATAACACTCGAGACGAGCGCGCTAATATTCAACTCAAGGAGATGAAACAAAACTTCATAGAAAGAGGTTACAGAATGAAGGCTCTCAATGAGCAACTCGAGGGAATACAGTAGATGGGTACCATGCATAAGAATGACGACAGCAAGAAAAGGTTAACGTTTACAACCACTTATACTGCAGATAAGAATGAATTTAATGGGATCCTGAGACGGAATTGGGAAATTCTCCAGAGCGACGAGACACTCCCCTTCAAAGACATGATGGCACCACGAATAGGATATAAGAAAGGGAAATCCCTTAAAGACAATCTGCAATTGACTGACCCAGCACATTGTTATTTTAAGGATTGGCTAAGTAGACAGGCACTGAAACCAGAATGTTTTAAATGTAGTGGCTGTACCACTTGTAATGGGATGTCTGCAGGTAAGTATTTCAATCACCCGAGATATAATAAGAAATATTATCATAAACATAGGGTGACCTGCACGACCCCATACATTGTGTACATGCTCCACTGTCCCTGCAGCCTATTTTATATAGGTAAGACCTGTGACAACCTGAGGATAAGGATGGCTAATCATAGGAGTGCCATCAGACAAGCCATTAAAAAAGGAGAATCGAATCAACCCGTGGCCAGGCACTTTCAAGAACAAGGACATAGTGTGGCGGATCTACTCCAAAGAGAGACAAGATGGACCTTCGAGTTGGATACTATAATCCCCAAAGGATTGAATACTAGAGTGGCATAGTTTTTTGTAACCCTATGAAGAGATACTAATAACCAGTATCATATCTTGTTTATTTATTACTTTTTACTTTTATGTTCCGTATGAGTTTTTGTCCTTGTTCGTTGTTTTTTTGCTTTTGTCTTTGTTTTGTTTGCTCTTTATTGTTGTATGTCCTGCATGTTTGTTTTGTTTTTTTACTTTAATATCCTTTTCTTTTCTTTCTTTCTTTTCTTTTTCCTCTGGTATCTGGTTATTTTCTGGGTGTTGTAAGGCTGCGGGACCGAGTATTGGCATAACAGAGCTCCCTTATGTCAACCTATGATATTGAGCAGCCGAGATTAGCAATATTGATTGCGCTGTTAGTGAACCCTTTAAGACCGTATTATGGTTTTGAAATTTGATAGGTCCACATATACTGTAGTTATATTAGGATTCGATATGGCTTGCACAGTCTATAATGTGATATATTTAAGAAATACAGGTGAGGCTATGGATAAATATTAGACCTGTATTGTGTACTAGTGCGTGGAAAATGTCTCTTAGGTTATAGCGTCCGTCATGTTCATATTAGCATTATTCACAGTAATATTGTTTTTATATTTTAGTCATAAATTGTAAAGTGGTAGGTTGTCACGTAAGTTTTGTTTACTACTGGTTGCTAGGATACGGCACTGCCTGATGATGCGTGCTACATGTTGTGCAACACCTGCACTTGGTGATTAAGGTGAGAGGGTATTTAAAGCTGTGTGTTATATGGGATCTTGTTGTCAGTTTGAAGACGGGGGTAAAACTCTGAAACGTTATGTAATAAGGAATACATTTTCTCCTTGTCAAATCCAGCGAGTGCCTTCCTCTCTTTGAATATATATATATATATATATATATATATATATATATATATATATATATATATATATATATATATATTAGGAGACAACCCAAGGTATTGAGCTAGGCCCCTTTATGTATTTTTATGCCACTGTTTTGCAGCCATATGTGATCATATAAAAAAAGTTTTTACTTTTTCACAAATGTGTTTCTCACTAAAATTATTTACATACAGCCTGTGCAATTATAACACAAATAGATGTAGAAGCTTCTCTGGGGTCCCCTTTGTTTAGGAGTAGCAGATATGCATGGCTTTGTTATTGCTTTTTTGCAATTAGAAGGCCGCTAATTGCAGCTGCGCACCATGCTTCTGACATTTCTGTGAGTGAAAATGTAAATTAGTTATCTGGCAATAGTGTAGTATTCTAGTGTAAGGATTACCCTCCCATCTTCCATCTTCCAAACAGCTCTTCCCTCCCCAGCATCCACACTCCTCGCTACCATCTTAGGTTCTGGCACACAGTCTAGTTTTAGGGCTTTTTTTTTATTTTTCATAAATTTTTTATTTATTTTCTGCAGTGTAGGATTCCCTTTTCCATCCCACCTCCCTGATTCCTCCCAAACAGCTCTCTAACCCTAATCTAATATGGCAATCTAAACTCCTATGATACCAGAGCACCAAATAGTGCTCCGTTACCATGAGGATTGCCGGCAACTCAGGAACAGCAGTCTTGGCTGTAATTTACAGCCAAGACTGCTGGAGCTTCCTGAAGCTGCGATGTATATATAAGTTATGCGGTATATGACGTATATATACGTTGTATTGGGTAAAGGGAGTTAAAGTGATGGTAAATTAAATACTTGTATTTTGTGCCATTGGATGTAACATTTAAAAATAATATAAGTTTAATTCATGAGTTTGCTTTGTTTGCACTACTAATTCATGAAAATACACAAATATAAAACTTACTGTAGTATTTACATATAACCACTTCTTTGTTACTGCACGCTCCGGCAGCCCCGACACTTGTCCAATGAAAATTATGGCATTTTGGCATAGTCAGAAGAAGAAAAAAAGGTCTTAGTGTCTGGGTGGCCGGAGCGTACAGTAGCAAAGAAGCGGTTATATGTAAACTACAGTAAGTTATAAATTTGTGTATTTTCCTGAATGAAAACATATTATTTTAAAATGTTACATTGAATGGCGTAAAATAAGTGAGCACGAGCCCTGGCTATGTATTTGTGTGTGATGGCAGGCAAATTGTGGTGCATCACACAGATCATATAAATACCCCTTATCGTACAAAACACCAAAAACAAACCTAAATATGCACTTTTGGCGGGGGGAAATTATGTCAATGAGCAGAGTTGTTTTTTTGTGGTTGTCTGAGGTACTACTATGTAGTAGTGTGTGTGTTATGTGTGGATCAATATAAATATATTGTAAATTGTAATGAATATCTAATCACATGTTCAGAACAGGTGAATGTGAGCTTCACACGTGAGTCAAACAAATCAAATATAAAAATTAGCACCGCCCTAATTTTAGCAGCGTAGTCTGCGGTTCTTTGACAAAATGAATCAAACAAAATAAATATCCCACTTAAAAAATACAAACATTTAATCCTCTAATCTCATTGTTCTGAGTTATGTGTCTTAAAACGTTCCTAAAATAAAATCAAAGGAATATAATAACCCTCTTTTGAAGGTATAAAAATAACCCGCTAAATACCACGGGTAAACATTTGACGACAGTCACGACACCACTATTGAAAAATAAGTGCTACTCAAACGTTGCCCCCTTTTTTATCTTAGTTTTTTAGAAGAAAACCATTAACCTTTGATGCCTGTTCACCAAAAGGTAATCTTTTTATTTAAAACGAGGGTTGCGGTCCTATGGATCCTACCTGTTCAAAATAGACAATTACTGTTAATTTCTAAGTTTAACCCCTAGAGTACAGAACTCTAAGTCATTTTCACACCGCGAAAAATGTTGTAAACGAGAGACAACGAGACATCTGGGCGGGAACAAGGGAACTTGGGGGCGCAGCAATCTAATAATAAAAAAAACAATCAAGATGGGCTACGAACGGAGGAATACAGCACAGTTACCGTTTTAACTCAAGTCAAATTTCAGATGTGCTCGCTATACACAGACAGAGCACAACCCCTTCCTCTAAATTATTGTAAGTTCGTTGTCCTAAACAAGCTCCACACACCCGGACTACTTTTGCCTATATGATTCCCCCATTACCCCGATGTTTGGGCTTACAAACTCTGCCTCCTGACCACATAAGTTCCGCCCAAACAAACTGATTCCAACTTCCGAATTTTTATGGTGTGTGTTTGTGTAGAAGACTACATATATACGTTTATGTTTAAATGGCTCCACGAATGTGCACTATAACTATTATAGCTGCAAATACTCATATAAACAAAATTTACTTACAGGTAAAAACGCTAAAACGTAGTGCAGAGTGATAAAATATGCTAACAAAAATACATTTAATTATAATCATAAATATATTTTAAGATGCTCCATAAACATAAAAAGCTAACTTTTCTTAATCAGATCAATTCGAATATTACTGTGTAATACTATAAAATAGGTTTTGAGATGATGTTGGTTTCTGTATTTCTGTTGTGTACTTTAGTGATTGGCACTCTAGAGGCGTTCCTTCGGTAGCTCAGATGGTAGAGCGGAGGACTGTAGAGGTGCAAGCTTGACAGTAATCCTTAGGTCACTGGTTCGATTCCGGTCCGAAGGACTTTATTTTTTTATTTTACTTATAACTATGTATAATACAAAATAATGCTATAATATAATTCTTAAATTTTTTATATAATCTGTTTTATATTATCTGTACCAAACTAGTAATTTATTACGAAGGGGTTATCGTTAAAGGATATAAAGACTGCTGCTTCAGTTGTAGAACACAGATTTTCTATTCCTCTTTAGGTGCGAAAATTTAATGTCAAGATCATATTTTCTCACATTTTTTAAATATTTTGTTACTGTATAAAACGATGAGCTGAAAAATAGTGTAATCATGTATAATACCGCATGCCTCCTCAAGGGGTCTCCCTTATGCCAAGAAAAAAAAGAAAAACATCTACTATTCACTAGATCAGTGATTTTCAACCTTTTTTTTTTTTTACTGTGGCACACTTTCACACATTGTAGCCTAATATAGCATATATATATATATATATATATATATATATATATATATATATATATATATATATATATATATATATATATATATATATATATATATATATATATATATATATATATATATATATATACGGGTAGCCCTCAGTTTACGCCGGGGTTAGGTTCCAGAAGGAATGGTTGTAAATCGAAACCGTTGTAAATTGAAACCCAGTTTATAATGTAAGTCAATGGGAAGTGTGAGGGAGTTAGGTTCCAGGCCCCTCTCAAAATTGACATAAGTAACACCTAATACATTATTTTTAAAGCTTTGAAATGAAGACTTTTTAAATGCTAAACAGCATTATAAACCTAATAAAATAATCACACAACACAGGCTTTACTTGCATTTTTCTGCAAGCAGTTCTTTCTATGCATTCCAATCTGGACTGATTTATAGACAGGAAGATCTTGTTCCTTTGCAAGCTGCTCGATAGATCAGGTCTGGTTTATATTTATTTATATATATATACATATATATATATACATACACACACAAACTGTACTGTGCTGTCATGCCATGTCTCCTACAAACTATACATGACATATTGACATTCATTCACAAACAATCATAATGATTGTGAATGAATGTCAATATGTCATGGTTGTAAATGATGCCTGATGAGCCTGTCACATACCTCCCAATATTTCAAAATTTGAAAGAGGGACACCCCCTCTGGCTGGAACTGTTCTGGAGGAGCAAAGCTGCGCCAGCATGCATGGGGAATTGAAGTGTTGCGGCGTGTAGAGCCGGCACTAGACACGTGTTGTGGTGGGTGGGGGTTCCTTCCAAGTGTGCTAGGAACAAGTTCCCTCTCAACCCTGCACTAGACAATGCTGCATGGGGAGGGGCACTTATTCTTCCCACTGACACCTTTCTACAAAGCACTGTTCTCCTAACAAACTTCAGTTAGTTGATCTTAGGGCCACAGCAGAAAGAGCAGGGCTAAGGGGACCAGCAGACTGGATGCTGTCTGTCCAAGGCTGCATGGATACAGTGTGAGATGAGTCACACAGCCTCAAGACTGAAGAGAGCAGTGTATGTAGCTGCACAGATGTTTAAATCCTCATGTGCCTGCCGCTCCAGCTTTCTGCTGCATGCGCCTAAAGTCAGCCATACCCAGAAACAATCCCCACCACCAGAGCAGTTACCTGGTAACAGTGGTAACCCCAGTAAGTAGGACCTTTTCTGATGCAGTGGGAATGGCTGGATGCCGAGTTAGGGCTTTGCAGTCAGTGCTGCACAGTGCACATCTAAAACAGCACATGGCAATAGCTTGGCATGTCACATGACACCGACACGGTCTGGCACAGTTTAAAAAAAAGAAAAATATAAGCAGAGTACTTTTGACTGTGACAGTATTAGGACTGAATGTGTGTTCCCCATGGCATATCAGCAGTCTGATATGAACAAAAAATAATAATTTTTTTTAGGACTCTTGGGCCCCTCAACAGAGACTGGGCCCTGGGCAGCTGCACCTTTTGCCCTGTGTTAAAGACGGTCCTGATTGCATGGCAGTAAAATTTGGAAATCCTACTGCTTCTGATTGTGTGTGCCCTCTTGTCCTGCAGGCTAATCTGGTAGGTCAGAAAGGGAGGGGGATCCAGCAGTTCCTAAATTGGGCTGTTAAAGCTCATGCTTCTGTCTGTGCAGGGCTCTCTCTCCTCCTGCTAGTAAAACTGGGAATAAGCAATGTATCTGCTTTTAGCTCTAGGAGGTCAGGCCCTATATTCCTCGCTCTGCTTTGTTTTGTATTTAACCCATTGGCTACCTCAGAAGACAACCAAGCTAGGATACAAATTTCTTATGATATAAAAATAAAAAGTATGTCCACAAACAAAATCTAACATTTACAACACAACATTATATAATGTATGTATATATTCTGTGACAGCCAAGGGTTAAATGGAAAACAGAGTAGAAGAAAGAAGTTAAGGCTTAACCTGTGTGTGTGTGTGTGTGTGTGTGTGTATGTATGCACTGTCTCAGAAAGGGCACTCTCACTGATAGAGCAACCAGCCTAATAATGATGTTACATCCTAGAAATCCCATATATGTAACCCACAGTGCAGAAGGAAAAACTCCCTGGATTTGTGTAAATAGATATGAAAGGGTGGTGTGCGTGTGTTGTATGAGAGTGTGTGTGATGTGTGTGTGTGTGGTATGAGAGTGTGTGTGATGTGTGTGTTGTATGGGAGTGTGTGTGATGTGTGTGTGGTATGAGAGTGTGTGTAATGTGTGTGTTGTATGGGAGTGTGTGTGATGTGTGTGTGATGTGTGGTATGAGAGTGTGTGTGATGTGTGTGTTGTATGGGAGTGTGTGTGCCGTGGGTGTTGTATGGGAGTGTGTGTGATGTGTGTGTGTGTGTGGTATGAGAGTGTGTGTTATGTGTGTGTTGTATGGGAGTGTGTGTTATGTGTGTGTCGTATGGGAGTGTGTGTGACATGGGTGTTGTATGGGAGTGTGTGTGACGTGGGTGTTGTATGTACTATAAATTATAATTTAATAAAAAATACAATAAAATAACCTTGCCTTTAAAAAAATTAATAATTTTGCCCAGAAAGCTGACATGCTGATTTTTAGTTTTACAATTAAGCCAACTAGTATACTGTTTTTTTGTTTTGCATTTTGGCCTTAAAGGGACAGTTCTCCCCTTTAAATTGTTCCCAATGATCCATTTTACCTGCTGTAGCATATTAAATTGTGTACAAGTAGCTCCTTTACCCCTATTTCGGCATATGAAATAGCTGATTTAGCCTGTGGTATAACAACCTCTACTAAAAGTTTTGATACTGGAGTATATGCTATTGACAGACTATATAAACACAGCCAGCAGAAGAAATTACAGTCTCAGTGGGTTGCAGAATAGTTTAAGTAATAAAATGTTTATTTTCCATTGTCCTTTCTAAGTATTGAGCTTTGCTTTACAAACAGATATAAGATAAGGAAGCAAGTCTGTGTGAATAAAAGTGATAACATAATGAGATCTGCTATTACCTGAATCTCAACCCATTGTAATAGGCTGTGGTTTAAAAGCACAAAACCAGCTAATGCATATACACAAACCTAAAAATGCAAACTCTCAAACATTTTCTACTCTGCAGCTGGTAAATCAAGTAATTGAAAATACATTAATTGAAAAACAATTTTACGGTGTACTGTCCCTTTAACTTTGAGTTGAACAAGAACACACCATTTTAAGAACTACACAGGGCATTCCACAAGATCAAAATAAACACCATTATACCACTAACCCAATAACACATGATATCCTCACAACCTGGTACTATGTTTAAAGGATACCCACCTTTCCCTTAACATAATTATCTCAAAATCAATAAACCAATCACATTTGGATGCTAAAGGGTTAATGTACTCATGAAAGTAACAGGTGAGTCTATTGTATTTAAAGCTGATTCCATCATACCCTTTAATAAAAGGTCTGGTCTTGCTCTCTCTCCCATCCCCTCACTAATAGCCTCTTTCTTTTAATGTCTTGGTTACATAACTTTTTTGTAGCCTGTACTTCTATACTGAAATTTTTGCATATTTTTTATATACGGTCATATACTTTCATAATTGTGTAATTATATTTAAACAACATTAATATATTTCTTTATAACTACTCTAAATTATAAGACATGAAATACTTTTTAACCATATATTCTCAAATCTATGAATATAATAAAAGCATATATATGTGTTTAGAGTATGTGTGTGTGTATATATATATATATATATATATATATATATATATATATATATATATATATATATATATATATATATATATATATATATATACATACATACAGGGAGTGCAGAATTATTAGGCAAGTTGTATTTTTGAGGATTAATTTTATTATTGAACAACAACCATGTTCTCAATGAACCCAAAAAACTCATTAATATCAAAGCTGAATAGTTTTGGAAGTAGTTTTTAGTTTGTTTTTAGTTATAGCTATTTTAGGGGGATATCTGTGTGTGCAGGTGACTATTACTGTGCATAATTATTAGGCAACTTAACAAAAAACAAATATATACCCATTTCAATTATTTATTTTTACCAGTGAAACCAATATAACATCTCAACATTCACAAATATACATTTCTGACATTCAAAAACAAAACAAAAACAAATCAGTGACCAATATAGCCACCTTTCTTTGCAAGGACACTCAAAAGCCTGCCATCCATGGATTCTGTCAGTGTTTTGATCTGTTCACCATCAACATTGCGTGCAGCAGCAACCACAGCCTCCCAGACACTGTTCAGAGAGGTGTACTGTTTTCCCTCCTTGTAAATCTCACATTTGATGATGGACCACAGGTTCTCAATGGGGTTCAGATCAGGTGAACAAGGAGGCCATGTCATTAGATTTTCTTCTTTTATACCCTTTCTTGCCAGCCACGCTGTGGAGTACTTGGACGCGTGTGATGGAGCATTGTCCTGCATGAAAATCATGTTTTTCTTGAAGGATGCAGACTTCTTCCTGTACCACTGCTTGAAGAAGGTGTCTTCCAGAAACTGGCTGTAGGACTGGGAGTTGAGCTTGACTCCATCCTCAACCCGAAAAGGCCCCACAAGCTCATCTTTGATGATACCAGCCCAAACCAGTACTCCACCTCCACCTTGCTGGCGTCTGAGTCGGACTGGAGCTCTCTGCCCTTTACCAATCCAGCCACGGGCCCATCCATCTGGCCCATCAAGACTCACTCTCATTTCATCAGTCCATAAAACCTTAGAAAAATCAGTCTTGAGATATTTCTTGGCCCAGTCTTGACGTTTCAGCTTGTGTGTCTTGTTCAGTGGTGGTCGTCTTTCAGCCTTTCTTACCTTGGCCATGTCTCTGAGTATTGCACACCTTGTGCTTTTGGGCACTCCAGTGATGTTGCAGCTCTGAAATATGGCCAAACTGGTGGCAAGTGGCATCTTGGCAGCTGCACGCTTGACTTTTCTCAGTTCATGGGCAGTTATTTTGCGCCTTGGTTTTTCCACACGCTTCTTGCGACCCTGTTGACTATTTTGAATGAAACGCTTGATTGTTCGATGATCACGCTTCAGAAGCTTTGCAATTTTAAGAGTGCTGCATCCCTCTGCAAGATATCTCACTATTTTTGACTTTTCTGAGCCTGTCAAGTCCTTCTTTTGACCCATTTTGCCAAAGGAAAGGAAGTTGCCTAATAATTATGCACACCTGATATAGGGTGTTGATGTCATTAGACCACACCCCTTCTCATTACAGAGATGCACATCACCTAATATGCTTAATTGGTAGTAGGCTTTCGAGCCTATACAGCTTGGAGTAAGACAACATGCATAAAGAGGATGATGTGGTCAAAATACTAATTTGCCTAATAATTCTGCACTCCCTGTATATATATATAGAGAGAGAGAGAGAGTTTAGAAAAAACCCATATACACACACAGACACACATATATATATATATATATATATATATATATATATATCTATATACACACACACACACATATATATATATATATATATCTATATACACACACACACACATATATATATATACATGTGTGTATGTATATATATATATATGTGTATATATATTACAGTCAAGTAGAAAAAAGGCACTCACTGAAAAAATATAAAACTTAACATTTAATAAATCACATAAAAAGCATAACGTTTCGGGAACATTACGTCCCCTTTGCCAAATGCATGATACAGCCATGGAAAAAACACAGAGCGGTATATCAAACATCATAACCCATCACCTTAAATACCCATATGTCTTTCCATAGGACGCCGAGCCGCAAATGCAGCCCGTGTGCAGTGTCGGAGGTCAGTGACGTCATCAGCGTGTGTTACGCTGAGACGTCTACTCGCAAGGAAACGTAAGGACTCACTGTCACAATAAGCCCACCAATAGAGAAGCATCTTGGTCGCCTGTCAAAACAAAGTAAACGTATGATCATGAGCACATTATATGTATCATCATATTATAATCAGTGACAGGCAAACTTATGATAAGCAATTGAAATGAGACACTGCACGGAGCTAACATAATGTTAACAGTATGGTATTTCTACTGTATATCCTTTGGTCTCCAATTCCTGTATTAGGCTTCTGTTTCGTATGACCACGGCCATAATCCAGCAAATACCTTGTTGCTCCGTACACTCCTCTGTACTAGGAAGTAGAGAGGAGTGTATGGAGCAACAAGGTATTTGCTGGGTTATGTCCGTGGTCATACGAAACAGAAGCCTAATACAGAAATTGGAGACCAGAGGATATACAGTAGAAATACCATACTCCTGGGAGACACTAAGGCAACACACCAAAGAAGATTTTGGAAGTTTCTAACAGACAAGTGCCATACGCAAGATTGCAGAGAAAGAAATGTCCTACTCCAAGAAGGTGCTACAGATGATAACAACCCCAGACCACGGGCTAAATTAGCATCAGTTCCTTTGTTAGCGTACATTACCTCATAAGATTGAGGTAATTTCCGGTAAGGAGACATCCATTTACCAACCTTATCAACTTTATATTACTTTGTATTGCATTTTATATTACACAAAGGACTATAGAATATAAATACTCAGAGACTTGATTACCCCATTGTATTATTGTATTTGGTTGCACTGAAATACATTTGATTGATCCTCTTGCTTTTAACATTACTTACAGTGTTAAGGGTACACTGAATCATTTGTTCATGCTGCACAATACATTGATCTAACACTAGAACATATACATTTATGTTAGTTTTTTTCTTTCCCATTTGTATATGGGCATAGGCTGACAGTTGAGCACTGGTATCACATCTTGCTTTACACACACATATATATATATATATATATATACTGTATATATATATATATATATATATATATATATATATATACAGTATATATACACACACACAGGAATTTAGGAGCACCCATGAGCTTGTTTATAAATAAATGATCACCTTTTGATTACAATCTATATAGGGGATTTAAAGCAAGGGGTCCTGGGGATCTCTAAGCATTTTATATTTATATACATTAGTGCCTTTTGGTATACTTATACAACTTTTATTTGCACATAGAAGCTCCCATGAGCCTCTGCTCAAATAAATGCACACTCATTAATGCCAGGTGATAACTATTACCACAGTAATTGCATGGCTATGAAAACTTATATAGGGGCTTTATTTTAAAGAGGGGCTTATCAACTTTAAATTAAGAGGATATGGGGAGTCTCTAGGCCTTTTTGATCACATACGGGCACTTAGAGACCCCCTTGCTACGAAATATGTTTTATTTATTTTTTAATAAAGTGAACTACATTTTATGTTTTTGGGGGGTTTGTAGGAGTTAAGGGAGCTGACATTTATGTTTTTTTGTTTGCAACCTCCCCACCCAGCTCCATTCTGTTTAATGTAGCAGCTACTTCAGGGTTTCTGGGTCTTAGTGACATCACCACACCCAAACATGGCATCATCACTTAGATCACTGATATCACCTCATAAATCGCCTAGGACCAAAGGGGACGCAATCAGTTAAAAAAAAAAGTGCCACATATGTTGTCACCTGTGGCCTCACTGATAAAGCCCAAAGGAGGCTGAAACAATTGTCTGGGGTTGCCATTTCCCTTGTTGAGAGGAGAATCGCCTGGTATTTTGGGGCTGAACTGATCTTGTTAGGCTGGATCAGAATGATATACTTCAGAAAAGTTTTCTTCTGTGAAAAGCACAATTGGGCAAATAGAAGCTGCTCCCAGGTGGTAACCGGGCCAAACAACAAGCCACTGAGCTGTTGTTCGTTCTCTGCAGACTGCTTCTCTTTCTGTTTGTATTTGTAATATATGCATATATATTTTTTATTTTGCTGCACAACGCTGCAAGAATTGCCCCCTGTGCTGCGCTAGGTACTTTGCTGTGTCTCACGGCATGAGAGTGAGGCTCCCATTGGAAATTTAGTTGTTGCTTGTTGTTGGCAACCAATAGGCTAAATCACTGTTTTGTGTCAGTTACTGGTAACCAAGGTTTTGTGCATTACTAACAATTGATGGATTCAATCATTGACAAAATACTACACGCACATGCACACCATGAATACTTTCAGAATTCTAGATTTAGAGCAAATTTGTTAAACCCTTGTAAATGTAGTTTTTATTCTGTTAAAGAATATTAACATTTGTGTATATAGAATCACATATAGGGCTAGATTACAAATGGAGTGCAGGGTGCATTATCTTGTGTTCCGTCTTCCCTTAGAATAATGCACCATCTGATTGTAAAAGTGGATGTTATTTTTACCAGAAACTTGTTTAGCCCCCCTATACTTTTAATGGATAGCACAGGGAGTTCTGTTAGCACACTCACTCCACTCTTATTACAGATGTGAGGTAAGTGTTGAGCTTGAGAGTAAGCTAAAATACCATTGTCTAATTAAGTGCTTTTTGAGTCTTCAAGGAAACCATTATTATTAATAGAATAGCATAGAAGTACTTAAGAACTCCACTGCTTGTGCTCCATTATGAGTGAATGTATGTGTAAGTTTGTTAGTATGAGTGTGTGTCTGTGTATGTGTTTATGTGTGTATGTGAGAGTTTTGTGTATGTATGAATGTGTGTTTTGTATGAATGTATGTATGCATGTGTGTTTATGTATGAGTGTGTGTAGAGTAGTACTGCTGCTATTAATTTGTGTTAGGTCCTACAGTATAGATAAAATAGCTATCTACAGCTGATAAACACATCACTAACAGTTTGTTAAGAAACAGTATGTTTCTGAAATGGTCGATTAATTTGTAGCTGTATGGGTAAAGGGAGAAATGTATTAACATTTTAACCATTTAGAAAATAATAGTTTTAGTTGTTTATCATAAAATATTCTAAGATTTATTTCTCCATAATGATTAGGCTTTGTATAGCCTGAGTGACGAGAGTGGGAGTGTGAAGTCATCAGAAGGGGGCGTGAATTATAGCCGTTATTATCTGTGTCGCATTTACTAAGTTAGATGTGTTGTGCAAGCTGTAAACTTCTATGCTGTGTCCTGCATCTCATGACATGGTGTCAGAAGCACTTGCCTACTCTTCTGTTTCCTGAGTAATGACGAAGTCGAAGTTTACCCCACCTGAGCCTTTTCATTTCACTCAGCCTGCAGTTTGGCCCACATAGCGTCAGCGGGTTTCAATGCTTCAGGATTGCTTCCAAGCTGGACAAGGAGAGTGTTGAAGTACAAGTTCATTCTCTTTTATACTCTATGGGGAAAGATGTGGAGCCAGTGTTTAATGTCTTTACATTCCAAGAAGGGGAAGAATTTGACTTTGAAATAGTTATGAACAAACTGAGTTTGAAATGTGATTCATGAGAGGGCTTGTTTTCACAAACGTGCTCAGCGTGTGGGAGAATCTGTGGAGTAATTTGTGCGCAGCCTGTATGAACTAGCTGCATTCTGTGAGTTTGGTGTTGCTAAAGAAGAGCAAATCAGAGACAGAATAGTTATAGAAATTGCAGATGCTGAGGTCTCACTGAAGCTACAGTTGGAGGCTGAATTAACGTTAGATGGGGTGATTAGGATGGCACGCCAGAGTGAACTGGTGAAAAAGCAAAGTGCTGATCTGAGGTCTGAGAGTATTGTGGATGAAGTGCAGCAGTTTAGGAGAGCTGCAGGTGAAAGGCACAGTGTGAGCGGTAGACTAAGGGCAACAGATAGGCCCAGAAGCGGATGGGTGCAGCAGGCTCGTTGCACAAGGTGTAACTGTACCCATGATCAGAATGTCATATGCCCCGCTAAAGATAAAAGATGTAGGAAGTGTAACCGAATTGGCCATTTTGAAGTGGTGTGTAAAACTGAATCCATTAAGGAGATGCAGGTAGATAGTGACCACGAGGGTTAAGAAGTGTCCTTTGTAGGGTCTGTTGTTGAACGGCCTGGTTCAGACTAAAATTCGTGGGCTACCCTTACTGTAATGGAAGCCAAGGTTGCCTTCAAGACTGACACAGGAGCAGACATCACTGTTATGTCCCTTGCATCATTCATAAAACTGCCTCAACAGCTTCAGCTGGCAAAAGTTACAACAAAAGTTCATAGTCCTGGTGGCCGCATCAATTGTGTGGAGAAATTTCTTGCCAGCTGCGAGTATAAGCAAAGGAAATTCACCATGTGGGTACATGTAATTAGAGGTCAGTGTGTTAACAACCTATTGAGCAGGAAAGCAGCCTGTGATTTGGGCCTTGTCCCCAGAGTGAATGAGATTACTGAAGACATGTCTGGTGAATTGGGCCTGCTAAATTGCAACCCAGTCCGAATATCACTTAAGGGTGATGCAGTCCCATACAGCATTACTAATCCTCGTAGAATTTCATTCCCGCTCATGCCTCAAGTGGAGAAGGAACCTCTGCGTATGAAGAATATGGGAGTTATTGAAGAGTTTGTCGAAGCAACTGACTGGTGTGCCCCATTGTGCCTGTTGAAAAGAATAATGGGAAGGTATGCATCTGTGTACACTTAAAAAGGCTGAATGAGGCAGTGAAAAGAGAGAGATACGCACTGCCGACGCTTGAAGACATAGCTCTAAAACTGGCTAGGGAGAAGGTCTTCTCTACCCTGGATGCTTCCAGCGGCTTCTGGCAGACACCTCTAGACCCAAAGTGCCGCAAACTGACTACCTTCATTACACCGGTAGGTCGGTTTTGTTTTTGCAGACTCCCCTTCGGGATATCCTCTGCTCTTAAAATCTTTCAAAGAGAGATGAGTTCCCTCTTAAGGGACCACAAGGGCACGGCAATCGTCATGGATGACATTTTAGTGTACAGGTCTACACTGGAAGAACATGATCAGCGATTAAGCTCTGTGCTGCAGACCATTAGAGAGTCCGGGCTGAAATTAAATAAAAAGAAATGCCACTTTGGAAAATCTTAGATATGTTATTTTGGGCATATTATCAATGGAGATAGCATCAAGCTGGACCCTGATAAAATCCTTGCTATTGAACAGATGAAAACTCCTTCTGATGTACATGAGCTGAGTCAAATAGTGGGGCTTGTGAATTATGTGGGCAGGTTCCTACCAGATTTATCCACAGTACTCCACCCTATCACTGAGTTGTTGAAGAAAGATGTTGCCTGGGTCTGGGGACCTCTACAGGAAGAAGCCTTTATGCAGGTCAAGTCCCTGCTAGGGTCTGCCCCAGTGTTGGGTTCTACAACCCTTTGAGAAAGACCGTGGTTAGTGCTGACGCAAGCAGTTATGGACTAGAGACTGCCCTATTGCAGATGAATGAGAACAAACTACAGCCCATCGCCTACTGCTCCCATACACTGACAGCTGCAGAATCGAAATACGCCCACATTGCGAAAGAGTTGCAGTTTGGGCCTGTGAGCGCTGCCAGCATTACCTAGTGGGTTTAGAGAAATTTAGTCTTGAAATTGACCATAAACCACTAGTCCCTCTAATCAATTCCTATGATATTGACAAGACATCCCTAAGATGCCAGAGACTTCTGATGAGGCTGCTCAGGTTCAATTTTCAGGCAGTGCACGTGCCGGGGAAACAACTGGTTGCGGCAGATACACTTTTCAGGCTCCCGCTGGCTGCTGCTGTACGACAGAAATCACTCTGTGAGGCCCTTGCAGGAACTGAATTTGGGCAAAAATGTCAGAGTTAAGCGGGATAATGAGAAGAAATGGAAGACACCTGCTACGGTAATAGGACGCTCTACAGAACCAAGGTCTTATGTAGTCTTTACTGATGGAGGGACAGTCACACGTTGAAACAGAAGACATCTTCAGCCAGTACCTGAGAGTTTGGGATTGGATGCCTCAGAGACACAGCCGGTGGGATCCCCTGTTTCAAGAGGGGTAACTTCCTCTCAGCAAGACCACAGCGGGGATACTTCTTTGCTTCCAGCAGACTCTCAGTCACCTTCTTCTGTATCAGAGGACAGTTCATGTAAAATGACGTTGTGTGACCAGAAGAATGGGCAGAATAATCCCATGGTCACTGTGGACTAGGGTAGTCTACTCCAATGTCCAAGACTGGATTCTATTTCTTGTTGTTCATATATATTCTCTTATAACTTGTTATTTGTTGTACACTAAACAAAACAATTTTTGTATGCTTTTTGTATACCTTGTTATTTGTTATACTCTGATTTTTTTTCTGATCTATGACGCAGTTACTAAGTTAGATGTGTTGTGCAAGCTGTATACTTCTATGCTCTGCAATTAAATAGCGTTGTACCTTCTATGCTGTGTCCTGCATCTCATGACAGCCTGCATGAATTCTGCAATTGTAGAGGCAAATTTAGAATTCCATTTTCTAAGGAGCAGATTTTGACTGTGTATCAGTATTAATTAACTTGATATTTCTCTTTGGCTTGCAATGCATATATAAGAAGAATATGTGTAATGGATGTAAAAAAACATAATTTTAAAAATTTATTGAAGCATAAATTATCTTTCTGCCAAAATTGGATTATCTTAGGACATGACCAGAAACAGTGTAATATGTCAGAATATAAATAATTACATCTAGAACAATTTATATTGATCCTCTTATACTATTTTGATACTCTAGAGGGCGTAATATATATATTTTCAATCAGTTTGATATGAGATTACCTTTACCCTGCAGTCACTGATGGTTTTTTTTCCAATAAATTAATACTTTGTGTTGTGTCAGAAAAATAAATAGACCATTTCAATTATAGATAGTATATGATGTAATTGAACTTGGTGGGTGATTAAAATATTATATAAGATGAATATAGAACAAATACCTGATTGATATAACTGAATCATTTTATCTAATTACCCTAGATTCAAATCTATACCATGTTCCAATTGCAGAGAGTTGGATACATTTCTAAGTTGAAAATTTGCAAAAAAATACCCACAGATCTAGATTTATTAAAATCTATTCTCCGCTTATCAAAAGATTTAGGGCCAGATTACAAGTGGAGCGCAAATTAATGCCCCTGCTCAAGCATTAACTGCACTAGAAGTTTGTCTTTTTGCACTTGCTGGGTTGTGCTCGTATTATGGGTTGAAAGTAAGCTGTTTTAGCTTGCATGCTAACCCTGCACGCGCAAAAAGCACAAATTAGAATATTGCTTGTGCGTTCACGTATATCCCCATGGAAGTCAATAAAGCAAAAAAAGTGGAAAATGTACTTCCTACTTACGCTTAAATCTGATTGCATATTCTCATTCTCATGTGCGCTAACCCAACATGAAAATATGAATATTTCACATTCCAATGTTCTTCCCATAGAATATGTTCTAATTATATATATATATATATATATATATATATATATATATATATTAATATATATTTATAAATAAATATTAAGAAAATATTCTGTAAGTGCAGAACATTGGAATATTTACAGTAAATACATAGTTAAAACCTTTATTAAAAATAATATTGCATACATACTGTATGTACACATATATAGACATATATACAGTGTGTGTGTATGTGTATGTTGCAAGCTCTCAGCTAAGATTAAAAGCAAAACTGGAAGAGTTAGATACCACATCTGGCCAAAGGACAAGCCCAGGTACCACATCAAGGTCTCTCCCAAAACCTGGGACCCTAATACAGCCATAGAAATGCAAGCTCTCAATAAAAAAAAAACGAGAACAAGTCAAGGGTTCAAAGACTTATGTAATTACCGTAGACATATACAAAACATGGAAGGGGTCTGCACTCTCAGACTAGACTGGGTACACAGCCACTAACCCTGCAACATGCTCAACCCTGGGTGTTCAATAGCACTCTCAGGAAGCTGTGCTGTCTTCAGAGTCACAGGCAGTTAACCCCAGACAATTCTGGATGCATGGCACATAGGGAATATTACAAAATAAATTAATACAACACACAGAGAAAGTCTAGCACTCGCTTGCAAGCTCTCAACTAAAATTAAAAGCAAAACTGGAAGAGTTAGTTACCGCATCTGGCTCCACTCTTAATCTGGCCCTTAATTGACTTTGTCTTTTTGCTTTTAATTTGATCCATATATTTCCATCCTTTATCTCCCCAATTGTGAAATGGACCACAAGATAGACCCAGGTGTAAATTCAGGGTTACCTCAAATTGTCCTGTATTATTATACTCTAAAGTGAATTTGTAGTTCAGTACAATATTTCTGCCTTCCAGAAATTGTTTCTAAAAACACATAGATTAGAAATATTTGTTGGGTGTTTAGTGAAATGATGATGTAAGATTGCTTTCCAAGAAAATGGGGACACCAAATTTGTTTCCAATTTATTTAAGGCTAAATGTGGATGTTATTGCCTTGTACCAC
The DNA here is from genome assembly GCF_027579735.1 of Bombina bombina. NCBI lineage: Eukaryota > Metazoa > Chordata > Amphibia > Anura > Bombinatoridae > Bombina > Bombina bombina. The sequence goes on along the minus strand of NC_069500.1, from coordinate 608,178,566 downwards.
AAGACTCAACCCTAGCTTTTAAAGTTTTAAATGTTCTTTAAAGACTCTACGATCTATGCTAACCGTTTCTTATCCCAGTTTCTCTCCTTTTTTTTTTGTCAGCACCTTTCACCCCCTTAGCATGTAAGCTTCCAAGCCTTGCTGTCCTATCGATCACCTTCATGCGAGGTAACCGACAACAGTTGGCAACTCTTGGCAGGGCCCTCTGCCCATTCTTCAGGTCTAAATATTTTCCCTCTTATAAATGTTAGCTTTGTATATTAAATCTATGTTTAAAGCACTACATAACCTGTTAGCACTCTACAAATAAATAATAATGATAATAACAAGAGAAATTAAGAGAAAAGCTCAACCACAAATGAACATTGCTTTCAATAGCATACTCTACAGCCAGTAATCGCCTCAGAACAGCCACTTTTAGCTTTATTATTCTTTCTAAAAATACCAGACACTTTTCCTATGAGTAAGAGACATGGCAACATTTTCTGGACCTCCTCAGTGAAGTGTAGCCATATCTTTATAGGCACATTGGACAGGCTATATCTGGTTTTCACTATCACCCTTTAAATGCAAAGGATATTTTGAAAATACTTCATGTTTTCTCGTATGCAAATACCACATTCAAGCTGTTTTACAGAATCTCATCTACTCTTGAATATAATCCTTAGGTAGGTCCATTATGCTCACTCTACGTGGCTGAGAAATATTCAGGTACATGTGTAAGGGATCCTGTGTAATGAGCTACTCTTATTACATCCTGAACAGATGGCAACAGGGCATCTTAGTCCTGTAAGGGGAACATTTTTTTAAACATCAGTCAGTCCCACAAAATTCTTGCATTTGCAAATAAGCTTACATACGATAAGCAATTTCCTCACAGCAGGAAGAACACAGTGAAGTTTTCTGGACATCTACCAAAGCTAAATAAAAATTTGCTTCTCAGTAAAACAAAAATAGACGCTGCTCTAACTCCAGAGTATATTTCTCCCTCTATCTGACTAAATCACACAGCTAGAGAGCTAAGTTAAGTATGTCTAGCTTTGCCATTCATCATGTTTCAATACTTTGTTACCGCACTTCTCTGTTTATTAGTTTGTGTAATATTTTTAGCAAAATTAAACAAAATCTTATCCTACAGTGACTAATATAATTATCTTATATGATAAAGAGTCCAGGGCTAATATGATATGGAAAGCTCTTATATAATTAAAAGCGATTTCTCTGAATTCTCAGGTTATAGGTAACAGCTATAAGTGGAAGAAGCAGAGCATACAATTAAAGGGATACTAAACCCAACATTTTTCTTTCATGACTCAGATAGAGCATGCAATTTTAAGCAACGTCCTAATTTACTCCTGTTATCAATTTTCTTTGTTCTCTTGCTATCTTTATTTTAAAAAGAAGGCAACTAAGCTAAGGAGCCAACCAATTTTTAGTTCAGCAGATTGGACAGCAATTATCCACAAATCAGCAAGGACAACCCAGGTTGTGAACAAAAAATGGGCCAGCTTAAAAACTTATATTCTTGCTTTTCAAATAAAGATAGCAAAAGAATGAAGAAACATTGATAATAGGAGTAAATTAGAAAGTTGTTTAAATTGCATGCTCTATCTGAATCATGAAAGATAAAATTTAGGTTCAGTTTCATCTGTTGGCAGCTAAAAAATTAAAAAAAATGACTTCAATGAACATACGTACTTGACGCCACCCTGGATACTTAAAGGGACAGTCTACACCTTAGTCATCTTAGTCTTACCTTAGATTAAGCTGCAAATAGCCTGATACATGCCTTTCTATATCATGAAGCATGTCCCTTTAATGTTTTATATATATAGTAGCTAAAAGGTTCCTTCAATAATAATCTTGTTATCTGCAAGATTTTGACAATGATTTTTTAAACTAATGGTGTGACATTGCAGTCTGTGACTTTGTTACCATAGCATTCAGGTAGGATTCTTTCTTACCATAACCAGCATGATTTTGAATAGTGCTAAAAAATAATTACATTCTAAAAGTAACAATATATTGAATGCAGCACTAACTTCTTTTTTCATGGGATAATTTATTTAAAATATCATTCTATTTTTTACATTGCTTCAGTTTGATTACAATTCTCTGGTTGCAAGTTATTCATGTAGCAATGTAAAAGTGCCTAACTTCATAATTTTGAGATTCTGCTGTGAAACCCTGAAGATCTATAAATAAATATATTTATGTCTGACAGAGAAACTTATACCTAATACTTCTGTCTAAATATACAGCAACGTCCAACTACTTGGTAACAAGTTGTACCTGTTCTATTCTGATTTGTTAGTAAAGTTAAATAGTGCCAAAAATGGAAAATAATCCCTTTTCTGCAGCACAGTAATTTATAAAGATCTTGAAATTTTATTTATTTATTTTGAAAATGTGATCTCTTTTTAATATCACCATAATAAGATTATGTTGCTACTAAATATGCTCAGGCAATAATATTCCCACACACCTGTTAAACCAGATTCACGTAAGCCATCTTCAGTATAGAATGAGATAGCTCAGTGTTCAATCAGAAATAGATATTCAAACTTTCCAAAGTTGCATTTGCTTTAGAAGTCTGGAATCTCCTACAATCTATAGAATAAAACTTAAAATCACTCCAGCCTTTATAAACATTATTTAACAGGTACCAGTCACACCATTAGTAGGCATGTGTATACATTTGTAATTCTGCATTCATTTTACAGACGAATGAGAGCAGCAGCTTTGTTTTATTTTTTCAGTGCCTGATATATTAGTGTTGAAGTGCGACACACAGAAATATTTGTACAAATTTGCACAATAACACTAATGTATCTGGTGAAGGCTGATATTATATTTGATATTATGATATAATATATCCGATGAATGCTGAATTCAGAATTTATAGTCATTATAAAGATACCGCTCAAGAGCTGCAGAGAACTACTGATCCATAGCAGAAACTGCCACTGAACCGAATCGGCAGCAGCATTTGGTATTTTCTGCCCAAGACCAGTAGTTCTCTGCTGCTCCCAAGCGGTACTTTAGCCCCCCACTGCTTTTATGTTAGAGCGTGTCATCTTACCACTAGTGACCCTGCAACTCTGGGTTTAAATGCACAAAGTTCATTTTAAATACTTGTGTTCTGTGCATTTTTCCTTGGGACCACATAAGGGGTTAAGAGCAGTTTGATTTTTACATAGGGGTAGATTTATTAAACCCTATTCGCTATAGCATATCATGTCAGCCCTGCATCGCTAAATGCTGACAGACATTGCACCAGCAATGCCGCCCCCTGCACATTCGCGGACAATTGGCTGCTAGCAGAGGGTGTAAATCATACCGATTGTATCTAATCGGGATGATTGCAGTCCACCACCTAAAAGGTGGAGAACGAGTTAAGGAGCAATGGTCTTAAGACCGTTGCTTCTTAAATCTTGTTTCCAGCAAGCGGGAAGGCTCACGCTGATTAAGCAGAATCTACTGCTTGATAAATGTACCCCTTAGTAATAGTAATAATTATATATCCTTTCAGGATGACGCTTTTGTTTTTAAAAGTTTCTCATTCTATGGGAAGGAGCACCAGCTCACACTGCACTACCTCCCACCGTTTGCCCTATTACTAGTAGCACCTTTGTCTAAAAATAAAAGCCCCCCCATTGCAGTCCATCTGAATTTGCTGTGCAAAAACTTGGATGATTTTGGCTTTCCCTTCTAAGCCATTCTATTCCACCTTCCATTAAATAAGAAAAACAGCCAGAGCACAAGTGATATTTTCTGCTCACTGAGATTTTCTTATGAGGTAAAGTACAAATACAAGGGTATCTTTGTCTTTTAGAGACCCCAATGTACAATACAATTTCAGTAGCAAGAAGATCCTCTTAGATGCATCTGGCCAAACTCCCCATTTTCTTTTTACTTTTTATTAAAGACACAGTTGCCATACAAACTTCAAATATTTATAAGAAGTAGTGCAAATAATAAATAACAGTTATGTGTCCATTATGGATCGTATTTTCACTGTAGAGTGTGTGATCTGGGAGTTGTCTGCCACCAGGGAGAAGATTAACTTTCAGCTTATGACTAGATGGTATCTGATGCCTGCTAGATTAAAGGGCCGTTTTCCAATGCTTCTGGGGAGATGCTGGAGGAGATGTGGCGATAGGGGTTCTATGTTACATATTTGGTGAATAGCCCCAAGTTGAAGTCTATTGGAAGTGGACTGTATATTTCACCTGGAGGATTTTATTGAAAAGTTTAATGGATACCATTTATTCTTCTTTATTATTGTAACCATAACAAGTATACACTGGATGAACTAGTTCTTTTGGTCATTTTATTGTAACCCTGATGTTTGATAGTAAAGTTTTCTCTAAAAAAAAGTTCTTGCTTAGTGTCAGTGGTGGTTCTACACGGGGGGCCTACAGGGGCCAGTGCCCCTGTAAAAATGTCCCTGCCCCCCCCCCCCGTGGCCCCCCTTGAGCTGCCCGGTAATATCTATTTAAAAAAAACAAAAAACAGACATAACTCTTAACAGGATTCATAGTGTGTTTCAACTTTTTTACATCCAGACCAGGCAGCATCCGACTTTACCCAACCTACCCAGCCCATGTTTCACTTCCACCCACAACCGGCACCCCTTCTAGCCTGCTACTCAGCTGGAGCAGGATTGAGTCTGGACTACTAAGTCTAGCAGACAGCAGACACAGCTACCTGATCTATGCATGCTGTGAGACTGTCAGAAGTCACGTGATCACACGCATGACGTCACATCAGCGAGAAGACCCGCACTGTGAGGGGAGTATCAGTAAAACAGGGGTGACCTGGGTGAGTTAGCATTTATGGATGATATATCTGTGTGTATTTGTGTGTTTATAGGGAATATATTACCTCATTAACAAAATAAGCCGCATTAGAAAATATTATGAATATATGAGCATTATACAGTCACCTTTGAATATCATTCTGTGTATAATTGTCTGCAGCAATGTTATAAGGCAGACTGATCCTCGCTTCTACTTACTGCAGATGAAAACAAACAGCAATGAAATTAAGTTCACTAATTTTAAATACTGTATATCCGATGCATTTCTTATGTTTTTTTATCTTTTATTTTTATTCTCTCCAAGAAGTTTTAGTTTGGACCATTCCAATTAATGTTTTCAGTTTTGTTTTTGTTTTTTTGTGGGCTAGATATTGAACTAGGGGGTGATTGTCCCCATGCTGGTTATATATTACTAGACAATATTAATAATGGTTTAGGTCTATGTGATCTGCTCTCAATTTATTCCTATATACCATATACTATGTAAATAGTGGGATTTTATAATATGATTTCCAACAGGTTATTCCTTTATACCCTTATACCACTATTGTGAAGCCTGAATTGGATAAGTATAACGTAATTAGCTCCAGGTCTCTCATGTATGCCCATAAAAAATATTCTGAAGGCTGGATGGGTGGGTATGCCCACAAACATTTTTTTGTATGCCCATAAAACATTCTTAAGACTGAAGAGCTGATTTGAGGTGCTTGCCTCCATGCTGTTCCCATGTTCAGAAGGCTCAATATGATGCTAGGGTTGCCAGCTGTCCAGTAAAATCTTCACAGAAATAATGGACAGTTAAATGCCCAGTATTTTAAACTGCATTTTGATAAATAATACACTTTTTGAGTAAAGTAATCAACAGTATCTGCCTGTGTTAAGTAGGGAGGGATGGATGGTTACTTGTGAAACGAGACGTATGCCTCTACGTTGTTTTACTTCTTCTAGGAGTTTGTTTCCGTTTTTTAATGTGCCCCTCTGATTAAACACTGGCCCCACCTTGCCCCCCCCCAGTAAAATTTGTCTAGAACCGCCACTGCTTAGTGTGCATTACACTACTTGAGCAAACTCTTGTTTCACACAGGCCTACTTCCCAATTTCACAGTGTTACCTATACTATTTTATACCCTTTTTACCATGTGTCATTTAAATAAAGATTTGGTTATTTTGCTATAAAAAATACAAGGACATTATAGCAGGATTTAAACTGGAATTCATTTTTATTTCATTGGCTTTTTGGAGACCTTCAGAGAAAAATGTTTTGATCAGCCAATGACAAATGAGTGCATCATCAACATTTGTTATATTGTTGTGCCTGCTCAATGAATTAATGAGATGACTTTTATCAGTGCTGTTTGATTTGAAGAGAGGTCAGTTAACTTATAGGTTTAGAAATAGATTTTTGTTGAAGATATTTTTTATTATTTATTTGTAAAGCACAGCCACAACATACATAATAATAATAAAAATGAGAGGGCCCTGATCCAAAGAGCTTACATTCAATAAAAAAATTGACAATATTCAATTACACAAATGTAGCAATTTAGTTGAGAAACAAAAAATAAAACTTTTTTGCAACCAAAAGTGTTTTTTAAAGTGATTGGCCTGCGAAAATTGGTTGAAATCACAGTTGAAAGAAATGGCTCCTCAGTAAAAGGGTTAATTTAGGCTTCAAATTCTTAAAGGAACAGTATACACCAATTTTCATATAACTGCATGTAATAAGACACTACTATAAAGAAGAATATGCACATATATGATATAAAAATCCAGTATAAAACCGTTTAAAAACTTCCATAAGTAAAAAAGATTCCAGTTTAGCTCTGTTTAAAGGGTTACTGGAACACCCACTGCAAGTTGGAGATAACAGACCCTTCCTCCCCCTTGCTTTGCATGTGAAAAGACCCTTTACACAAACAGGAGCAAGCTGGAGTAGGTATACGTCGGTATTCTCCTAAAACTTTGGGGCTTGATTAGGAGTCTGAAAATCAGAGCAATGTTATTTAAAAATAAGCAAAACTATCCATTTTGTAAAAAAACAAAAACAACAACTTTATGGAAAAAAACGAGTGTATAATGTCCTTTTAAGTAGTGACCCTGTTTCTTCATTGGAAAGCAAATTATTTGGCTGTTCTTCACTATTCCCCACACATTGTAACAGACAAGCATTCCTATTTAGACATGCTTTATCACTTTATGTATGTCTAAGCAAATGTTGAGACATATTTGTGGTTAGTGTCCTTATTAGATTTCCTGCATAAACTGTATAATGCTCTTTGTTATTAAAGCTTTCCAATGCTACATATGAAGTATCGTTTTGCTATCTTGCAAACTTGAATTGTTTTTGTTCCTTTATAGAATGTTGTTGCACAAGTCTGTGTATATTGAGCTGCTTGAACCTCCCCAGATTTGAAAACATTTCAATAAGAGAAAAGTTGTTGTTGAAAAATGATGTAACAAAAGAATCTGTATAACCACTGAAAAACTGTAAGAAACATGAATAGCTAAGCTTTTCAAGTAGATATTTGCAAGGATTTTCTTACTCCCACAGAGAAGCAAAAGATAGGTGGCCTTAAAAATGTAAAACATCATAGATAATTAGCTCAGTATTAACAAAGACCTACTAAAATATGTTGCAGGTTTTTCCACTTAACCAGTGATAATTTATAATCGCCTAGATTACAAGTTTTGAGCGCTATAGGGAAATTAACGAATGCAACAAAAGTGGCGTTATTTAATCGCCTATAGCGCTGTCATTACAAGTTTTTAAAAAAACTTGTTTGTTCGGGCGATATGGGGTTTTTAAGCTCCATACTGCACCAAAAACAAGCGCTGTTCTGACGTGCTCGTGCACGCTTTCCCCATAGACATCAATGGGGAGAGCAGGTCAGAAAAAAAGTCTAACACCTGCGATCGCAGAATGAAAAGCTCCGTAATGCAGCCCCATTGATGTCTATGGGGAAAGAAAACTAACGTGTAAACCTAGCACCCTAACATAAACCCCGAGTCTAAACACCCCTAATCTGCCGCCCCCAACATCGCTGACGCCTACATAATGTTATTAACCCTAATCTGCCGCTCCCGATATCGCCTCCACTATACTAAAGTTATTAACCCCTATTCCGCTGCTCCCCGACATCGTCGAAACTAAATAAAGTTATTAACCCATAAAACCTCTGGCCTCCCACATCACTACCACTAAATAAACCTATTAACCCCCCACATCGCAAAAACCTAAATTAAACTATTAACCCCTAAACCTAACCCTAAACCTAACCCTAACGTAACCCTAACTCTAACACCCCCTAACTTTAACATAATTAAAATAGATCTAAATTAAATTTACAATTATTAACTAAATAATACCTATTTAAAACTAAATACTTACCTGTGAAATAAAAGCTAAGATAGCTACAATACAGCTAATAGTTATATTGTAGCTAGCTTAGGTTTTATTTTTATTTCACAGGTAAGTTTGTATTTATTTTAACTAGGTAGACTAGTTAGTAAATAGTTATTAACTATTTACTATCTAGTTAAAGTGAATGTCAAGTTTGATGAATCAGTGCCCGGTTTTTTAAAACCATATTAAAAACAGTGGCACTTTCATTTATCAAACTTTACATTTCACTTGTTTTGTTAAAATACTTACCTTTTAATCTTAAAAGCCACTCCAGCACTTCCCCCTGCCTGTCGCAAGCCTCTTCCTATGTCAAAAATGATGAATCCGGCTTCCTCCAATCACAGCATTGCCTCAGGCAATGATTCCCCTGGGGGGAAGCCGTGATTGGAGGATGCCGTATTCATCATTGCTGATGTATGAAGTGATGAGCGGCAGGAGAGGGAATCGCTGGAGCGGCTTTCAAGATTAAAAGTTAAGTATTTTAACAAAACGAGTGAAATGTAAAGTTTGATGAATGAAAGTGCCCCTGTTTTCAATAGGATTTTTGACATTCACTTTAAAATAAATACAAACTTACCTGTGAAATAAAACCTAAGCTCCTATACACTAAAAACTAACATTACAAAAAATAAAAAAAAATAAAATTACAAAAAATAAAAAACCTACCATTACAAAAAATAAAAAAACCACCATTACAAAAATTAACAAACGAAATTATCAAAAAAAATACATTATTCCTATTCTAATTCCCTTTTTTTTAAAAAAAAAAAAAACACCCCAAAATAGAAAAGCCTAATCTAGAATAAACTACCAAGGGCCCTGTGATGAGAGCAGGATGTGATGTCACTAGTTGGGGGCGGGGCTTAGGTCCGGTAGTCTGTGTCGCAGTTAGTTAGTGGAATCAACCTGACTAGATGTATGTTTCTGTGCTCTGTAATAAAATAGAGTTGTACCATCATTGCTGTGTCCTGCATATGTCCTGCATCTCATGACATGGTGTCAGAAGTTCTGGACTGCGCTTCTGTTCCTGATCGATTGCAATGTCAAAGTTTACCCCACCTGAGCCTTTTGACTTCTCTCAGCCTGCAGCTTGGCCCACATGGCGTCAGCGGTTTCAGCGCTTCAGGATTGCATCCAAACTGAACAAGGAGAGTGGTGAAGTACAAGTTAATTCTCTTTTATACTCTATGGGGAAAGATGTGGAGCCAGTGTTCAATGCTTTTACTTTCCAAGAAGGGGAAGAATTTAACTTTGATATAGTTATGGATAAACTCAGTGCCCACTTTGTGCCCAAAAGAAATGTGATTCATGAGAGAGCTTGTTTTCACAAACGTAATCAGCGTGTGGGAGAATCTGTGGAGTCATTTGTGCGCAGCCTGTATGAACTAGCTGAATTCTGTGAGTTGGTGTTGCTAAAGAAGAGCAAATCAGAGACAGAATAGTTATTGGAATTGCAGATGCTGAAGTCTCACTGAAGCTGCAGTTAGAGTCTGATTTAACATTAGATGGGGCTATTAGGATGGCCCGCCAGAGTGAACTGGTGAAAAAGCAAAGTGCTGATCTGAGGTCTGAGAGTGTGGTGGATGAAGTGCAACAGTCCAGGAAAACTGCTAGTGAAAGGCACAGTGTGAGCGGTAGATCTAAAGTACTGGAAAGGCCTAGAAGTGGATGGGCGCAACATGCCCGATGCACACGGTGCTACCGGGCCCATGATCAGAGTGTTATATGCCCGGCCAGAGATAAAAGATGCAGAAAATGTAACAGAATGGGCCATTTTGAAGTGGTGTGTAAAACTGAATACATTAAGGAGATGCAGGTGGACAGTGACCAGGAGGGTCAGGAAGTGTCTTTTGTGGGGTCATTTGTGGAACGGACAAGCTCAGAGGAAGATTGGAAAGTTACTTTTACTGTAATGGGAGCCAAAGTTGATTTTAAGATTGACACAGGAGCAGATATCACTGTAATGTCTTTTGCTGAATTTATGAAACTGCCTCGACAGCCCCAGCTGGCGAAGGTTACTACAAATGTCCATAGTCCTGGTGGCCGCATTGATTGTGTGGGGAAATTTCTTGCCAGCTGTGAGTACAAGCAAAGGAAGTTCACCATGTGGGTGCATGTGATCCGAGGTCAGTGTGTTAACAATTTATTGAGCAGAAAAGCAGCCTGTGACTTGGGCCTCGTGGCCAGAGTGAATGAGATTTCCGAAGATATGTTTGGCGAGTTGGGCCTACTGAATTGCAAACCAGTTCGTATAGCACTTAAAAGTGACGCAGTCCCATACAGTATTTCTACCCCCCGTAGAATTCCATTCCCGCTCATGCCTCAAGTGGAGAAAGAGCTTATGCGCATGAAGTCTATGGGGGTTATTGAAGAGGTTGTTGAAACGAGTGATTGGTGTGCCCCCATTGTTCCGGTTGCAAAGAAAAACGGAAAGGTGCGCATCTGTGTGGACCTGAAAAGGTTAAATGAGGCAGTGAAGAGAGAGAGATTTGTGCTGCCGACATTAGAAGATATAGCTCCAAAGTTGGCTGGGGCGAAGTTTTTCTCCACATTAGACGCTTCTAGCGGCGTTTGGCAGATCCCCCTGGATCCAAAGTGCCGCAAACTGACTACCTTTATGACACCGGTAGGTCGGTTCTGCTTCTGCAGACTCCCCTTTGGGATATCCTCCGCTCCTGAAATCTTTCAAAGGGAAATGAGTTCTCTCCTGAGTGACCACGTGGGCACAGCGGTCGTCATGGACGACATTCTAGTATATGGGTCTACAGTGGAGGAGCATGATCAGCGTTTAAGTTGTGTGCTACAGGCTATCAAAGAGTCTGGACTGAAGCTGAATAAAGAAAAATGTCATTTTAGGAAAACTGAATTATGTTACTTTGGGCACATCATCAACGGGGATGGCATCAAGCCAGACCCCGAGAAAATTTGTGCTATTGAACAGATGAAAAGTCCTTCTGATGTACATGAGCTGAGACAGATATTGGGCCTTGTAAATTATGTGGGCAAATTTCTTCCAGATTTATCAACAGTTTTACACCCTATCACAGAGTTGCTTAAGAAAGATGTTGCCTGGGTCTGGGGACCTTCACAAGAAGAAGCTTTTCTGCAGGCCAAGTACCTGCTGGGGTCTGCCCCAGTGCTGGGGTTCTACGACCCTTCAAAAAAGACTGTGGTTAGTGCCGACGCAAGCAGTTATGGGTTGGGGGCTGCACTCCTGCAGCTGAATGAAAATAAACTACAACCCATCGCCTACTGTTCCCGCACACTGACGGCTGCGGAGTCAAAATACGCTCAAATTGAGAAAGAGTGCCTGGCTGCAGTTTGGGCCTGTGAGCGCTTTCAGCGTTATCTAGTGGGTTTGGAGAAATTTAGTCTGGAAACTGACAACAAACCGCTAGTCCCTCTAATCAACTTCTATGACATTGACAAAACACCCTTGAGATGCCAGAGACTTTAAATGAGACTGCTCAGGTTCAATGTTCAGGCAGTGCATGTGCCGGGGAAAAAACTGGTTGTGGCGGATACACTATCCAGGCTCCCGCTGGCTGCTGCTGAAGAATCCTCCACAGAATCTGATGTGAAAGTGTATGTTGATTCAGTTCTGGCCTCTAAGTCCATATCTTCAAGGAAACTGGAGGAAATAAAGAAAGAGACATATTTGGACACAGATCTGCAAGAGGTTATAAAGTACATAAAAGAAGGCTGGCCCGAGAGCCGGGCAGCCTGGATGTCTTTAAGTGCTTACCAGCCAGAGAGGTCGCAGCTCACGGAGCTGGAGGGGTTGGTGCTGTTCCAAGACCGCATTGTAATTCCTGTCAGCATGAGGAAGGAGATGTTAAACAGGATTCACGATGGCCACTTAGGCATTACAAAGTGCAGAGAAAAGGCGGCAACAGCTGTGTGGTGGCCTCGGATCAGCTCCGACATTGCAAATCACGTGTCTAAATGTGCCTTTTGCCGGGAACGCTGGCCTACTCAGAGAAGGGAACCCTTGATTTCTACTCCGCTGCCTGCGGGGCCGTGGCAGAAAATAGCTGCTGATTTGTGTGAACTGCATGGGAAAAAGTTCCTTGTTGTGATCGACTACTATTCCAGGTATTTGGAAATTGCACCCCTGAATGATATCACAAGTCAGGCCGTTATCATTCGCCTGAAGAGCTTGTTCGCCCGGTGGGGCATTCCATTGGAGCTGGTGAGTGATAATGGTATGCAGTTCGCTTCTACAGAGTTCAGTGCTTTCAGCAGGGAATATGACTTTGTACATTCCACGTCAAGTCCACATTATCCGCAGGCCAACGGAATGGCTGAAAGGGCAGTTCAAACAACAAAATTCATTCTCAAGCAATCTGAGCCGTACCTAGCCCTCTTGTCATACAGGGCGACGCCCATTCAGGCTACCGGGTTTAGCCCGGCACAGCTGATGCTAGGACGCCAGATTCGCACCACTTTACCCTCAGTGGGTGTCTTCAAGCCGCCTGGCCCTGTTCCTCGGGACGAAGTCCTTAGGAGGGATGAAGAGGCCAAAAAGAGTTATAGTTTCTTCTACGACAGGAGACATTCTGTCAGGCCCTTACAGGAACTGAAAGCGGGCCAAAGTTTCAGAATTAAACTGGATGATGAGAAGAAATGGAAGATGCCTGCTACGGTAGTTGGCCGCTCTCCAGAACCAAGGTCTTATACAGTCCTTACTGAGGGAGGGACGGTTACACGCCGTAACTGAAGACATCTTCAGTCTGGAACTGGATGCCTCAGTACCACTGCCGGTGGGATCCCCTGTTCTAAGAGAGGTGCCTTCCCCTCAGCAAGACCACAATGGGGATATATCTTTGCCTCCAGCGGACTCTTGTTCACCATCTTCTGTATCAGAGGACAGTTCATGCAAAGTTACATCAAGCGGAAGAGTGGTGAGACTTCCGGCCCGATATAGGGACTGACTTTAGCTAGAACATTGACCGGAAGTATGGGCAAAATAATCCCATGGTCACTGTGAACTAGGGTAGTCTACCCCGATGTCCAAGTCAGGATGTATTTAATGTGTTTATATTTTCTAACCTATTTGTTTATATATTGTTCAAAAAAATGTTGTTGTATACTATGTTCGTATACCTTGTTATTTGTTTTATTCAAATATATGCTTCGCCTTTGAAAAAGGGGAAGATGTGATGAGAGCAGGATGTGATGTCACTAGTTGGGGGGGGGGGGGGGGCTTAGGTCCGGTAGTCTGTGTCGCAGTTAGTTAGTGGAATCAACCTGACTAGATGTATGTTTCTGTGCTCTGTAATAAAATAGAGTTGTACCATCATTGCTGTGTCCTGCATATGTCCTGCATCTCATGGCAGGCCCTTAAAAGGGCCTTTTGTAGGGCATTGCCCTAAGTTAAACAGCTCTTTTGCTACAAAAAACAAACACTCCCTAACAGTATACAAACCCCCACCCCCAAACTACCAAGGGCCCTTAAAAGGGCCTTTTGTAGGACATTGCCCTAAGTTAAACAGCTCTTTTGCTACAAAAACAAACATCCCTTAAAAAATACATTACACAAAATAACAAACAAATTTTCAAAAATAATAAAAAAATATTCCTATTCTAATACCCATTAAACCCCCCAAAAAAAAAACCTAATCTAGAATAAACTACCAATGGCCCTTAAAAGGGCCTTTTGTATGGAATTAATGGTAAAGATATCAGCTCTTTTTCTGAAAAAATATAAATACCCACTAACATTACAACCCCCCACCCCCCAAACCAATAAAAAAAAAAAATCTAAAAAAAACATTTTTTGGGTGGGTTTTATTTTTAGATTAGGGTTTGGGCATGTAAAAGAGCTAAATGCCCTTTTAAGGACAATGCCCATCCAAATGCCCTTTTCAGGGCAATGGGTAGCTTATTTTTTTTAGATTTAGTTTTTTTATTTTGGGGGATGGTTGGGTGGTGGGTTTTACTGTTGGGGGGGTCTTTGTATTTTTTTTTTACAGGTAAAAGAGCTGTTTAACTTAGGGCAATGCCCTACAAAAGGCCATTTTAAGGGCCATTGGTAGTTTATTGTAGGCTAGGGGCTTTTTTATTTTGGGTGGGCTTTTTTATTTTGGGTGGGCTATTAGATTAGGTGTAATTCTTTTTTTTCTTTTGATAATTACGTTTGTTATTTTCCGTAATTTAGTGTTTGTTATTTTTGTAATTTAGTCTTTTTTGTTGTTGTTGTTGTAATTAGATTCTTTTGTGTTAGGTTTTTTTTAATGTGTAGTTTAGTTTATTTAATTGGTTAGTTTAATTTTATTTTAATAATTATATTAGTTAAATTGTTAGTTTAAACTTAGTTTTTTAATTTGACAGGCAAAAGAGGGGGGATAGAGAGAGCAATGAAGAGGGGGAGAGAGAGAGAGCAAAAGAGGGGGGATAGAGAGAGCAAAAGAGAGAGAGAGAGACAGCAAAAGAGAGGGGGAGAGAGCAAAAGAAAGGGGGAGAGAGAGAGCAAAAGAGGATGGAGAGAAACAGCAAAAGAGAGGGGGAGAGAGAGCAAAAGAGTTGGAGAGAGACAGCAAAAGAGAGGGGGGAGAGCGCAAAAGTGAGGGGGAGAGAGCGCAAAAGAGAGGGAGGAAAAGAGAGGGGGGAGAGAGAGAACAAAAGAGAGGGGGGAGAGAGAGAGCAAAAGAGAGGGGGAGAGAGAGCAAAATAGAGAGAAGGGGAGAGAGAGCAGAAGAGAGGGGGATAGAGAGAGAGAGCAAAAGAGACGGGGAATAGAGAGAGAGCAAGGGGTGGAACCGCTGTACTGCAAAAAATGGCCCGTGTATACAGGCTTTAGGACTAGTTTATTATATTTCGTTGGGGGGGGCTTTCAGTTTAGGGGTTAATAGGTTTATTATAGTGGCGGCGGTGTAGGGCTTAATAACTTTAGTGGGAGCGATGTGGGCAGACGGCAGATTTGGGGTTAATAATATTTAAATAGTGTTTGGGATGCGGGAGGGTGGCAGTTTAGGGATTAATAACTTTAGTATAGTGGTGACGATGTCGAGGAGCGGCGGAATAGGGGTTAATACATTTTCTTAGTGGCAGCGATGTTGGGAGCTGCAGATTAGGGGTTAATAAATTTATTATAGTATTTGTGATGTGGGAGAGCCTCGGTTTAGGGGTTAATAGGTAGTTTATGGGTGTTAGTGTACTTTTGAACACATTAGTTATGAATTTTATGTTACAGCTTTGTAGCGTAAAATTCATAACTACTGACTTTAGATGGCATTACGGATTTTGTCATTTTAGAGTTTAACACTCGCTTTTTAGCCTCATCGCAAAACTCGTAATACCGGCGCTATGGGAATCCCATGAAAAAACGTAATTTTTATGAGTGCGGTACTAACGTTGCGTTACAGGCTAAAAGGCTTGCTGTACACCTATACCAACAAGATTGTAAT